>NC_090830.1:132661136-132977855 GCF_028021215.1 Eschrichtius robustus | reverse complement strand
ATGCCCAACATGGACACAACCATTTCTGATTACATGTAAGTTAAATTCCTTGCTTGTAAATAATCCTGTGTCTCCAAAGCCATCTGTTTGTTTATTTATTTATTTGCATTGTGGGAAAATGTATATAACATAAAATTCAGCATTTTAAGTGTACAATTCAGTGGCATTAAGAACATTCACAATGTTGTATAACCACTACCAGCAGCATCCATCTCCAGAACTTTTTCATCATCCCAACAGAAACTCTGTCCCCATTAAACACTATCTCTCCATTCCCCTTCCCCCACCCCAGGTAACCCCTATTCTGCTTCTGTATCTGTGCATTTGCCTATTCTAGGTACCTCATATAAGTGGAATAGTATAATACTTGTCCTCTGTGCATCTGCTCATTTTCTAAATTTTATTTTATATTTCATCATCAAAGCATTTCATAGGAGCTAACCTCACACGAGGTCATTATAAAATACCTTACGTTTGTGTGATACTTTGTACCTTTTAAGAATTTTCTAATGTATTAGCCTGTTTGAGTATCGTAACGACACTTTAAGGCGAGCACAGCAGACCTTATTACCTTAATGAGACCGAAGTCCAGAGAAGCTAATTATGTTGTGTAAAGTCACACAACAAGTGGCCAAACCAGGATAAGAAGCCCAGGTCTTCAGATTCTATTATCTTCTCTAGAGTCTGGCAACTTCTCAGAGGTTGGGAATGATTCCTTTCCTTTGGAATCTAAACATAAAGTTCAAGTAATTACATTTTGTACAAACAAAGGAAGAATCATGTTGAATTTATGAGCATGTGGTTAGGGGAGACTTGTTATGTAGGGTCAGAACCCACTGGTGGAGGGCCAGATGTGGGCCAGAGGTGCCACGTGGGTATCTTGTCTTCATGTCGATGGTCTCCACCTGCCGCCTGCACCTTCACGCTCTTCAGGCCCACCGTCTTTACCAGGGTTTTCTTCCAGGGGGTGGGTTTAGGACGTACAAGCTCTTCCAAAAAGGCATTTCTCCAGGAGCCAGAATAATCAACTAGTGCACAAACAGGCTGGAAGATAATTTTGTTTTTCCCAACTCTGAAATAATCAAGACCTCACTGGATACATGTTTGCAAACAAGAAAGGACAATAAGCGTATTCAACATCTAGAGTTTTATTTGCAGTTCTATTGTGTAGGACGGTCATTTGTTAGAAATTGATTATAGCTGTCACTTTGTGAAAACCCTGCTGGGAAATGAAAGCTCGCTGACTTGTGAAATGTGAAGGTCCACCTTCCCTCGTTGGGCACTAAAGACTGTCATGAAGGTGGGGGGGAGGTTGATTTAAACAAAGAACAGTCGACAACAGCAGAGGAAGCCAGACCACCATGAATGCACCTGCTGATTCTTTGATCCTCTGAGTTTGAGGGGTTTTCCTCTTTCATATGGCAGCTCCAGGTACATACACTTTCAGTGTTACGACTGAGATCTGCTTTGAGACGGGGATACTAATTTTCTATGGACTTAAGTAAACCAGAGTGTAGGGAGAACTGTGGGGACACAGGGCCTCTGTCAGGGGGGTTTCCCAGCGTGTTTCTGCACGCAGAGTGAAGGCATCCAGGCAGCCATCGACTGCCTCTTGTGGGAGAGATCTTACCGCCAAATCCATGTAGCCTGGGGCCCCTCACCTCTGGGTCTGGACCCTGTTGCCTCCCAGTTACTACAGGTAGAACTAAATGGCCAGCCTTTTGGGGATTTGGGGACTGGGATCCCGGATGAAAGCCAGTTATATACAATTTCCCAAACTTCCACCACCCACCCCACCCCCTGCATCTTTCTTCCTGTTGATAATCAAGAGTGCAGTGCAGTCATAGGAAGAATATGAATGACATCAGACACTCATTGGGCACGTCCCATCGGCCAGGCACTATTTTAAACATGTTACCTTCAGTAAAGTGTTCAGTTCTCACAATTGCAAATGACGTGGTTTCTATCGTCATCATTCACAGTTTACAAGTAAGAAAACAAGACAACCCCCCCCCCCCACCAAATGAACCCCAGTCCCAGAACTCATGCTCCTAATTGCTGAGCTGTACTGTCTCTTAAGTGTAGTGAGACCCAGGCCAATTCTGTTGTTGAGACTATTTACCTCTGGGCCATATGTTCGGGAAAAACATATTCCATTAAAATTACTAATGGGAGGGGCTTCCCTGGTGGCGCAGTGGTTAAGAATCCGCCTGCCAATGCAGGGGACATGGGTTTGAGCCATGGTCCGGGAAGATTCCACATGCCATGGAGCAACTAAACCCATGCACCACAACTACTGAGCCCACGTGCCGCAGCTACTGAAGCCCACGCACCTAGAGCCCCTGCTCCGCAACAAGAGAAGCCACTGCAATGAGAAGCCCACGCACTGCAACGAAGAGTAACCCCTGCTCACCACAACTAGAGAAAGCCCGCATGCAGCAAGGAAGACCCAACGCAGACAAATAAAAAATAAATAATTAATTAATTTAAAAAAAAATTACTAATGGGACAAAACTGCAGAGACACGTTGAAACCGTGCAATAGGAGAACTTTTGGCACTTTTGTACCCGCGATTGCTTAATATTTATATGTAATGAATCTCTGTGTGGTGTCACGGTGTGTTCCTGTAAACCACATCGTTCAAAAGATCAGCATAATGTGAATCATACTTCTTCACCAGACAATGTCATTGATGGTAGCTAACATCAGTATAGTGCTTTCGTTTCCAATGTATTTTCACGAACATCATATTTGAGCATTCAGCAGACACTTAGCACATTACTGACATGAACTTCCATCAGGTGGGAGTGGTTATCAAGAAAAACCTTTAGCCTAATGATAATAATAATATCTGCTACATTTTGAGCACTTACTCTGTGACATTGTGCTAAAGGCTTTCATAAACATTATTTCATTTAATCCTCACAAAGTCCTGTCACCATGAGATAGTATTTATTATTAACCCCATCCCCTTTTTTTAAATAAAAGAGGAGAATGAGGCTGAGAGAGATTAGGAACTTGCCTGAAGTCATTACAATCCTAATAATGTCTGCTGACACTCTGCAGACAGGTGATGGGGATTGTGAAAAAAGAGACCTGGGCCTAAATTATGCAGATTTGAAAAAGCAAAATGAGGCTCAAAGTTGAAGATTGCTCAAGAACAATCTAATAGATTGTGATACCCAGACTTTACAGATATTACCAAAAGGAAAACCATACAGTAACTTCTCATATGAATATATATGAGATGCAGAAATCCTAAATAAAATATTAGGCAATTGGGTCTTATACTATATTAAAAACCTGTTAAAAGCACCATTCCAGGAATGCAAATATAGTTCAGGATTAGGAAATCTATTAATATAATTTGTCGTAAGACAAAAAAAAAGATTATTTGAATATATTCTGAAAAGATAGTTAATAAAATTTAATGTCCAATATTGATTATATTTAAAAAACATTACTAATAGTTTCTCAGTAAATGGGGAATAGGACACTCCTTTAAAACGGTAAAGAGTGTCTACCTGAAACTGTCAATCAGTATCATTTCACTACTAGTGAAATGCTGGAAGCCTTCTCATTAAAGTCAAGTAGAAGATAAGGATGACCACTGTCTTTTGGGCTTGGCATCCCATCTGCACAAGTCACCCTCTATTACTGAACTTAGACAAAACACCACAAGCTAGAACTTCCTGAGCAAACACCACTAGGTAGTATGGGAGAACTGGCTCCCTATGGGGGTGACCTTAGACTTACTGGAGATGAGAAACAGGAGGGAATAGGGCAGATACATCCCATCCTCTTTCTCCCCTTCAGGAACTACCCTATGGTGAGCTTCCTCCTTGCAGCCCTTCTGGGAAGCTCCAATGCCCAGGGAACGTGTCTGTTGAGGGACCTATTGCATCAGTTTGCAGCTTGTCCTGAGATCGTGGCCAGCATATGGTGACTCATTATAGGGCATTACCTTGTGTTTTTTTTTTTTTTTTTTCTTTTCATTGTCTGGGCTCTGGGCCTGCACCTCACAAATAAACCATCATCATTTTAATCCTTGCCTAAGGCTGTGTTTTCTAGAGGACCCATGTGAAGACATTACAATAAGCCATTATTTGAAGTGATGTTAAGACTGTATTGTTTATATATAGTTCTTATCTTCTATATATTGTGATGTTTTGATATCTTAAGAACCTTTCTGGCTGGGGAGAGGCTGTCCCTCCTGGGGCTAGCCAGTTGTTAGAGATAGCAAAGGGCTCAGCTGGGAGTATATGTTTGACATACAAACTTAGCCTGCAGACCCCAGGAAGCAGTATTCTTTGGCCCTACTCCTCCCAGGGCCAGGTACCAGACAACTGGAGACCACCCCCATAGCCCAAAGCCTGCCAAAATTATTCAAATTTGCCAATCCTACCTAAGCTGTTTACCTGCCCTGCCTTCCTCTTCCTGAGGAAACTCTGATAAAGGCTGTGGCCTCTGCTCTCCCTTGGCTTCTGCCCCTCTGCCTCCTGACCACCCTGGTGCTTCCCTGTGTGGCCCTGTGTGGTGTGGGGTGCTTCCCGTGTCTGAGACCTGTGAGTGTAATAACTTTGTTTTCCTGGGTCTCTCCTGCAGCTCCTCTTGGGTCTGTACCCAACTGACCATCACATAAAAGAACTCTGAACAAAGACTTTTATGACCCAGAAAAACATTCACATTTTATCCAAAAAGCACATTTATAAAGCAACATTAATATGTTTCCATTCATGTAAAAAATAAACACAAAAGAAAAAATTTGGAAGAAAAATACTGACATATTAATGGTAATTAACATTGGAGGTAAGATTGTTTCTTTGTGCTTTTTTTTAATTTCTGAATTTTTTACATTTATTAAAAAAAAAAAACAAAAAACGCATTTGGGACTTCCCTGGCAGTCCAGTGGTTAAGACAGCACACTTCCACTGCAGGGGGCACGAGTTCAATCCCTGGTCGGGAAACTAAGATCCCGCGTGCTGCGTGACGCGGCCAAAAAAAATAGAAAAAAAAAAAAAACCAGTTGTACCAGTTATCTATTGCTGTATTACAAACCACCCCAAAACTTAGTGGGTTCAAACAATATGTTTTATTTGTTCGTGATTCTGCAGGTCTGCAGTTTGGGCTGGGCTCTGCTGGGTGGTTCTGCTGGTCTTCCTGAGTCATTCATGTGGCTCCAGTGGTCTAGCGCTTTCCTGGGGCTGTCTGGTCCAAGGTAGCCTGACATGTCTGGTGGTGGGTACCGTTTGCTAGGCCTCTCTCTCCTAGTGCTCTTTCATCTCCAAAGTGCCGGCTGGGGCTTGATCAAAGGGCGGCAGCAGCAGCATTCCAAGAGGGTAGAGCTAGAAGCTGCAAGGCCTCTTAAGGCCTAGGCTCTGAGGTCACCCAGTGTCCCTTCCACCCCAGTCTGTTGGGCAAAGCAAGTCACAAGGCCGCCCAGATTCCGGGGTGGGGAAGCAGACCCCTCCTCTGTCTGAGAGAAGTGGTACAGTCATGGTGTGAAGAGGCTAGTGTCCAGGGATGGAAGGAATGGTCAGGTTCTCTTGGTAAACATTTGCAAGCAATCTACTGTGCCATTTTAAGGGATTCTTCTTCTAAAAGTTTCTTCTAGTCTGTGTACCTATATTGAGACAATAATAATGGTTAACACTTTTGTATTGATAATTCTGTACCAGACTCAAGATTGTGTTTGGACTTGAAAGAAAAAAATTTTCAAGTATTAAGCAAGTCCTGCGGTGAATATTTTTCACCAAAATAGATTGGCTGTTCCTCTCCATCAGTTTGAATTAGTGAGATTTACAGCATATGTATCAGGGAAAGAAAACTTCTTTAATTTAGTTCCTGGCTGCCAGACAGATTGTCAGATTTGTGCTAGTGATCAGAAAAATGAATTTCTCACAAATCTGCAATTAAAACCGTACCCGCTTTCCATTCCTGATTACGTGATAGGATAGGAACCATCTCCCCATAGCTTAATGTTATTAGATTAGCAAGAAGATGTCTAACATGACTCAGTGTTGTTCTTGAGAAATAATTAGCTACCTAAGTGGGTAGACCTCCATGGAATACAAGTATATCTCTTTTTATAACATTTAAATTTGGAAGCTTAATTATCCAGTGAAAAATAGTTACTTTAGCACTTCAGTCCATTTGGCTATATATTGACATTATTAAAATGCTTTCCTGGTCTTTATGCAAATTGCTTTTTTAAAACACCAATTTATCTCCTAGCAACCCAAAGTGAAATAAGCACTGAAAAATGACATCTCAAGAAGACTTTGGGCTCTTAATCCAAGTAAATTCCTAGGGCTTATTTGTGGATTATCTGAATGAACAAATGGTAGATTTGTGCCTATAGGTATATTAGCAGCTGAGTCACTCTCTAAACTTTTAAGCAGCTAATTAAATAGCCAAGTTCACACAAATAAACAGTAAAATGTAGTACATTTGGTCACCAATTCCAATCTGTAAGTATGCACTCAGCTGAATGGGAGAACTGACCGTGAAATTACTCACCTGTACTTGAAAGACTTGCCCAAGTTCTGGAGCCTGGGGAAGCTTCTTTCTCTTTTCTCTTTTTAGGGACGCACCTTAGCCAGGGGGTGCTGGCAGCCACCTCACCTCCCAGAGCCTTAGCTTGCTCCTCTGTGAAATGTGCCTGAAGTCTGTGTTCTAGATTCCAGGTTGAGAACACAGAGTTGGATAATGGGTGTGAAAGTGCCTTATTGCTAGACATCCCGGCGGTGAAAGCCATGGCTCTTCCTATGGATGACATAGCACTTAGGATGTAAGCTACAGGCCCAGCAGTGACCTGGCAGGTACCACCCCACCCCTGCCTGCCCACCTCCCTGGCCGTGAGCTGTCAGGCCCGAGGGGCCACATGTCCCTTTGCTTCCTGACTCAGTTGCCTCTGCCATTGGAGGGCACTCAGACCTGCCTGCTCCAGCTGGCTGCCTCAGGAGGCGTGCCACTCCATCTCTGACTCCAACGTCTGGAGCCGCGGTCTGGGGAGAGCCCTGCTTGCCCTGTGGAACGTGTCACTGAAGCCTCGTAAGTGGAGCTCAGGCTCCTAGTCTCCCTGCTGCACTGTGGCCATAGGTTCCTCCTGGTGGGAGGACGGACAGTCCCCTCCCCACGCAAGACTGTGTCCAGCTGGTTGTGCTCCCAGGGCTGCTGCTTTTCAGACCCACTTACTTCCACAGACGGGGATGCATGAGCCCGGATAGGGTCAGAAGTTCGCCACTCCCCACCTCTAGCAAACGGCCACTTCCCTCAAAGCCCATTCTCTGCGGTGACTTGTCCATCTGTGTTTGTTTTTGTTTTTTTCAGGGTTCCTTGAGAGTGACAGAAGCCAAATTCAATTCCACAAGTTTAGGCCAAAAGGGAATTTTTAGGTTCAGGCAATACAGCCCCCAGAAGGGCATAGACAGACTGGCTGCGGGGATGACCATAGCCAGGCCACTTGTGGTTAGGGTTCCCCAAAAGATGAGCCTGAGACAGGGACATGGCTGCAGGTCATTTATTTAGAAGGTGTTTCCGGAAAGCCCGAGTGAGGATGTAGGGGAAAGTACAACAGGGAAGCAAGAACAGCCATGAGGACGCACGTGAGTGTTGAGTTACTGCCTCGGACAACTGGGCTCTCTGGCAGGGACCCTGGAGAAGCCAGACTCTTCCAGTGCAGGCTGGGGAGGCTGAGGCACTTATCCGCCAACTGCCTTCCCCTGCTGACTGAGGGCTGCCCCTGGGAACCTAAGCTTCGCTGTACCTTGGGGTTGTCTGCTGGGGAAAGCCCAGGCAGAGAAGAAGAAAGCGGCCAGGACTCGAGGTGGGAAGCTGGCCCCAGGATGCTGCTTCTGCTGCTGGAGAACCCAGGTGGGCCAGAGGCTTTGGAGTGGGCACAGGCTCCTCCTGCTCTGGGCCCAGGTGCCCTAGGGACTCTCTGTCTCCTGTCTGTCTGTCGGCCTCTCTGGTTGTTTTGCTCCTTCTGACAGCAAGAAGGCTTTCTTCAGGGAACTTGACCTCAAGCCCCTCTGGGCTGATGTCCATCACAGAGGACTCTTCTCTTCTGGCTCCAGCCATCAAAGTCCCAGGGAAGGACTCTGATTGGCCTGGTAGGATCGTGTGACCATCCCTGGGCAGTCCAGGTGATGGAGGATTATAATTGGCCCAGGATGGGTCACTTACCCACGCCTGGCCAGAGGGATGAGGTATGTTCCCAGAAGTGGAAATGTGAGGCCAGAAGAAGCTTTTGGGCACTTTCCCCATTACATGTTGGCCAGGACCACACAGCCCACCTGGCAGGCTTCAGACATTTTGAACTTTGGTAAGGAGAGTTTGGGGCCTTGATCCCTTCCTTCTCAGAAGGCTTCTGGACACTAAAGTTAAATTAGCCCTTTTCTCCCCCCTCTCCACTTTTACTTCCAACTGACCAAGGCCTGCAAGTTAAGAAGGTGCTTAAAACTCATAAACCCCATCTAGCTGGGTATGTTTTTATGGTATACTGGGGAAACTCTCTTCTTCCATTTATCAGGCATGAACAAAATTTGGAGAAAAGATTTTGACAAAGGATACTACCACAAAAGAGTGAATGGAGAATTTAAAAATGTTTTTCACACCGTAGTAGGGCAAATTGACATTTTAGTTAGATTCATGCTTTCTCTTCCCTTACTGGAAATAAGACTTTCACTTGCCTGACCTAGTGAGTGTTAAGGGGATCCTTTCATAGCTCAAAGACAAGTACAATATGCAGAAAACTAGTGGTAAAAACCAAGGGACATTGATTGGAGTGAAACTGATTCTCCAGAATATCATTTTCCATGTCTAATAAGAAATGTGTCTTCTCAGAATTGGACGTTCATTCATTCTTTCCTTCAACTAATATTTATTAAATATCCAGCAGGTTCTTAATAAATTGTGTTGACAGGGATCAATAACATTCCTGCTTTCAAGGAGCTTACTTTGAGTTGGGGAGACAGAAGATAAGCATGCATGAATGAAAAAACAAGAAATGCAATAAAACAGGAAGTGTTCAAGGAAGTCTCACTAAGGATGATCTGGACTTTGAGTCAAGAGTTAAATAATCTGAGTCTTTGGTGTGATGAGTTGGGGGGAAGCAGCTCAGGCAAGGCACCAGCAAGTGCCAAGGCCCTGAGGCGGGAAGCAGTGTGGGGTGCTCAGGAACTAAAAAGGAAGCACAAGTGTCTGGGCTGTGGTATGTGGGGAAAGGGAGATGGGGGTGGTCAGAAAGGCATTCCATCGCAGGATCAGGGCCATGGTGGAGTGGGGATTTTGATCTCACTGCAACAAGAAGCTATTGGAGGGCTGTGAGCAGGGGAATGGCACATGTGGTCTTGGTTTTTGAAAGGTCATTCTTGCTCTTGTGAGGCTAGCCTGCAGGAGTGCAGGTAGGATGAGCACGGTCCAGCTACTGGTCTGGTCTGCTACGGGTGGTAGCAGAGGAGAATCTAGAGAGAGAAGTGGCAGAACTTGTTAATGGGTGGGATGGACAGGGTGAGGATGGCTTCCCTTGGCTCTTCTTCAAAGAAAACACAGCCCACTGAATACCAGCTAAGCCTGCAGCCACATTTGGCTGCATATATGAACTGTCTTCTCTGAGGCACTGACAATACCTGGGTCCTGTCCATGTTATCTTGAGAAAAAAGAAAATCCAACTCAGAGAATGACAGAAAATTTAGTGCTGTTAAATGAAGACAATTTAATTCCAGTTGAAATGTTGTCTCTGTGCCAGCAAACAAGTTTTACTCAACCACTATCCTTGAGTGACCCAGGGATTTATTTTCATCATTCATAGTAGTCAAGTTGAGCTACGCCAGAATTAGGTTTTGATGTGAATTTCAATTAAGGAGCTTCAAAGCCTGTGGGTTTGGATGCATGTACTATCAGCAGCTCTCAGAGTTGCATCCTCTCCCCACCTGAAGCTGAAAGTGCTTTTGGAAAACCCTGTTACTACCTCCCCGCTTCCCCCTCCCTCCACCACACACAGCCATCCATGGATTCTCTGGGAAATCACTCCTTTCCCTGCAGGACTCTGTGCTGGGGGAGCACAGCTTCCCATTGGCATTCAGGACTCTCCGGTGGGCACAATTATTTTTAAAATTTGGAAAAAAGCATTTGGTGATTAATGAATATACCTTTGATACATAAGCCATTTCCAAGGCACTCTCACACATAATATGTCATTTGTTCATCTTAGCAGCTCTGTGAGGTCAGAGAGGCTTGTCCTTTTATTCCCTCTTTCTCCTCTCTTTGCTCAAATTCCCCCAGATCAAAAAAAGCCCCTACTCCTTCCCGTTATTTGTGCAGTCTACAAATTCTGCTGCCAAAGAGCTGAGTGGGAAAGGAAGTGATTGTGCAGGGCACAGAGTCAAAGGAAACAACATGAGAAAATCCTTCTGTTATAATTTCAAGTAAAAAGAGCAGGATGCAAAATTGCCAATACAGTCTGGTAAGACTGCATTCAACATGCACACGTGCCTAGAAAAAAAGAAAAAAGACTTGCAGGAAATATTCCATAGTGTTAACCACAGTTGTTTTGGGATGACAGGATTATTTTTACTCTGAATTTTTAATATTTTCCCATGATTTTAGATAATGAATATTTGTAGTAGGTATGTATTGTTTTGTTCGTTCAGAAAGAGCATGTGAGACCTTTCAGAAAATTCTTCCCTTGCTTCAACCCTGTGCTCCTGCTGAGGGCCGCCCATTACTGCACCCTACCTGTCTGGCTGGAAGGATGGACACGTACATGACTCAAATTGAGCTAGTAATGCCACCCCGTTCCCTGAGCCCAGCTCAGGCACGGGCATAGGAATCAAGCCAGGTCACACACAGTACGTCCTCTGGTCCTAGTAAGTCAAAGAGGAAGACAGGAAAGAGGGTCGGAGTGATGCATTGTAAGAAAGACTCAGTATGCCACTGCTGGCTTTGAAGATGGAAGGGGCTACAGAACAAGAAATGCAGGCAGCTTCCAGAAGCCTGAAAAGGCAAGAAAATGGACTCACCCTCAAGCCTCCAGAGGGAAGCAGCCCTGCCAATACCTTGACTTTAGCCCAGTGAGACCCATTTTAGACTCCTGGCTTCCAAATAAATTTGTATGGTTTTAAGCCATTAAGTTTGTGGTCATTTGTTGCAGCAGCAGCAGGAAACTCATACAGAAGGAGAGAGCCACCTCTATGTGTGGGGAGCCTGGGCTTTGTCAGGACGCCAAGGCAGAGCAACAAGCTGGCTGCAGACCCCACCTTGGGGGGGATTTGGGGGAACCCCGCCTTCCCCATTGCAGCTACGATATTCAGGGGGACCTGTCAGTGTTGGTGCTCCAAGCACACAGTTTTAGTTCTAGGGGTACACACTGGGCCCTGGGATTAATGAACTGAAGCGAGAGAGAGTCAGTCACTCTGGGTGACACAAGTGGGCCATCTTCCCAACCATGTCCTGCAGGAATAGGGCACCTGGGGCAAAGGGGCTCCGCTGTATGGGAGCCATCAGCAGACAGGAGGTCAGCTGAAGGGTCCAGGGGCTGGTGCTGAGTACTCCTTCCGGGCAGCTTGAGTCCCAGGGGTCTGGGGACAGGCCAGTGCTGGATGCTCCCCCAGCCCCTGTTTCCACCTCACAGACACTGAGTTAAAACCAGTCAAGGTGAGGAGAAGAGAAAGGGTTGTTGGAGTTCCAGGAATGTCACTGAATGAACTGGGGATAGATGTCTCTGTCGTTGGATCAGAAAAGTTCTCTTCTTGGGACAAGAGCACAAGTGGAAGCCCTCATACCACATGTCCATGATAATCATTCAAAATACCATCAATCTAACAAGCTATTAAAGTATGTCCCATCCTCCTCACTTGAGAGCTGCACCGTCATAAGAAAAATTTAAAAATATGTTTAAATATGTTAAAATTTTAGATATATGTTAAATATTAACCCATTAAAATAAATATGTTGTAATATGTTAAAAATATGTTTGACTATAGTTTTTACATGACAGAAAGTTAGCAAAATATCAAAGATGACCAAATTTAATTATTGTGTATGTGTACACATTTTGCTGATGGGTCAGTAATGGATGGTAAGTAATAAAATAGAGATGCGTAATTCATAGATTACTTACAGCATAAAGTTTATATTTCTTATTTTTATTTCAGCAAAATTATTCTATTGTCATTATAGAGATTTTCATATAACTTACATATTGTATGGAATAATGCCATATTAGACATTTCTCGAGTTAACCATAGTTCTTAGATTTTTATTAATTTCAAGTTGGAGAAACTTTGTGAAGTGATAACTACTAGAGTCATCAATAAACCTCAAGCAACAGAGTCCAAAATGATCATGAACTGTACATGTCACGTTCACATATTATAATGGCATCAAATATGATAAATTATTGCAGAAAATATAATTTTATCATATAAATTACTATCATCTATTTAGCAATTCTAGCCATCTCTTAAAGCAGTGTCTAGATTTATTCAATATTTCTTAATTCCTTCTTTCAAGTCTTTCAGTGCTGGGCTTTTATAAAGAAAACTGAAAATATCAGTAAATGGCTCAACTTTTTCACATCTCTACTCAACTGAGACTATTCCTTATTCCATAATAACCAGAAAATACTCTCTATAGAAACTAATTTGGGAATTACTTTTATGTAGATCTTCATAGTTATCCAATTATTTTTTCCTTGTGTTAATTTCTTTATATTTTAGTGCAATGCCACATATTTCACATGTATTTTCTTTTGATTTTTTTTAATAATTAAAAAATGAAGTAGCTACACAAACTATTCTTTTTGAAGCTTTTGATACTATTATTGAGAGCAAGCAATAATATATACCAAGCAACAGTGGATAATGCAAATTCAAGATTATTTCATTTTCTACCCATTCGTTTTTTTGGTGGAGGTTTTGTTGTTTTGCTTAACTTTTCTCATATTTTGTTTAAACTGAACAGCAATTTCTTGGCGTTCCCATTGTATGCCTGAGAGAGGTTGTAAGGTCAAATTTGATGTATGTTTGATCAAGCTCTTCCCGTTTTGGGAAGATCCAGAAAATACTTGTTATACTTGCTTAATTATTCTGAAGGACACATCACTAGGGACCAACTTGAGATCATGTGTTAGTGACAAATCCAAACTGTGAGTTACATGTGGGGTGTTTCTGAATTTTTGACAAAATTCTGGCCCATACACCTTTTTCCTTACCAACTATGTTTGTGCCATTTTCATAGACTTACTCTCAACAATCTTTCAAATCAATGCCTAAAATTGAAAGTTCTTTTTCCAGTTCTTTACTTAAATCAAAAACTGTACTTCTAGGTGTGAAAACAATGCCATATGTTCTTGTTTTCTTCTTCAACAACACATATAGCAAATGTTTGTTGTTCAATATGACTTTTGTCAGTGGTTGCACTGACAGCTAGTTGCATTGAGTAATGTTTCCTTATGTTTTTATGTTACATATGATTGATTCTCTCACTTTGTTTCCTGCTACATTAGTAATTTCATTTAAAATTATTCATCCTAGATAGTGATTGCTTGTTTTATTACTTTTACCCATCCTAACATAAATAAAAATTTTTGGCCACCCTAACATAAAAATTGGAATTATTTCTATTAAACCTAGAATAATTGTATTGCCTTCTATAAATATTGTGCTGTTACTACAGTAAAAAGTACCATAACTCTTGGATAAATATTGGACCCAAAACAATATTTTTTCAGAACATCACATCAGAGTTCCAAACTGGCATTTACTTGTCATTGTTGACCATGATTGGTGGTTTGCTATTTATTCAGCCTATTTTTAAATTTCTGGTGCTTGCATGTGTACTTTTTTCAATGTGTGCAAGTGACATTTTTTATTATTTTAATAAAATATCCAAATGTTTCTGGTCACAAGTAACTTATTTGGCCAAAGTTGATCTTGAAAATTGGTTGTGAATTATGTAACATTATGTAACAACACACTTTGTCTTTCTCCTTGGAATATGAAAACCTGCTTTCAGAGGTTATTTTTCCATTTGAAAGAATTTTGGTATAAAATTAAAACTCTGAGTTTTCTGCCATACTCATCCAATGAAAAATCGTATTAGCTGATTTGAATTGGATTGTGTTTTGCTAGAAACATTTCCATGCTGTCAAAGAGGGTTTGACACCAGTGTTAGGATCGTCCTACAATAAATGAGTGACACTCCAGAGAGTTCATCTGTCTCATCCAATTTGCTAATGTCATGAATGGATTTTTCTACATCTTCCAATGGATAGGCCAGAATTGCACTTGCTGCTTCTGAGTTGTGAATTCATTATGAACAATCCTCTTTTTCATTCTCATTGCTTTGATCAGTAATTAAATCTTCATGTAGTAAAGAATATGAGGTTCCAGGGATTTCATCTAAGCTCTTGAAGTTGTGAATTTTATTTGAATAATTTTCTTGCTCATTTTCATTGTTTTGATCAGTAATTAAAACTTTATTAAATATATAATTTAAAATATCTTACTAGCAAATTTTAGATGGGTCATGCCTGACACAGACTTCTCACTTTTATTATTCTTAGCTTTAAAAAATTTAGACAGACCACTTATTTGAAGGTATTCTATTTATTTTTTCTTTTCAGTGTTTTTCTGAGCTCCCCTTTCTATTTTTTATTCCTATCATGATCTTGCCTTATATTTATTCTCAGTGATTTAAAGATTAAAAATAGAATGTAGTTGTACTTAAAGTAAATGTAATTTAAATATATTTATATCAAAAAGGAAATGAAAGCAAATGTGACCAAAAAAATCAACATTTTTCATATGTTTTTAAGTTACTTTCTTTTAAAATAGTAAAAATATCTATTACAATTAAAAGGGAAAATGGAAACTATCATAAACGAGTGTAAAAAGTGAAAGTATTTTTTTTAATAACTTTTTAAAAGATTTTTGAATTTATTTATTTATTTATTTATGGCTGTGTTGGGTCTTCGTTTCTGTGCGAGGGCTTTCTCTAGTTGTGGCAAGCGGGGGCCACTCTTCATCGCGGTGCGCGGGCCTCTCACTATCGCGGGCGGCCTCTCTTGTTGCGGAGCACAGGCTCCAGAGGCGCAGGCTCAGTAACTGTGGCTCAGGGGCCCAGCTGCTCCGCGGCATGTGGGATCTTCCCAGACCAGGGCTCGAACCCGTGTCCCCTGCATTGGCAGGCAGATTCTCAACCACTGCGCCACCAGGGAAGCCCGTGAAAGTATTTTTTAAAGTTGAATTTTTATTTAACTTTGAAAATTTAGCTACTCATATTAAATAGTTCACAAATACAGGATTACTTTCCGTTCTAGTGTTCAATGTCCAGTTAGCTGCAAGCACAGGAGTTGATACCACACTTCATGCATGTTATATCTTGATCCATATATATGCAAATTTAAAAGTAATGTGAATTATTTAACTATTGCAAAATGTTTTTCAGAACGTCTGGGTCACGAATTGGAATATGAAGAGAAACAGGAAAACGGACTGTCAGCATCACACAGAATGCTTCATTATGCAAGAACCTCTCTTGGTTGTCCTGTCTAGGAGAATGCATTTGACAAGGTAATGAATGAGTTGTTTATCTTACCTAAGCATTTCTGCTGCTCAAATCCTCCCCTGTTCTGAAGCTGTGTCTATTTCCGACATCTACAGGTACAACCCCAGACCTTCATGGCATTTGAGCTCTGGTACTTTTTGTTTCAAGGACATAGAGCAAGAGGTGTAAAGAAGTGTTTCCCTAGGGCCTGAGCCACGTTATTCACCTGAGCGGATGTTTAGAGTTGCCGGTGGCACAATACCAGCATCACCTGTCAGATCTCCAGTGACAGAGGCACCCATGTGTTCTTTAAAACATTGTGTGTGTGTGTTTGTGATATGCAGAGCCCTCAGAAGTTCGGAATCCAGGACAGAGGCCCCTCTTGCCTGAAACTAAGGGTGGTACTGAACTTTAAATACTTTTATGGATGGAGAAACTTAGTCTCTCCATCCATCAATCCATCCATCTTTTCTTCCACTCATTTACTCAAAAAAACCCTACTTTTTGAGTACCTCCTGTGTACCAGGTACTGTGCTAGGTGCTGGAGGTTGGGGCATTGAGAACCCTTTTTTGGAAGAAAATAGGGAAAGCTGTATGGATGGGGCAATATCAGACATGTTTTTGGGAGTGAGAGATGCCCAGGGAGAGAAGAGGGAGAAAGACTATTTAGAGTGAACAGTTTGTGCAAATGTACAGATTCATGAAAGGACTTTGATGTCTAGGTTTGAACAAGGCTGGAGGGCAGTATTCCACGGAGCCAGGAACACACAATAAATCTAGAGAGGTATGCTGGAGCCTATTTTTGAATGGCCTTGCTGCCAGGTGAAGGAGTTTGTACTTTATCCTACAGGCACCAGCATGACATGATCATAGTGTTGGGGAGGGAAATCTTTTCCTCTACCCTCTTAGGTTCAGTGATGGGGATCATGCAAATTAAACTCACAAAAGCCAGATTAACAAAAGAAAAAACAGATTTCATTAGATACATACAGGCGAGTTCACAAAGAAATATGATTCAAGGAGGTGGTTAGAATTTGTGGCTTATATACCATCTTACTGGGGGAATGGGATGGGGCAGAGGGATACTTCTGGGAGAACAAATGACTCCTTAGAAGAGGGGAAAAAAGGGCACTTATGGAAAAGCAAATGACTTTTTGGAAAGATAAATGGGCCCTTGGGAGAATAGATGGGAGATATGATAGTCTTGTGGCAATGTCTGTTTGGGTCAGAGAAGGGAAGATTAGAGTTGCTCTGGGAGAGGGGATTGATGACCACTGAGTTCTTGTGGGAGGCTTTGCTTTTAGTCAGATAGGAGATTTCAGGAACTCAGATGTCTCAGCTCAAAATAATTTTACAGTGGTTTATTCTGAACCCCTTCAACACTGTGGTGATTGCCTTAAAATGGGAGAGAACAGAGAAATCTAGAAGACCCCCTAGGACACTGTGGATGAGTTCGGGCAAGAGATTTTGAGGCTTAGATCAGTGCTTCTTAAAGTGTAACGTGTACACGGCGCATCTGGGGATCTTGTAAACATGCAGATTCTGGTTCAGAAGGACTGGGGTGGGGCCTGAGGTTCTGCATGTCTGTCGTGCTCCCCGATGTTGATGCTGGCGGCCCATGGACCGCACTAAATAGGAGGGCTTTCACCACAGCAGGAGGTGCAGATGGGAGGAGAAGAGTAAAGGTTCTTGGCTTCAGCCGCACGGTAGAATCACTTGGCCTGCATCCAGAGCAATCACATCCGAATCTTTGGGGGTGGGCCTAGATATCAGTGTCTTGTAAAGCTCCCTAGGTGGTTAAAACTGCAGGTAAGGTTGAATGGCCGTGTCTCTGAGCCAGTATCAGCGGATTACCCTTCCATAACCACACCACTCCCATCCCTGTACATTAAGTTCTCTGGCTTTTAACGTCAGAGCTGATTCCCGGCAGCGTGCATGGAATGGCTTTGGGGAACTGAAAGACAAGCTGAAGACAGACGCCAACAGGATAGAAATCATGACCATTTTATCTCCATCTTCCTTGTTTGTGATTTTGCTGTCTCACAGAGTCAGAAAGCAAAAGCAAAAATCTGCTGTTGTTTACCACAATTGGGTAAACATCCTTGAACCCTGAGCTGCTACTGCTTTCCACAGAAGACCGAGCTAGACAAAAAGCAAGCGTGAAAAAACAAGTTGTGTTCCTTTGTGTTAAAAAATGTCAGCTGCTTTTTCTAATTACAGAAATTATACAGGCTGATGGTAAAAACTTTCAAACATGATGGACAGGTGAAACCCAGAAAGGGGCAGTCCCCAATATCAAGTTGTTTTATTTTAATTTCCATTTAAATAAAAGAACTCAATTGTGAAGGCGCTGAAGCTCCAACACAATTGGAACTGAAAACAGCATTCTTGTCAAGCTTCCCCAGCATCAGCCCATTAGCTGTTCGTCTTCCAAACTTTCTCAGACGTGAAGCAGCTCTCATCATCTCACCTGGAGCGATCACTACTTAATGGTAGTGATTAACTCTCCAGCTCAGAAGGCAACTGGTTATTAAGTAACAACCCCCTGCCACGTTATCTTTCTCCAAAACAATGCGCTCACAAACCCCAGTGTTCTCCTCACTCAAGCCGTGCGTGCCGCAGCTCTGGGGCAGGTGCCCAAACGGATCCATCCCCAGGAAGGCACCGCACTTCCAACCAGCTCCTCCCACTAGAGGTTTAAGAGTATGTTGCAGCAATTTCTAGTGATTAGACGCTCTTTCTCTGGTTAAAAAACCCACAAGTTCGTGCTATTGATGAAATGTTAAATCATAAATCTGTTAATGGAATTAAGGAAATAAAATATAGATTATTTTTAAAACATTGAATTGGCACAGTTGTGGGACATATGGGGGAAGCTATTAAAATTCTGCGAATTCTTGAGCATGCCAGAGGAAGACTGGAAGTAGAGGCGTGTAGGACTGACGAACAAGGCAGCTGGCTCCATTAATCTGAGATGGAAACAGAGCCTCGGGATCGGGGTCCATGCTGGGTTAGGACATGCATACCTGTAGGAAGCCTGTCCACTTCATTAGAACTAAAGGGAGATGGATCATTTTGGATGTATCTGTCTCAAAAGGATTGGGGGCTGAGATGCAATGAATGAATGAAGGGGGGTGGGATGAGATAGCTGGTGGTCTGGCTCATATGATAATTTAACAAGGAGAGGATAATTTAATGGGTGATGGGGAGTGTTATCACAGAGGCCCGTAGATGGAATATTTTAGCCAAAAATGATACTTTCCAAGTTTCTTATTTTATTTCCCTACATAAGGTCAAGAGGAAAGTTCCATCAGTTGAGATCTAACAAATTTAGTCCCTTTTCATACTCAATAACCTCTCTCTGTACCCCACTGTTTCCTTTGATGCAGTTAATTCCATTCACCTTCCTGGTGTGTCCTGAGCTCTCCAGCTGATAATCCTCAGAAGCTCTCCTCAGGAAGAGCCCACCTGCAGTGGGGAAGTGAATTTTCAAGTTGAGTTCAGTTTCCCACAGTGCATATCACTCTTGCAAGGGGATTTCTTTCCCTTTTGATTAATGATGCCATTTTGCTTGGAGGAGCTGATCTACTGATTCAGGATCAGGAATTCAGGAGCTTACGTTCCAAGTGAATGGTTTTCACCTTTTGGGTGCTCCTTATTTCCTCTTCAGAGAGTTCAGTTAGTGTTCTAGAATACAAAATTCTCCCCATTCAGCCATTTCTCATCTTTCTGACCCATTGCCTCACTTTTGTCGTGTCCGTGAAGCAATTCAAGCCACAGCGATGCTGATTTTGAAAATAAATTGGGATCAAAATACGAAGCAGTATGTCCCTGATGGGAAAGGGAAAAGGGGCCATGTATTTTTAGATCCACTCTAATCAACCACAATTGCCTGGTTAATTCAGGTAGAAATGCGGTCTCTTTTCACCTAAATGATCCAGGTAATTTAGGCTATGAACTTTGGTGTGCGCTGGTAGACACTGATTATAAATGACTCACACATTAGTCATCCAGTAATAACTAAATACTTTGAAAAAAATTGCTCCCATCAGACGTCTTGATTTCTTACTATTTATGATGATCAAAAACTCATCATGTACGGGGAGGGGGAAGGGTAAGTTGGGACAAAATGAGAGAGTGGCATGCACATATATACACTACCAAACGTAAAATAGATAGCTAGTGGAAAGCAGCCGCATAGCACAGGGAGATCAGCTCGGTGCTTTGTGACCACCTAGAGGGCTGGGATAGGGAGGGTGGGAGGGAGGGAGATGCAAGAGGGAAGAGATATGGGGACATATGTATATGTATAACTGATTCACTTTGTTATAAAGCAGAAACTGACACACCATTGTAAAGCAATTATACTCTAATAAAGATGTTAAAAAATAAAAAAATAAAAAAAACTCATCATGAAAGCACTCCAAATATATTGTTAGGTGAAAGATACAAGGTGCAGAACAAGGTACATAATATGCTGCCATTTATGATAAAAGTAGGTGGAGAGGAATATATATCTGCATTGGATTGTAAATGCTTTAAAAATCTCTGGAAGGAAAAAGAAACAAAAACAAAAAACAAATCTAAGAATGCTTTTCCCTTGTTGGGAGAGATGAGGAATTGGCATCCTTTGGGGATTTTTTTAACATTTGAACCATATGAATGAATAATTTGGCAAAAAAAAACAAAAAAACAAATAATTATTTAATTTAAAAACCTCCATACCAAGTAATTGGTGATTAGTGACTAAACAAAGGAGGGGCACCTTTAGATACCCTACCAGCTTCTCTCTAGTATTTGTTCCTTGGCTGAAGGGAACAGTTAAGGCAGAAATAAGGGCTAACGCATTTGCCTTCTCTCCCAAGCAACTCAAGAAGAAAACTTGACCATCGAGCCTGAGGTAGCAGGAAGAACCCCCAATCACTTAGAAGGTTGCTGGCCAGCCTATGGAGTGTATACCCCCAAATCTTGTGCCCTGACCTGCACTCAAAACTGGTTTAAATGGCAGCTTTTATGTTATATATATATTTTATCATAACCTTAAAATTTAATATTCAAAAACCCATTTAATTATATATTTTAAATGGGTAAATTATATGGTTATGGGAGGTGTATCTCAGTAAAGCTGTTAAAAAAATCAGAGGAAAAACCCTGCCTTCTCAATTGTTGTAAGCTCTTTGAACACACTAGTATCCCAGTGCCTTTAGGAGGGCTGGCTTGGCAGGGTGCCAGTAAATGTTTGAGGACTGAATGATGATTCACATTAGCCATATGGATAGTTCATATTCACCTACTAATTCTCTCTGGCTTATATTGGCAACCACCTCTGTATAATTATCTGGATCTCCATTACAGGAATCTAGTCATTGTCTTTCTTTTACAATTTTTTATGGTTAAAAACAAAACAGAAACCATTTTATGTCTCTACTTAAGAAGAAATCACGGACTTCCCTGGTGGCACAGTGGTTAAGAATCCTCTGGCCAACGCAGGGGACACAGGTTCGAGCCCTGGTCTGGGAAGATCCCACATGTCGCGGAGCAACTAAACCCGTGCACCATAATTGCCAAGCTTGCGCTCTAGAGCCTGTGAGCCAAAACTACTGAGTTTGAATGCCACAACCACTGAAGCCCATGCGCCTAGAGCCCGTGCTCCACAACAAGAGAAGCCACTGGAATGAGAAGCCCGTGCACCACACGAAGAGTAGCCCCAGCTCGCCACAACTAGAGAAAGCCCGCGTGCAGAGAACCAACACAGCCAAAAATAAAATAAATAAGATAAATTTTAAAAAAAGAAGAAATCACAACTCAACAATTAAAAAATCAAGTAACCCCATTAAAAAATGGGCAAAGTGCTTGACTAGACATTTCTTCAAAGACAATATACAAATGATTAACAAGCATATAAAAAGATGCTCAACATCACTAATCATCAGGAAAATGCAAATCAACCACAGTGAGGTATCACCTCTCATCCATCACAATGGCTACTATCAAAAAGCCAGAAAATAACAAGTATTGGCAAGGATGTAAAGATATTGGAACCCTTGTGCCCTGTTGGTGTGATTGTAAAATGGTGCAACCTCTATGGAAAACAGTATGGAGGCTCCTCAAAAAAAAAAGAACTACTGAATGATCTAGCAATCCCACTTCTGGGTGTATACCCAAAATAGTTGAAAGCAGGGTCTTGAAGAGATATTTGAGTACCATGTTCATAGCAGCACTATTCACAATAGCCAAAAGGTGGAAGCAACCCAAGTGTCCACCTACAGATGGATAAAGAAAATGTGGTATACTCATACAATGGAATATTATTCAGCCTTAAAGAGGAGGGAAAACCTGTCACATGCTACAACGTGGGATAAACCTTGAGGACAATCTGCTAAGTGAAATAAGCTAGTCGCAAAAAGACAAATACTGTATGATTCCATTTACATGAGGTTCCTAAAGTAGTAGAATTCATAGAAACAGAAAGCAGAATGATGGTTTCCAGGGACTGGGACAGGAGAAGAGGGATGTTGTTTAATGAATATAGAGATTCACAAGGTGAAAAAGTTCTGGAGATCTCTTTTACGACAATGTGAATATACTTAAGACTACTGAGCTGTACACTTAAAAATGGTTAAGAAGGTAAATTTTATGTTATGAATTTTTTACCAAATAAAAAAAGAAATCAGCTGTAAGATTGTAAAAGATTGCTAGTTGGTGAAGCATAGTGATGGGAGGAGGCTCACAGAGGTTCATGAGGCTGCTGTCTCGATTTTAGAGTGCTTGAATTTTCTGTAAAAAAAGTAACTGAGAAGTCTGGATTTCTGAGGATCCACTGAGGATCTGGATTTCTGAAACATCCAAAGGGGTTGAGAACGCGTGAGCATGGGCTGCAACACCGGTTTGCACTTGGGTCACCTTCGGCCACGGAGAGAGTTCAGCGCTGCCCATCAGACCTTGGACCACACCTGCTAGGAACCTAGTCAGCAACAGTAGGCAGCCCATTTTTACTTCTCAGGTTCCTCTAATACCCGACAATAATCTGCGCATCACCCTAACTCTGTAGTTTTCTATTGGAGAGACGCAAATAAACTGATTATAGGACATGTATTTCTGATCTATTCTATTTACCTGATACCTGATGAAAACTCTCTGCCTACCTTCCTGGAATCAGCAATATCAACAGTCTTGATGTTTTATTAAGCTTTTCAAACACACCATTGATCCCCCAGCCTGAATACGTTGCTTTGTTACCATGGCTTTAGTCCCAGTGCAGCTTCCCGGGGATATTTGCCAAAATATTCTTGGATTCATTCGTAATCCATTTAGTAACTTACATTTGAAGGATAATTACTTGTGTAAGATATTAACCACATTATTATGCCCGTTGATGGCTACCTTGGTGAGCTGGTAAATTATATAAAAAGAATAATAAATAACAATGTAATGTTAACCAAATGTGGAAGATTGAAAGGATAGGCTAGCTTTCATCCAAAGTATCTCTACATTATGCCAAATTTCCAGATGCAAATGGAAGCGAGTGCACATCTGGATGTTTTATTTACCTGCTGTCCAAATGTCTATACATTTGGACAGATCACAGAGAGATGGATCATTTTCAGTGCTGCGGACACAGATGTAACCATAGGCGATTCAAAGAAGACCACCCTTAGAAGATGATAAAGATGATGCTGAAGAGAAAGTTACAGGGAGACAAGTCCAGGGGATACGGATATATTATGAGAGGATGATATTCCAGAAAGTAATAATGATGGGATATTTGACATATACACATACAGTCACATAGTGTCGAACTCAGAAAAAGCAGCATTCTCGGACATGGAGGGTTTAATTGGGATCCCATATAGTTTACAGTGGTCTTGTATTGCCTTCTTTACTGGGGAGGGGGTAGGATGAGAGGCATGAAAAGCATTTCTAAGTGCAATATTCCTCGCCGTTCAGCCAGCTGACTGAGCTCTCTTGACACTGGCTCATGAATTTCCAGCCCTTGAGTTATGGGTCTGAAATACAAACTGCCCCCCCAAAATAATAATAAAAACAAAGGGTATGCAATTTTGTGTGGTATTTCGCTTCTGAGGTCAGCCTTTGATCTCTGCAGCATACTGAGAAATCAAGTTACCGGGTGTTTTTTTCCACTTCAGCCATTTGTCAGCATATGCCATAAAAATCTGAGTTGTCCCTCTTGATCTTTATCAGAGATCGCCGTTTGCTTTGATCTCCTCCTCTGTGTATGACATTTGTGCAGGGTTTCCCTGTTTAATTGTCTGACTTCGGGTTGCTATTTTAGTGTAAAGGTTAAGAGTAGTGCTGTTTTGTTGTTTTAACTCCTAGTGTCCTCAAGCCGGTCGTCCAGGTAAGGCATTCCATTTCCCAATGTCCTCAAGCCGGTCGTCCAGGTAAGGCATTCCATTTCCCAATGTCCTCAAGCCGGTCGTCCAGGTAAGGCATTCCATTTCCCAATGACACCTGGTCAGTGGGGTCAGCACCGTTGGCCTCCTTGCAGTTTTGCACATATATGAATTTCTGAATTGCAAGGAGACTCGTGTCGTGGAAAGTTCATAAAGTTGTCGCGAATCTCACGTTGCCAGTATCTGTGTAGAAGACATCAAGGCTAGTGTGCAAAAGCACACACCTCATTTCCCACAGTCTGCCAGGTCCACGTCCCTCAGTTTACCTCCTTCCGAGTGATCACGCACAAGGGAGGATGATTAGAAAAAGGATACCGCGCATGTGCGCACCTTCTTCTCCCTCCCAGCGCTGTTCAGGTGCTGAGATCTGTGCGTGTTTCCCAGCTGGTGGCGCCTCCAGAGCCCGTCCCCCCCCAAGTTAGCATAAGGTTCTCAATTGGGACCTTGAAATCGCACGTATCAGGGAAAGGGGGTCGACATTTTGGGGGGCAAACAATGTGCACAGTGCTTTGGAAATGTATCTTGTGCTCTCACCATCCCATGTCACACACGGGAAACTGGGGCCGACGGTGCTAGTGATTTTCTTCCCATTCTTCACTATTTTTAGGCTTTTAAAGACTCTCACTTTTTTCTTCGTTCTGTGATAGCAAGGAACTTGGGACTGTCATAGCTGTGTTCACACTTGTGTCCTCAAATTCATGGTCAAGCTTTGCCCCAGTGAAGGCAAATGGCAAAGGCTGGGAGGCAGCTGTTGGAGTGGGAAAGAGGGCTGGGAAAATGGGCCGTGTTCACAAAGCACTTGAGAACACACTTGAGTCCCACAGAGCACTTGGGGGTGGCGACAGGATGAGCTCCCTCCCGAGGGAAGGACCACAGAGCAGTTATTTTCCCCATTCCAGCCTGTGGCATTCAGCTCAGCATCCTGAAGAAGTCCGAGAACAGTGGAGGCCATCGTCCACCCATGAGGATGGGCCCTCCTTCCATCCTCAGGGATGGGAGGGTCTTAAAAGCAGAATGTGGTTTTCAAGGAGCAGCACCTTTGGTGACCCTGACGGAGCGGGCACACATGTGGGATGGATGGCAGACTCTTCCTTTGTGACACATGTCACCATGTGATGAACACATGTTGGCAGATGTTGGCTTGGTGTCTGTTGAATGAATGAGCAGAAGACCATTTTTACTGGGGGAGCTAAGAAAGACTCTCTGTGGTGGCTGTGAAGGGAAGCAGAGGCCCGGGGTGGAGAGGTGAGGCTGGTCCAAGGGAAAAGGCAAATCCTCATCCTGGAAGGGAGTCAGTCACAAGTGGGCGGCTCAGTCAGGACAAGAGGAAGACGTCAGGTGGGCCAGGGGTTCAGACTGCCAGGCGGAAGAGGCCCTGGGGCAGGTGCGTGCGGGGTGGCAGTGGGCAGGTGTATAGAAAGGAGCTGGGGGGGCTTCCCTGGTGGCGCAGTGGTTAAGAATCCGCCTGCCAATGCAGGGGACACAGGTTCGGGCCCTGGTCTGGGAAGATCCCACATGCCACGGAGCAACTAAGCCTGTGCGCCACAACTACTGAGCCCACACACCTAGAGCCCGGGCTCCACAACAAGAGAAGCCACCAGTGAGAAGCCCACGTACCACAACAAAGAGTAGCCCCGCTCGCCACAGCTAGAGAAAGCCCGTGCACAGCAACAAAGACCCAATGCAGCCAAAAAAATACATAAATAAATAAATCTTTAAAAAAAAGAAAAAGGAGCTGGGCAGAGCAGGGCCAAACCTTAACTTCCTGGTGTGAAGTCATCAGGACAGGGAGGGAATAAAGAAGGAGGGACAAGAAAAAGAAAGAGAAATAAGAAGGAATGGAGAGGAAAGAGGAAGAAGAGGACACGGGAGAAGGGAAGGAAAGAAGAAAAGAGGAGAGAGGGAGCAAACATGGGAGGAAGGGAGGAGAGAAGAAAGGAAGGAAGAGAAGGAGAGGAAAATTTCCTCCTCTCCTATTAAGGCCGGTAGGACACGATTATTTTATAAATCATCACAGAAGGTAAGGGAAAACAAATAGCAGAAGAACGGGAGCAGCTGGTCTGTGATCTAGCATGGGAGAAGAGGCCCCATGTATCCATAATGAAGGAGTGAGATTGACAGGAAAAAGATGGGCCAGGCAGAAGAGGATAAATAGTCGCTCCGGCTTATTTGTAACTTTCATTTTTAGGTAAGGATGATTGGCACATGGATGGCTTAGATGAAAGGGGCCCCCTGATCTTTAACTTGCAGGTCACATGGAGAAAACTTCAAGAAAATGTGCCGACACGGAGATGTCAACGTGAGTGACAGCCCCGCGCGAGGTGCCTTGCACTGGCTGTCTCCTTGGCATGTATCACTTCACAGCAATGATGACTGCCGTTTGAACAGAAAGACGCCCTTCCCTACCAGGGTCAGGAAACTGACAGGGCCCACCCATTAATAGAAATAACTGTCATTTAAAGTAAAATGCTTGGTGGAAAACTTCAGAAATCTATTAGATAACATGGGGCCTGTGATCGGGGCACCCATGAATCACGGGCGCTCAGATACGGCACGGCGAGTGGGAAACAGTTACATCCGGAGCAGCTCATTCCGCCAGCCGTGTGGTTTCTTCATGCTGACGTGTCAGCGGCTTCTCCTAATTTATTGCCCACCTGTGTCTTAGTTAGGAGGCTTCCCTGTGGGACAGTGAGGGATGGGATCTGAATGAAAAGATGGATGACAACATAGTTTCTGATTTGATGACTTCTTATGGCAAAAACTCTTTGGTGATGGGGCTTCTTTGGTGAAGATTCTTTCCTGATAAAATAACGAAGCCAGTCGTGCTCACTGCTGAGAGAGGCTCAAAGCCTAGGACCTCCTCTGAACTTTCATGGTGTCTTATTTTTTTGATGCAAATGAAACATTGCATTGAGATATTTGGCTACTCAAGAGGATTATATGATATTTAGGAATTTTTTTCTTGAACGTTCAATAAATTTCTTAATTAGAGGGGCCTAAACTACACAAAAATGTTGGTGCTTGATGATATGCTTGCAAGAAATGGTCCTTTATGGCCTGTTTCTGGGTGTGTGATGTCTGTGGTTTGTGCTGAGGCTGGTGGTGTAAATAAAAAACATAGGTGTTGCGCTCTCCATTGTCTCATGTGATATGATCTTTAGAACAATGGTAAGGTGAGTATTAATGGGGCCCTGTTTTACTAGGAGACAGCTGAGGTGTGGAATGGTTAAGGACTCTCCCAAGAGCAGCCACCTACCTCAGACTCCAGTAAATGGGGCCACCTTGAAAGGTAGGAGTTATATCCATCACTTTTAGGTGAGGAACCTGAGGCTCAGAGGTTGTACAGCTGATAAGAATAACAGGAATTCATCCATAGTTTATCATGCTCCAAAACCTACCACAAAGAGCTTTCAAAGAAGACTGTATCAGTCTTCTTTTGCTCTATAACAAGCCTTCACAAATCTAGTGACTTAGAAAAACACCCATTATCTCACAATTCCATAAGTAGAAGTCCACTGGGCTCAGCTGGTCTCAGCTTAGGGTCTCACAAGACTGAAACCAAGGTGTCAGCTGGCTGGGCTCTTATCTAGGGAAGAATCTGCCCATTCAGGTTGTTGGCAGAATTCAGTTTCTTGTGGTTGTAGGACTGAGGTCCCCATGCCCTTGCTGACTGTTGGCCAGTGTTGCTTTTGGCTCCTCCCAGCTACTCTCCCGTCCTTGCATGTGGCCTTCTCCACCTTCAAAGTCAACAACAATGCATTGAAGCCTTTTTGTGCTTTGAACCTCTCTGATTTCTCTATCTGCCATCAGCCAGAGAAAAGTCTCAGATTATGTTAGGCCCACCTGGATACCCCCCCTATCACAAGGTCAACTGATTAGTAACCTTAATTAGAGCTGCAAAATCCCTCTGCCACATCACACACCATGATCACAGGAGTGACAGCTCGTCATATACACAGGCAGGGGTTACATGAGAGTGAGGGTCATCTTAGAATTCTGCCCACCACAGACCATGGGCTGGGACTGCTGGCCCTTGAGTGCTTAGCGGTGCACCCTTGGTTCGAGAGAACCCACTAACTGTTTTCTCCCAGAAGGCTGAAGCTGAACCTAGTTCTACTCAGGCCACTCATAGTTCCCAAGCAATAAAGGATGGCCAAATGGAAAGAGCACAGACCCAGGGATCTGGAGATCCAGGTTCTAGCCCAGGCCCTGCCACTCACTCACTCTGGGACCCTGGGCAGGTGGCATCACTGTGCTCTCTGTAGTGGATAACTGCTTTAGAATCCAAATATGAATGTCTTTTAAGGTCCTACCGTGTGCAAACACCCTGCGAGGCAATGAAGGTGACCCAAGGAAGGAATGAGGCATGCCGCCTGCTCTCAAGGAGCTTACGACCTTGAGTAGGGATACAGGTCACCGGCCAGAGTCCACAGACCCAGTTCTCCAACAGCACTCAGCCAACAAGTCCTGTTTTCATCCAGCCGTCTGCTCCCAGGAGACTCTTGACTGAATTACAGTTTACCGCCTGGGCTGGGTGCAGTCACTCCCTACGTCACTCTTGTTGTCCCGCCTGCTGGAGCACTCCTCCTCCACCCAGCTGCAGACACAGGCTCCTCCCTTATGTCTACGTGGCCATGGAGGCTTGGGGGTAACATCAGGGCCGCAGTGTGAAGGAAGAAA
This sequence comes from Eschrichtius robustus, assembly GCF_028021215.1. NCBI lineage: Eukaryota > Metazoa > Chordata > Mammalia > Artiodactyla > Eschrichtiidae > Eschrichtius > Eschrichtius robustus. Next base: position 132,949,209 of record NC_090830.1, on the reverse strand, counting down.
ACTTTTAAATAGACCCCAGAACGAATATCTCCTAGAGTCCATTGGCCATGCCCTTGGCAGGGGCCCCCTTTTGGCTCTCTCTCGCCTTAGGTGTCCATCGCAGACGGCCACACTTTGCAGGGCCAGCTGGCTCCTCCCAGGAGTGAGGGGATGATTTTGATCATCTTCCTTTAATAAGAATTGATTCAAGGCTGTGTGCTTCCTCTCAGCCCAGAGGAGGAAAGAAACCCAGCCCCCTGACTGGTTTCACTGACAAGATGCAGCTCCCTGCCTGGCAGAGACATCCTGGAACATCAGCACACGGTGTTTAATTGTGTTGTGGCCTCAGCCTCTCCAGCCCAGAGCAGGCTTGGGGCTCCACGTTGCATGACCACAAGGACACTGACATGTCCTTCCCGCTCCCAAACAAACAGACACACAATCTTTTCCCAGGGACAAGGTCAGCCTCCACTTCTAGCAAAGGAGGAAACTGGGGGCCACTTTAAAATTGCAGTTTTCCTCCTTTTTAGCCATCAGGTTTTCAGAAAAATAAACATCAGTGTGAGTTCAGCCCCAGAGCACTCAGTTAGCAAACATAAACATCAGGTGCCATGAAGGAGTGTCCCAGGTCACACTCCCTGGAAACAGACTCTGAGAGGGAGAGCTGCATGAAGACATGTCCTGGAGAGTATCATTGGGAACTGGATCTCAGAAAGCAGGGATGGGGCAGGAGAAGTGGGCCCACCATGCAGGTGTAGCACAGGCCCCAGACGATCCTACAGGAGCTCTGAAGCCAGAATCTGCCCCAATCAAGGGAAATAGGCTGAACTTGGTCTCCCAGCCTCAGCCTGTCACTGGCAGCAGGCTCGCTTGAGGCATGTGACCTTGAGCAAGTCTGTTCTCTGTGGCCAAAGGCAATTGCCAGTGAAGGCTGCTGCTGTGAGCAGCTGGGGGACGAATGCTTTCGTCCTGAAGAGTGGAACTGGGCAGAATACCCCAGTATCCACTGCAAGGAGGCACAAAGAGTTACAGAAGGAGAACTCCGTTCCAGGAAGGCTTCCTGGAGAAGTAGCATGTAAGCAACCTTTGGAGGACTTGTAGGATTTGGAGGAGGAACCACATTACAGACAATGTGGGGCCAGGATCTGTGCCCACCTGGTAGCCCGCTGTGACTGTGTAGATTGCCCTCAACTCCTTCCGTCTCTGGGAAGCAGGAGAATGCTGGGATGCCTGCAGCTCTAACAGGGTTTGACCCCGTGATCTCCCATCCGTCAGAAAAATGCATGGGGAAATAAAAATAATGGAGAGGTTAATTAATGGTGCCTGCAGACTTCTTTTTAACCTCCTCCACTTCACCATGTCAATAATAACCCGAGAGTAGGCTTTCCCCAGGATATTCCAAAGCGTGACTAATTGCAATAACACTGAACACATTTCCCACACTCCGTGTTCCCTCCAATTTGGAAACTGATTTTACCCTTTTCCAGATATATGATGCAAAACGGGTGAGTGCATTTGAACATATTTACATAGTAAAAGCTCAGATGCTAAGACCTGAGCACGTTTAGCCAATCCTAGGCACTCCTCTAGAAACCAGGCCCAGCAATAGCCTGACAAGTTAGTGCCCTGTTGGGGCGTGAGGGCAGAGACCTACAGAATCCCCTACTTCCATTTATAAAAATGCCTTTTGAGAATGAATCTAGAATCACATATGCAAGATTTCTTTTTCTGAAAGTAAATTTTGCCCGTAAGACATTCACATTGCTTTTTTAAAGGTCATGAAAATACATGTATTGTCTAATTTTTATTTAACTCCTGCGACGTGAGCCTCTTGGGCCGCGTATGAGTCCAGTGAGGACCAGGCAGTTTATGTGGCCCTGTGGGAGGTGATGCATGCCTGGAACACATCAGGGACACAGACGACTCGCAGACTGTGCTTACCACATGCCTGGCCGCCCAAAGCACCAAAGAAGGAAGCCAGCCATGCGTTTATTTTGTGCCCCAAGCAAGGTACTTGTGTAGATGACCAAGATGGCCATCAGTTATTTGACTTCCTCTGTCTACCACCCTGGAGCATCCCCTCCCACGCTGGCTCTAGGCTGGCCTCATGTCGTGCTTTGGCTACTGGGACATTAGAAAACAAGCCAGTGAAGGCGGAAAGAGTGCCTGCCCATTGGGAACTGCTCTTTTGCTGCCTTTGGAACCAGGATGTCCACGTGTAAACAAACCCCAGCTTGTCTGCTGGGTGAGGAGACACATGGCTCAGGCCATCTCTCTTGCCCAGCCGATGGCCAGCCGACCACCACACAGGTGGGCGAGGCTATTTCAGACCGGCCAGCCTCCAGCTGACCTGCGAGCTGACCATGGGTGCCTAGTGGTCTCAGCTGAGATCAGCTCGCAAGAGTCCATCTAGCCCAGCCCAAGTTGCTGACAGGCAGCATTGTGAGCTGAATAAATGGTGCCATTTAGACACTAAGTTTGAGAGGGCTTTGTTATGTAGCAAAAGCTAATTGATTCAGTCCTAGCCCTCAGTCTCTTCGTCTATAAAGCAGAGAGAAATTACTTACTTCATAGGGTTTCTTGAAGCTGAAACGAGTCCTAGCCCATGAGTGGTGCTCAGAATTTGCTTGCTCCATCGTTTTCTGCAAACGAGATGTTGTGAATTGGCCCCAGTTGTTTACTCCTCTCTCCCACCACATTCTTGTCATGGCCCTTTTGGGGGAGTGCTGACTTTGGGCTTGGCCCTGTGACTTGCTCTCGTCAGTGACACGTGGACAGAAGTGACAAGTGCCTGGTTTTGAGCCTAGACCTTGGGAGACCTGGGGGGTTTCCACGGGCCCTCTAGCCCCTGCCATTGTTATGGGAGGAGTATCCTCTAGATCAGCCCCAGATTGCAGGAGGAGGAGGAGGAGGAGAGACAGGTCCTTGCAGAGCTACCTTGAAATCTCCCCCAACCAGAGCAGTCGGAAGCAGAGCTCAGCCTAGATTAGTCGACACCAGCTCGCCTACACGTTGGTGAGGATAAATCACTGTTGTCTTAAGCCACTGAGGTTTGGGGTTCTTTGTTACACAGCATTATTGGGATAATGGGTAACTGATGCAGATAGGATCCAAATTCACTGACCACATTTGAAAGGCTTTGTTCTGGACAACACTCACAGGTGTTTGGAATCAAGGCCAAAGGAGAGGAGGTATAGCAGGGGCTGGCCCCTTACTTCTGCCATGTATTTGTTACCCATGAAAATGCTCATTGACCCCTGCAGACCACTCTGTTGGGAGTAGCAGAAACTGAGAATGACAAGCCTTTCTACAACTGACAGACAATCTGCCTTGTGTCAAGGGCTGTGTAAACACTCTACATGCACCAGCCCTCCTAACCCTCAAAACAGCACTAAGAGGTAGGTACTAGCTATACCCGCTCCCCAAGTCAGGAAACAGAAGCAAGTGGGATTGAGAAACACAGCCAAGGGCCGGAGAGCCGCGAATTGAAATCCAAGACCCAACCTCAGCAGTGTCTCCCACCTGACCACAACTCAGCAGCCTAATTCCGCTTGGTAAGCCCCAAATCTCCTGGGTTTCAGCTGCAGCCAGACTCAGCCAGTGCTCTGTGCTTATTGCCCAGGCCAGCAGCACTGTTGCCTTGAAATACAATATTTCGGTTTATGAACTCAAGAATGCCTTTGTGCAGGAAAACGTTTCCTTATGCCCAGATTCTGCATTCATAATGGGTGTTCCACAAATCACTTTTTTTCCTCTTTTCTTTTTTAGAAACCTTTAGGCAAGTGTGCAGCAGAGTACTCATTTCTGTGAACACATTTAATTTTCACACCTGAGTTGGTTGCAACTTCAAAAAGAGCAGGTATTGTCAGGCAGAGAGGAGCCTCTGTGAATAGCTAGTGAGATATGGAAATTTCCTGCGACAGAACATCACATTGGAACCCTGGTCCTCCTTTCATGCTTTTCTCTTGCACAGATGATCCTACCAGTAGGGGATCGTATAATTTATCTCCCAAACTGGGACACCTGTAAGAGTGAAAAGGGGCTGGGAAAACACGTGTAACCTGGGACTTTTCTGGGCAAACCAGGGTATGTGGTTGCCCGCCCCCCCCGCCCCGTCAGGGAGCTTTACAAAAATAATGATAACTAACCTTTGTAAAGGACTTTATGGTTTACAGAGCCATTTCACCTGCTCTGAGAAGCATTATCAGAGTTACTACTTTACAGGGGAGAAATCTGAAACCCTGGAGTTTTAAATGCCTGTGAAAAAGCATGCACCCAGCAGAGTGGGGACTTGAATCTAGTTTTCTAACTCCAGATCGGATTCTCTCTTCTACAGCATTTTGGTGGGTCCTTAAAATCGTTGTCAATGGCCTGTACATAGAAGTCACTTGATAAACGTTTGTTGAGTGAATGTATGAACATAACGGCCAAAAAATAACAAGTAACACAACAGTGTTGTATCTTGTGATTTTGTGAGGGGCTCAGAAGTAGTTTGTAATGTAACAAAATGGCTCTATTCCCTTGGAACTTATCTGAAATCTCCTAATAACTTAATTGCTCCTTAATAAGAAGGGATTCTGCCAATATCCCCTTCTTCTCCTCTGGGGTTGCTAGAAAAGGGTACTTTGTTCTTTCCAGCTTGGGAGGATTTGGTTGAGGTCTGTAATCAGCAAAGTGGGAATGATGTCTTTTTCATGTGTTCTCTGCCTCCCCTCACCCGCTCCAGCTATCCTTTCCTTCTTTTTAATTTTGAGATGCACTTTTATTCGTGATGCCCGCCTCCTACCCAGTGTCAGAGGGGGTGCTGCTACCTTTTATGAAGGCTTTGAAAGGCTTCCTCTTCCTCTCCAAGTTTCCACTGAGGCTGTGTTTGCTGTAAACACTTAAGAAATTAGTTAAGTGGTATAATTCCCCAAGCACTTCTTTCTTACATTAGCCTTCATTTTTTCTGGAGAAAAACGCTTTCATTCCTAGGACCCAGAGACAGCAGGGAGTGAGGTGAACGGTATAACCTACTAAAATGTTTTGGCCACGGCATTCCATGGATATAGCTTTTCATGATTTTTTAAACAGTAATGTTTTCTAGAAATAAACTCACAAGGAAGGAAAGAGAGCTCTGATCTCTCTGTGCTTAGCCCTCAGGGCTTCCGTGGCGACCTTCTTCGTTCATCATCTCTGGCAGTTTACCAGGTATCTCAGAGACTTGCTTTGATCTTCAGGAAGACCTTTCTCTGCCTTCTTGGATTACCCAAGCCACCCCGCCTACTCTGACACAGTGTGATAAAGTCCTTAGCAGAGGACTTGAGGGCACAGTTGACGTTCCTCTTAGTACTGGACAAGGGAGCACAAGTTTGGGTTCAGCCCATGCCTGTGGCATCGACCTTCGCTGTCCAACCAGATGGTGTGATTGCAGGACGTGTACAGGGTGTTTAGCATGTAGGAGGCCGAATGTGGCTGTCGGCATTTGTCAAACAGACTCTGAAGTAAAAATAGAAGCAAGGGGTCCCCCACCCCAGAGCTCTCGAACAATCTTGTCCCCACAAAGTGTAGATGTTCCTCATAGACCCCCAGCTTCCTGGCCTTTGCCTCTCCTGGCCCAGCCTCCTTTAGAGGCCTGTCTGCCAGCTACTGGGGTCCAAAGGGCTTTTGAGGTTGTGTTCCCCTGGAGTCAGCTTTGAGGTGCATTAGTCAGGTTCTCCAGAGAAACAGAACCAATAAGATAGATAGATAGGTATAGGTATAGATACAGATAAAAATACAGATATAGGTATGAGGAGATTTATTACAGAAATTGTTCACATGACTATGGAGGCTGAGTCCCAAGATTTGCTGTCTACAAGCTGAGGAACCAGGAAAGCTGGTGGTATAATTCTGTCTGAGTCCAAAGATCTGAGAACCAGGGGGGGCTGATGGTGTGAGTTCTGGTCCAAGTCTGAAGGCTCAAGAAACAGGAGAGCCAATGTCCAAGGGCAGGAGAAGATGGATGTCCCAGCTCATGCAGAGAGAGAATTTGCCCTTCCTCTGTCTTTTTGTTTTCTTTGGGCCCTGAACAGATTGGATGATGCCCATCTGCATTGGGAGGGGCGCTCTTCTTTATTCTGTCTGCCAATTCAAACAGTAATCTCTTCTGGAGACACCCTCGCGGACTCACCCAGAGATCGTGTTTTGCCAGCTATCTGGGCCCCCTTAGCCCAGCCAAGTGCACACACAAAATAAGCCATCACAGATGTTGCATGCTCCAGAACTCCCTGCAGGACTGGGGTTGGGGCTGGGATTGTCCCTGAAATTGTCCCACTGCCACCTGGGTCCCCAGGAGCACTCCTTTCGTATATCCCTCACACGAATTCTTATCCTGGACGAACCTAACCTATAACTCCAGTTTGTAAGAAAAGTGCACGTTTGCAGGAAGTGAGTATTTCAGCAGGAATCTCTTGAGAAGGGAGACCCCTTTGTTTCTGCGCAGAGTGTTTGCTCAGGGAACTCCAAAGTATGAATTTCTCCATCAGCACATATGCCCTACAGGCTATCAGCCTCTAGCATGACAGTCCATCTGCAGGTAGCACCGAGGGTTGTACGGCGCCTTAACGCACCTGCACGTACCTTCATGGCTGAGTCAGTTTGCTCACTCATTCAGTGGTTCGTGCATGCGCTGAGGGCACAGGACTGCATACGCCTGGACCTGTCCTTGGTGCAGGGACACAGACAGGTTAAGACCCACTCCCGGGCTCCAGGGGTGCACAGTGGGGAGACAGACAAGTAGCCAGCGTGACTTGCAGGGGAAGGAATCGCTGCGAGCACAGCACGGTCCGTCTCCCCCACCTCACTGCTCGCTGAAGGCGGAAGCCAGGTCTTGCTCATCTTTGCATCTGCCTGCCCAGCCCAGGGCCCTCACATCGGGAGGAGCCGACCGAGGAGGGGCTCCCCTCCTGGACCATGTGGGGTTGGGTGGGATGAGGGTGGTCGGAGAGTCTTCCTGGGGAGCTGACGCCGAGTTGGCCACAGCTGGGTGAAGATGGATGAGGGGCAGAGTTGTACCCAGAGGAAGCAGCAGGCTGTGAGATGAAGGCCCAGTCTGTCCTAAGAAATTAGAGCAGTGGGGCGATTCCGAGCCCTGGGGGCAGGAGAGAGAGCAGCACACACCCGACCAAGCACTCGGAGCCTCTGGGTTGCAGATTAGAGTGGGGAGAAGTGGGACAATAGAAACCGTTCAGCAGGTTGGGGGCAGGAGAGGATAAAAAAACACTCCAGGGTCAGGGCTAAAAAGGAGAGCGCTGCATTTTTAGAAAGCATGACGTCCCAGATGCAGAAGTGGTTAGAATTGGGGTGAGTGTCTGCATCTCCGGAGGTGTAATTATGAGTTCCTTTGAAAAGGTGCCTACTGTGTGTTTAGGCCGTGAAGACGCCCAGGGCAGTGGGAACCAGGAGAGCAGGGGTCTGGTCCCAGCCCTGTCAACAGCCCTCAGTGTGACCTTGGGCAAATCATGTGACCTCTCAGTCTTTACATTAAGTGAGTTTAAATTCACTTCTGGCACTAACATTACAGGATCCAGTTTGAACCCCTCATTTCTCAGGGAGGAAACCAAGGGACCAAGTGATGGTTTGGGGCCACACCAGTGGCCTGGCCAGTAGGTGGCCGAGCCAGAGCTCACAATAGCCCCCTCAGGCAGGAAAAGTCTGCAGCTTACCTGAAACGTCTGGGGGGACACATCTGCCTAGAACATGAGGTACAGCCTTCCTCCTCCCAAGCCCACTTTAAACATCTTAACTTTCTGCAAAAGAGAATATCAGCAGAAAGACCTGAGGGCTTTTGAGGAAACCAAATGAGATAATGCAGGTCAAATACTTCTAACATAAAGTGCCCTAGCAATGGAAGATAGTAGTAGTAGTGACTGCAATGGTAATAAAGCCGTTTGTGAGCTTAACGGGCCAGACCCCGCTTGTCCTCCTAGCCTACTGAACCCTCCCCCCCCACACACACACACGCACACGTGCACAAACATGCACACCACACGAACACTCTTAATACACTATGTTACTTATGTGGCATATTTAGTATCAAAAAGGCTACATTCTCCCCCCCACCCCCAAAAAAATCCCCATTCTAAAAATATCCAGTGGTACCCGTAATATCCCCCATCCTTTCAGATAGGGTTGCTCCTACCTAGGCTCACTGACCATTAAGGTCGATGAAAGGGCAGGGGATTTCATGAGCCAGCGTTCTCGAATCTCAGCTCAGCAGCGTGAAGTGCAGCAGTTCAAGGCAGCAAAATCAAGCTGAAGGCAGAAGTTGGGAGCGGCAGCAAGCAGCGAGCACAAGGCCTGAAACAGGTGAAATTACTAAGTCACCCAGCAGAGGAAAGACTGTTTTCCAGCCAGAATAGGATAAGCTTTGATTTAGCTTTATTACATTCAGGGAGTTATGAAAAGGTCTTTGGTTGGGTTAGAAACCGGGTATCTTAAGTCTTGGTGAAATTTACAAAGCGAATTCCTGGTTACACAGGTAGTTTAAAAATTACCCAGTACCTCTATTCAAAAAGAAGAGATGAGAAGAATTCTGATCCGTCTGTACGGTCCTGGGGATCTCACTGCAGCCCCTTTATGCACACAGGACCCTTGTGTGCCATTTCCACCGCAGCCACAGAGGGGAAAGTCCAGGGGCACCAGCTCACCGTGTCTTGTGTCCACTCCCGCTGGGGAGCTCTACTGGTCCACAGGCGTGTGCAATGGAAACAAGATATCCATGTGCGACGCTTGCCCCCTGTCACCTGCCACAATCCACACCCCCTGCATCCCCCTGACGTCCCTTGCTCCTCTTCTCTTCTTCCTCTGTCCTCCAGGGAGGGTTCTGCCTTTCCCCACGTGCTTCCCAGACTTCCAAGACTGGATAGAGAGACTCAGGCTGCAGTGGTGAGAGGGAAGAGGGACTCGGTAGCAGGAATAGACTCAAAAGCCACGTGGGTTAAGGATCTGGGACACTTGGAAGCAGAATTTTGAGAGTGAAGTGTTTATAGTCTGAGAGCCCCTGCAGGGACTATGTAAAAACTGGAGAAGAAGGGGAGGAAGGAAAAGGGGGTTTTCAGAAGTGTTTCCAGATACTGTAATTTGGATTTCCTCCAATATTCCTGCAGAGGAGATTGGAGTTGTTTGTAGTCGTTTGTTGTTGCTTGACAGTTTCTAACATGACGGTGTCTGAGAGTAGACGGTGTGAGGCCGCAGGATTTACTCAGGTTATCCACGGTTGTCTTGGAAAAGCTGGAGCAGCCTCCAGGGCTTCTGAGGTTATTTTGCTACCCTGCATGTGAGGAGCTGTGGACCAATTAAGAAATACCTGAATGTGAGTTGAATTGTCTGAACAACCAGGTCCCTCTTGCTCTGTCTCTGTCTTCGGAGGCCAGCCTGGTTCCTCCTGAGGCTGCGGAACAGGCCCTTTCCATTTTATCTACTTGACCATTGGTGCTGCCTTTGTGTATCTGCGGAACATGAATGTGAACATATCTGCTCAAGAAATCCCCAAGTTCACATTATGTCTGGTGCATATCTGAGATATTTTCCAGACCCCTAGGGAAGGAAGAAAAAGTGAAAGAAAGGAAAGAAAGAAGGCGAGATAAGAAGGAAGACAACATCGTCCACCTGCCCTGAGCCAGGCACTAGGTCTGATACTTCGCACACTGAATGCTCTCAAGTCCTCCAATAACCACACACTCATGATTTACGTGATTTCCTCAGTTGTTGAGGAAACTGAGACTCAGAGAGGTTGAGTAACTTACCCAACCAGTAAGTGGAGAGATTAAAACCCAGTTCTACCTGCTTGACAAATCTGACCTCTCTACAGCAGGGCACTGGCCTGTCCAAGCCTCATGCCATACTGCCAATCTGAGCCTCTCTGAACAAGCCAGTTGTCCGTGTGCAGAGTTCTGTGGACTGAGAAAGATGAGGCTCCTAGGAGTTCCTGCAGGTGAGAAGCCTGCAGTCATACAAGTTGAGTCCCAGCTCCCTGAGGCCCGGCTGGAACTGACCTATAGGAGCATGAAAACAAGGCCTTGGAAGGATATCCAGGCCCCAGTATCCTTGTGCCATTTGGAGACAGTGTGGTCCAGTGGGAATTGCTGGGAACCAGGAGAACTGGGCTCCTCTTTATGACCCTGGGGAGTCAAACTCAATGAACCTCAGCTTTCTACTTTGTAAAATGGAAAAATAATATTTATTAAACCCTTCCAAAGCTGTTAAAGAATAAAATATATACTAGATGTGAAAGTCGACATAAAAGAACAATACAGAAAGAATACATAGTGTTTGCCTCAGTTATGATTACATGTCATACAGTAGTAAGGTTTTTGCTTTGTGTGGTTTCACATTCTTGTGAAGTAGGCGGGGCAGGCATTTGTGTCCCCATTTAGCAGGTGTAGAAACTGAGGCTCAGGAAGTTCCATGATTGATAGATGATAGGGGAGCCCTTGCCTTCTGAGTCCTCATGGCCTGATTCTCCCTCCCTGTTGCATCCAGCACCTGTCTGCTCTGTCCAGGCCCATCACCCGCCTAAAACATCCTGAGTTGACAAAGGCTTTCAAGGCTGACGTTTGGTCTACTTGTGGTCCAAAATGTCACCCAAAGGGGCTACCAGCTGTGGCCAGGCACCACCGGACTCAAATCAGAAAAGGAGTGTGTGCCTGGCCCGTTATCACTCGTAGGAAGGAAAAGCCACTAAAAGAACTTGTACTGCTGGTGGCAGGGTGCAGAGTGTCACCTTCAGACGAGAGGGAAAAGTAACAAATGTGAGTACCCCTCAGTAGGGCTCAGCAAATGAATTTACTACCTCCAATCTCAAAGTGTTGGTCTCGTTTCCATGGAATAACATTTATTTCAGTTTGATGGATGAGGTATAAATCAACTTCTCTGCATTTGCTGAGTGTACTATACTGTTTCTTTAAAAAGTTTGAAAGGTAATTCTTCCCAGAACTGGATTAATGATTGCATGCCTCCTGTTACCAGGGTTTGTAAGACGAGGACTGACAGCTGTTTGAGTGCTCCCCAGCTGGGAATGGTTTGTTTAACAAACACGGCAGGACACTTACATGTGCCCCTGGCTGCTTGTTTCTCATTCCCATCTCGTAGAATGGCACTGTGCCCACTCACAAGCCATCAGCTCCCTGCCCTTGGGCAGAGGTGCCAGGGAATTGGGGCTGTAAACTGGCATCGAGCAGAACACAGAGGATGCTCGGCTTTTCCTTTTCCTGAAGTTATTTGGTGCCCCCAGCAACCCAGGACCCCTGCATCCGCTCCATGTGCACTTTCCCAGGCTGGCACCTGAGTATTACAACAAGATTCTGAACAAGCAGTAGTCACCAGTGTGTACTGAGTATTTATTAGGTGTCAGGCATGGGTTAAACACTTGAGATTCTTTCTCTCACTTAAGCTTCACAGCAACTTTCGCAGGTTTTCAGATAGATAATATTATTACCCCCATTCTACAGATGAAGAAGTGGAGGCTCATAGAGTTTAAATAACCTGTCCAACATCTCCAAGTTGTAAGTGGCAGAGCTAGCAGAGACCCAAGGGCAGGACCAAACAATTCACATGTAGGAAAATTCAAGTGGCAATAAACATATGAAAAAGTTGAAGACTGGAATAAGTTAAAATGAAAGCAACACTGGTTTACCATATCTTATCTGTCACATTAGCAAGCAAATAAATATTTCTTATAATAATACTCAGTGCTGATGTAGTGAATTAGAGGTGGCCACAGATTCTTTGACATTCCTCCCACTGAGAAATGATGTCTCGGAACCCTCTCCTTGAACCTGGGTGGGCTCTGTGACAGTTTTGACTACAGAATATGACAGAAGTGATGCTGTGCCTTAAGACACTGGCAGCTTCCACTTCCTGTCTCTGGGAACCCTGGCTCCCCTGTGGCACCCTGAGCCACCCTGTAAGAGGTCTGACTGCCCTGAGACCACACAGAGATGGGGAAGGATCTGACAGAGCCCAGCCTTCCAGCCACGCCTGTAAGCGTGCGGGACATGTGGGGAAGCCTAACCCTAACCCTAAACCTCCAGACAAGACCAGCTGCCAGCCTAACACCTCCAAGAAACCCCAGTCCAAAGTACTGGAGTTTCTCCCCTTTTAAGAATATTTTATTTATCTTTTGAGATTATATATTCATTATTGCTGATCTTATACAATCACTTAGACATAAAGATTTCCAAGAGCCTCTCAGAAATGGCAGTCCTTAGAGGAGCCCATGCAGGGCAGAAGAGCTGGCTGGCTGAGCCCTGACTGAATTCCTGACCATTGTCAGAGAATAAAATGCCTATAGCTTTAATTGCTTACTTTGGGGATGTTTTGTTCTGGAGTGGTATATAACTGGAAAAGCTGGTGAAGTGGAGTGTTGAAAGCACTCTCAAACCCTGTGGGAGCAGGAAACACTGAGGAAAACATTCTAGAAAGCAGTTTGGTAATGCGTACCTAATTAGGATTTTAAGATATTTGTTTCCACTGATTCCATTAGATTCCACCATTCCAATAGGTTGAGGGATCTGTTCTAAGCAAATAACTCAAAGTGTGGGCAATACTTTATAAAGATTTCATTTCAGCTTTATTTATATTAACGTAAAATTGGACAATCCAAATATCAAACATGATGGAAATTTAAGTTATTGCATAATCAAACAATGTCACATTCTGTGGTGTTTTAAAAAGAGTTTTTAATGACAGTGGAAAGGACTCTAAATTGTTTTTAATAGTGCTTAACAATGTTAAAAATACATACACACATGAATGCTGTAAAGAAATACGCCAAAAATAATAATCATAGTTGCCTCTAGGTAATGGGATTATGGTTGATTTCCCCCCTAATTTTTCCAATGTTTCTCTACTTTCCAGATTGTTTATAGTGAGACTGCTTTACTTTTTTCTTATGAGAAAATAAGGTAAAAACAAATAAAAACAAAAAAAGGAGGAGAAAAGCCTTTGAAATTAATACCAAGAGACTACTGAATGTTGGGTGTGCACTGGGGTGGAGAAAGCCTTTCACCCGAATACAAGCCGTAAGCTATGCAGGTTGACATTTGAAGAAAGACACTGTCTTTCCAAGGATACCATGAATTTACACTTAATCTGTAAAGAGCAAAGAGATCCAGTGAAGTCCTATGGGATAGCGAGAGCTGCCGGGTCCACACATCCCCTTCTTCAGGAAGCCCCAATCCACTGGCCCACCCCAAGTAGGACATGATCCACTCCCCAATCCCAACCTGATTCTGAATTTCCGAAGCACTTGATCCGTCTTATTCATTTAACCCTGTTTAGTGAGCGTTGTCTCCTGCCAGACCCTGTGCTCGGCACTGAGGTCCAAATTGTGGAGCCGGCTCTTGCCTTCAGGACTTTTACAATCTAGTCTCAAGGCCCCAGCACCTTCTAGATTGTACCAGATGCTGCACCCATGGCTTCTCTCCTCCGTTAGCCTGCAAGGTGTCTGACAGCAGAGGCATCCAAGTCAGACCCTCCTCCCTGTTGCCATGGTACCGAGGCTGGGGCTGGGCACATAGCAGGCACCTGTCAGGCATCTCTCTGTGGAAGGAACCTCGTGTGCCTCGAAGGCCCTGCCCACTTCTCTGTATTGTCACCAGAGTCAAATATGCTAAAGTACACAGTGTGTGGTGTAAATGGCAAACTAACATACAAGCGGGAAGAGCAGAGTTATTAATTACACAGAACGCAAAACACTGAGCATTTTCACATAAGGGGAAAGTATTCCCTGATCTGCATTTGTCTGGGAAGCAATTCTGCCTTCTAAATAAGACTTTCTTGTTCCAAAAAGTGGGAGCAGAGAAAATAGATCATCAGTCTCCAAGATGTCAGCTCCCAGGCAGAAGCTGATCAGAGCGCACGTCTGAAGTCTTGATTGCGCCTGCTATTGTTCTGTTGTGGCAGCCTTTAATAACAGCCTTGATGAAAAGGGTAAGTGTCATAAGCAAACGGCAGGGACTGATGAAATTCCACGAGCATTATTGCATGCCAGAGATAACACTTATTTTTCCTTTGTATCTGTGAATATTTCCAAAGGCATAATCCCTTCTTATAGTCTTAAATCTTTTGTTTATAAGGAGAGCACTGAATCGTAAAGATTAACAGAAGGGCAGACATGGGAGCACTGGCCCTCCAACTGTCATGTGCCTGAGTCCCACCTCCGGTGTCTGTTCACAGCGCGCATATACTCCCCACCCAGAGAACCTTACTCAGCAGGTCTTGGGGGGCGGCGGTGGGCATGAAATTCCCATGCGGGTGGCCCCAGGTCCTCAGGTTGAGAAACTGTGATATGGGGGTGTGCTGATTTGGGGCATCTCCAGAACTGAGCTGGTTAGAGGGACGGGGAACAGAGTGGAGAGAAGTCAGCTGAGGTTTTCTTATAAGATTTTATATATTCACCTATTTGTTTATCCGTTTCTTCATTTAGTTTACATAAACATTTAAAACCAATTACATGCCAAGAAAAAGACTGAAACAACCTAATGGAGGTCACTGGCAACCTGAGGGACATTCTATACGGCAATGGGAGCACAGGCCAGTTTGCTGAATAAGAGGAGGCGAGGAAATGGGCCCCATGAGTGCTGGGGACTTTTGTATGAAGGTTGGTTGTGGAGAGGAGGGTAGGAGAAAATGAGAGAGAGAGAGAGAGAGAAAAGGGGAGGGGAGGTGAGGGGAGGGGAGGAGAAGGAAGGGAAAGGAAGGGAAGGGAAGGATGGGAAGACAATAGAAGAGGGATCCAGAATTTTTAAAACACGGGTTGAAGGATGGAGGACTTGAGTGTATTTAACTGTTGATGGGAAGGGACCAGTAGGAAAGGAGAGGCTGATGATCAGGTGGAAATAGTCCTCGGAGAGAGTCCCTCAGAAGGGGGGATGGGTTACGATCCAGGGCCTGGGGGAGGAACTGGCCTGAGAGTAAAAGCTGATCTGCATCTTAGCATAGTGGTTAAACAGTGGTCACATGCTGGTTCTGCCACACACTATGAGTGTGGCCCTGGGCAAGGGTCTCAACCTCTGTGTCCCTCAGGTCTTTGCCTGTGACATGGGGATGACTCGAGCACCTACATCATCAGGTTATCATGAGGGTTAAGTAACACATGTAGAGACTTCATGTTAAGCAGTCCGTAAGCATTATCTGTTGTTGGTGTTATCATTACAACAGGAGAACATGAAGAGAGGATGGAGGAAGGCAGGTTGGTCTGTAGGGCTGGTCATATTCCTGCCTGAGGGCTTCCGTTTTCTCTGTCAACTGGGGGGCAAGGTCACCTGCTGAGAGGAGGGGCCACCCTGGCAGAGTTGGGCAGACGTTTGAGGAGGAGGCCAAGATTCAAAGTGGTCTTCACTGAGCGTTTGAGGGGGAGTCACCCCCTCAAAGGCTGTGGGCTTCAGGGGCAGTGTTGAAGCCCAGCTGAGGTTAGGTGCGCCAAGTCCAAGCTCCAACCTGCCACAGGTATGACCTCACCAAGGAGCAGCCCAGGGCCCGGCAGAGAGCTGGCACAGAGTTGGGTGTGTCCAAGGTGGGGCCTGTGCAGCAGGCACCACGGACAGATGAGTCCCTTTGCTTCCGCTCTCTCTGGCTTCGTTCTGCTCTGCAGCTACAAGTGTACGTTTTCCCCAGGCAGCAAACCCGCACTTGGGTCACTCGGGACAAGGTGTGCGTATGGCACAGGTTGAATCATGTGTCCTCCGGGCAAACGACTCCTGTGCTCAAACCACAGTTCTGAGTTAGGCGCATTATCCAAGGGCTTGAGAATATGTCCACAAAGTGAGTAAACAATCTCATCATGATACCAAAATGAAGCTCTTATTCTATCACAGGAGGCAAGTTTGACAGCGATACCATTTCTTTAAATTAAATCTTTTAAATTTCTTTTCATGTGCAATTAGATGCTCCTATGTCAATAACACCCAAGAAATGCTTGGTATAACTCTAGCCCTCAGACTCTTCAAGACAATGGCACTAAGTGACGTGACACAGACTGGCAGCTACAGAGCTGCGTAACAAGCATGACTTTGTGCACACAACTCCTAAGGGCCAGGATGAAAGCTTTGTCTCCTCCAACATCTAAACTGTAACATCTGCTCGACAAAAAACGTCTGGTTGGATGATTCTAATGGAACAAAGTCTAGTATGTCAAACATACCCTCCACTCCATTTCAAAAGAGACTTTTCACTGCTCACCACTTAACATTAGACTAATAACATTCAGTATGGTTCATCTATGTTTTCAAAACACACAGAAATGTTTAATTAAGCAGTGAATATCTATCTTTTTTCTTTCAAAAACAGCTCAAATGAGGTCCATCAAAACGTGATTTTAATTTGATCACCTGCCTTTTGAAGTCAAGTCTTTCCAGCTCCAGCAAACTGTGGGGTTGAGGCAATTATCTGAATTATTCAGGAAGCAGAATTTTAGCCTAAATCATCACATTCCTAGAGAACAAAGAATATCTGTCAGTTCAGCCGAAAAGCAGAAAAATTGAACACTTTGCTCTTTTTCTACATGAAATAGCATATATGCTGCCTTATTTTCTCTGAGCTAATTGGCTAATGAATTCTATTTGACCCTGTACAAAGAGGGAGAAAAATCTTAAGAAGATGAAGCCAAGAAGTTAAAGATGCCTTCTCTTTGCAAAAGTTGGAAGAGATCTATATTTACGAAAGGTTATTCTGCTTCAAGTTTCTGGTGCCAAATTGGAACTTTCTGAAGAATGGGGTTCAAGCCTTTTCCTAGTTCTCCAGTAATATTTCAGCTCAGTTAGCTGCATTCTCCATTCATACCTTCTCACCTGAAAACTTCCATAAATATAGAATGAATTGTAGAGAATAATTTTATATTCAATTTTCTGTTCTTTACAAGTGATGTAAAGAATATAAACTTTAGTGACTCACGGAGCTAACACTAAAATTTATAAATTATGCTGCTTCACTGGTGACAACATAATTTAAGATGAAAACCAGCTTTGGGTAAAAAGCCTTTGACCCTAGAGATGGTGAATTTAGCCAGAAGCACTGGATATCCTATTCTATTCATTAAAACAAAGTTTCCTTCAGAGGTGAGTTTGACTTTGAATGAAATCAAATAAACCAATGTTGGAGGAAGGGAAGTGCCAGGGTGGATTGTATAATTGTTTATGTCTTTTCAGATAAAACAACAGATCACCAATTAATTAGTCTCTGAAAGAACAGAAGTACTCCAGGCATTTCTAATTTTGAAATTCTCAAAGTGTAAGTCCTTTTAGACTCAGAGCTAATACGGCAACACAGTATGCTCAGAAAAAAGGCCGGGTGGAGTCTGGGTCTCTGTCCTGGAGTTTGTCTGAAGGAAGGAACAGGAGGGTGAGAAGATGCGCACACTGGAACCACCTCGGCTTGGTCATCGCCTCCCCCCGATGACTGAGCCATCAGCTGATTCATCTTGATTTCGATGCTGCTGACACCTGCTCTGAGTGCCTGTCCTGTTTCCATGGTAACCAAGGGAAAGGATCCTTGTCCACATACTTTGGGAACCTCATTAAATCAGGCAGCAGGACAGCAGCTGTGTTCTCCATGCGTTACTCTGACAGCCATGGACAAATTTTATGATGCTCAGGTGATTTTGGGCGCTTTCTAGGCCAGACTGTTGAGCATGTGTAGATAGCGAGACAGATGGCAGAATAAATAAATATTGCCAAAGTGTTTAATGCACACAAAATTTCTGAAAGGTGCGAACCAACAATCGTAATTTTATTGACTGAGGTAATTTGAAGCCAAATGATAAATACTAAGGGGATGGGAAACTCTTGGAAAATGTTAACTTGAGGTGCTCTTCTGATGATAGTAATCTCTTGGAAAAACAGCACTTCACAAGTAGCACTAATATGGTTTTAACGCAGCTGGTGCCCCAAAATGTGAAGTTCTAAAGTACAGAACTTTCCTTTTCCTCCTTAACCATCTTATTATTTGCTGGATTCAAAAAAATCTGAAGGAAAGTCCTTTTACACACACACACACACACACACACACACACACACACACGGGTATAGATGCTTGATTAAACCAAGAATTCAGTCCAAAGCCCAATTTATACCAAAGTGACATGCAGATTTTACAAATACTGAGTCAAGAGCCAGATTTTTCCCACTGCTTTTTACCCCTAAGGGTGCTTGAAGATACACATTCAGTTGAAGGGAGTCTGGGATAGCTTGACTAGCCCAGAACAGACATGTCTTGCCAATTTCCAAAGATAATCCAAAAATCTCTTCAAGCTGAGGATGGCAGAGCAAGAGTTAGATTAATCAGTTTTTAATGGAGATGACCAACAGCCGAGAAGAGAGTCCCAGGGCTTCTGTTGCTCTCATGCAGGGGAGAGTAGCTACTTCTTCCCCAGATCTAGAGCCAGAATCCTTGGGATCCAAGCCCTGCCCGGCTGCCACCAGAGGCATGGCCTTGGGCGAGTTGTCTGACTTAACCACTGTTTCCCCTGTAAACCAGAGACAATAGTGGTCCCCACCTCCTAGGGTTATTTTGAGAAGGTAATGAATTCATCTCTGACAAGTGCTTAGACCAGTGCCTGGTGCTGCTCAGGGGGTAAAGAGTTGGAGTTTTCCTCCTATTATTGCCACACTGTACGAGTATTGTCTAATTCATATGCTAATTCCAGTTTTCCCACGTAGCAGTTACAGACAAATGGTCTGGCTTTGAAGAACGTCAGACCTGTGCCTGAACCCCTGATCTAGTGCATACTCACTAGCTGTGCCATCTTGTGTAGTGACTTAACCCCCCTGAGCCTTGGTTTGCTCACCTGTAATAGCAGAACCCACCACCCAGGGGTTCTGAGGATGAAACAAGGGAGCACTCACTTGGTGCACAGCCCCAAGGAAGAACTCAGTCCGTGGAAGCCATTAAGATCATCCTGTTCTCGGGATTAAGTCGTCGTTTGTGAAAACTATGTTAAAATCTTAGGAAAACTAGGCTTTGTCTTAATCTGACAGAGACAATAAAAATAACACAGAGTGAGGTAGTGGTTGAATAGATTCTGGAATGCACATGTGAATTTTGAAAGCAGGAAAGAGATCACTCTTTGAAAAATTAGCTCTTGATCTTTTTGTGTGTGTGTGGACTCGGCCCTTATAGGAGATTCTGTATATTTAGCCTTCAAAAATTGCCTAGTGAAATGTTCTCTGTGTTAGAAAAGGTCAAGAATTACGTAAACCTTTGTGTAATTAGTCAGAATCAGAATCCCATTAATAATTATAGCAGGAGTTGGAGCTGTTACTAGATATCCCCATTCTCTCTGTAATGAAAAAAGTCCATTGCTGGGTGATTATCCAATATACAGCATTTCGCTGTTACTCTGAAATTGGGTAATAGTCATGTGTAATCAATTAAAATTCCATAATGTAGAAAATCTCTGCTTCGAGGGTGGGGGATCCAGTGTGCAGGAATGGAGAAACTGGATTAGAAGGGAGAATCTGCAGTGGCCTCAGTGACCCCATAGAGCTCCTTGTGCCTCTTAACACTTGTTCTTCCTGGAGCTGTAGAATCCTTTCGCTTCCTTCTAGACTCTGCTGAGCAGGGCTTGGCGGCGGGGGGCGGGGGGTCTAAAGAGGATGACGCCACTTACGTTACTTTAGAATATGAACAGACAAGTGCCCGCCTCTGTCCTTCATAACACCCTGTGTTAATTGCCAGTAAGAGTCAGAGGTCCATCAGACACTGCCCTTAAACTTGGAGAAGCTGTGGTCAAAAGGGAAAGAGAGTCTTATATAGTTAGTACAAAAATGAGATGGAAAGGGAGTGAGGGAGGGGTGGAATATGTGCTCAGCAGCCTGTCTTGCTAAGTTAGAACCTGGCACTGCAGTGTAGGAGCGGCTGCTCACACTTACATCCACACCAGGGACATGGCCAGCCCTGGGAAGCCCACTGGCAGGAGGCAAGAAAGAACCCTAGGCAGAGGCCCTGGCACCCAACATCTGCTGACAGTCCTCCCTCTGCCAACAAACTCCCACCTCCGTGCTCCCTTCGGGTAAAACTTGGAGGCTTCTATTATCTTGGTATTACCGTTTCCCCCCAAATATGGAAGCAATACATGCTTATAGAAACAGAAAGAAGAAAATTAAAACAAACAAAACAACCACCATCCAAGGTGACTACTTGAATCTTGGTGAATTTATTCCTAATCACTTTCTCTGTTTGCATTTCTTTGTTTGTTTTTAATATACATGTGATCACATAGTATATTTTTATCCTGATTTTTCACTTAACATTGAAATGAATGCATTTTCATGCCTTTATGAAAGTTTTGCACGCAGCAGCTTATGACTGCATAATGTTCTGTTCCACTATAATTCACCTACACATTCCCCTATTGTTTAGGTTGTTTCCTAATCTTTTTATTGTAAATAATTTATAAGAAATGTCTTTGTGCTTAAAATGGCATTTCTAAAACTGGTATCTCTTTAGAGATGTCCTGTAGGATGTTTTAATAGATAAACTTTAAAAAAAAGTATTCTGTGCTCATATAAGTTTGGTAAAGGCTGGGTTGAAAAAATAAGCTTCTTCCCAGCAGGAATTTTCAGAGCCTTCGTACATGATGTATTGTGAATCTCCAACAGAGGGATAGACTTCCCAGAACTGCTGGACCATGGAATCCTTTCTTTTCAAGAATTTATTAGCATGACTGACACTTTTCAATAGAATTAGAATAGTTCATATTTTTTGCAAAAACACATTTGGAATGCCTTTCAGACACATTTTAAATGACTAATGTGTCCCTAATATCAAAACCAGACAAGTGCAGCTCAAGATAGAAAAACTATAGGTCATTCACTTTTAAACAAAAATGCAAAAATCCAAAGGAAAATTTTAGCATATCAATTACAACAGGGTGTAAAATAAATTAAAGATGCAAAGACAATTTAAGAAATCTATTAATGTAAATCATTACATTGAAAGATTAGGAAAATATCTAGTGATCATTTCAGGAGACATCAAGACAGCCTACAAAATTTCTGATTATTCTAGACTTAAATGAAAAGAAATAACTCTTAGAATATATATATATATATATATATATATATATATATATACGTGTGTGTGTGTGTGTGTGTGTGTGTGTTAGCATGCGGTATTTGTTTTTCTCTTTCTGACTTACTTCACTCTGTATGACAGACTCTAGGTCCATCCACCTCACTACAAATAACTCAATTTCGTTTCTTTTTATGGCTGAGTAATATTCCATTGCGTATATGTGCCACATCTTCTTTATCCATTCATCTGTCGATGGACACTTAGGTTGCTTCCATGTCCTGGCTATTGTAAATACTGCTGCAATGAACATTGTGGTACATGACTCTTTCTGAATTATGGTTTTCTCAGGTTATATGCCCACTAGTGGGATTGCTGTGTCATATGGTAGTTCTATTTTTAGTTTTTTAAGGAACCTCCATACTGTTTTCCATAGTGGCTCTATCAATTTACATTCCCACAAACAGTGCAAGAGAGCTGATTTTTTTTTTAAAGTTACTAGAATTCATAAGGTAATATGTAAGGTGGCCCCATACAAGATGAAGTCACAAAATTCACCAGCTTTCCTTTCTTCTAAATTTGAGCATTGTGCTGGATACTCTCCATTTGCCTTCTTGATCCTCTGCCCTCCCTTCTTGCCTGGCTCTGCTCACCTGCAGGGACTTCCTTGCCCTCTGGCTTCCAGCTGGGTTCAGCCAATGGGAACCACTGGCCAGAGGTGGCAGGGTGGCAGGAGGGGGAGACAGGGTATCTTCCTTTCTGCTGGTCTGTGGATGGGCAATGGCTGCTCCTCTACCAAAAGCTCCTCTCCAGCTATCCTCCCCTGAAGCTGTAGCTTTCCCTCCAAGTTCTGTACATAACTCCCTTCCAACCCTTCCAACTCCCTTCCAACTCTGCTTTGGCTCACCCTGGCACGCTTCTCCACTCACTCATTGACTTCTCTTACTTATGCCCACACCTTTATAAACACTTTCTTTTTAAATTTCACTACCTCACTTCAGTATACCATGTGTTTCTCTCCATGACACTGCCACAAGCACCTAGAAATAGAAACTAGAAAATATATTTCACAATGGTAACAAAAGCCACAAATACTTAGAAATGAATTTAACAAAAAAATGCAGTCTCTAAAAGGAGAAAACCAAAGACTCATATTGGATGATATAAAACAAGATCTGAACAAATATTCTTTTTGGATTGGAAAACTTAATACCATAAAAAGTCAATTCTAAATTAATATATGAAAGTCTTCTAATTCTAATTAAAATATCAATGAGTTGTTTCCAAATTGGATGGAATGATACTAAAGCTCAAAGGAAAGAATAAGTGCCCCTAGAATAGCTAAGAAAATTATGGAAAAGAACAGTGAGTACACTTCCTTGCAAAATAATGGGTCGTGATCTAAGCTCTACAATCAAGTCGGCATGGATTCCAGAAGAGACAAAGAGATCAGTGGTACCAAACAGAGAAGACAAAATTAGATCCCAGCAAGTACAAAAATATAATAGATGACAAGGTTTCATTTCAGTGGAAAAAAGATGGATTATTTAATAAATAGTGTCAGTACAATGGATGTCTGAAAGAAGATATAACAGGATCCTTATTTACATCACATTAAAAAATATAATCTAGATGGACTAAAGATTTGAAAGTAAAAAAGTGGAACTCTAAAAATTTCAAAAAAATCTAGAGGTGTATGCATACCATCTAGGGACTGAAAAGGCCTTCTTAATCACCACTGGAAACCTAGAAGTTATAGACAAAATGTATATATGTATAAATTTTATATATATATAAATATATATATAAACTGTGTGTGTGTGTGTATATATATATATATATATATATATATACACACACACACACACACACACACACGGTTTTTAAAACTGGGAAAACAAACTGGGCTCTATACAAAGCCAACAGACAAATGGTAATTTTGGAAAAAATATTTGTAATGTATTTAGGTGCCAGTTTTGCCAGTGGAAACTCTGGAGCAAAACTGGGGCAGATAGAGGTCTTTCTTCCTGTTCCAGTGTATTCTCAGCATGCTCCTGCTGTATGCAGCAGCCAGCAGTGTACAGTACACCAGTGGTGCCACCCCCAGTGAGTTTCAGTGGCCCTACTTCAGCAGGTGGCTTCCAGGAGTTGCGAGGTATACAGTGACAGAGATCCCTGCCAGCCACACTGGCCCCTTGCTGTTCCTCCAGCAAGCCGTGCCAAACACGCACCAACCTCAGAGTCTTCACCAGCTGTCCACTCGTCCCGTGACCCCGTTCCACACTTTCTCCAAGTCTCTGCTCAAATGCCACCTCGGAGATTTCCTTCCTGAGCACCCTGTCTCAAATAGCACTGTCTGCTCCACTGCCTCTGTCGCTCCTGTCCCCTTCTCTTCAGCTCCCCTCTGACTTCCATGTATTTACGTGTTTGTTGTCCATCGACCTCTCCAGAGTGGAAGCTCTGTGAGCACAAGGACTTGCTTTGTTTTGTTCACAGCTGTATACATCTCCCAACAACAGCATCTGGTATATAGGTGTTCAGTAAGTGTTTGTTGAAGGAGTGAGTGAATCACTTTACAGCCACTGGACTAGCAAGAAGTTTAAATAACTCAAAATTAATTCTTAATATTGTTAGGGATGAGCATTAAAAGATATGCACACATTATAAATTGTTCCAACCCTTTTTTTAAGATGCTATCTGGAAACATCTATCCCATTCCTGGGAATCTAATCCACAGAAATAAAAGCAGAAGGACATAAGCACATATATAAGAGAATATTTATTTGTACATTGTTTAGCAAAAAAATAAAAGGGGGAAATTAAATTAAACCCTTCCAGTAGGAGAGTGACTGAATAAATTATGGCACAACCACATTATGAAATATTATGCAACACTTTAAAATGAATTAAAGTCATACCAGTTGTTTTGGAAGGATTTCCATGAGGTTTTGTTGAGTTCAAAAAAGCAAGATTCAGGGACTTCCCTGGTGGTCCAGCAGTTACGACTCTGCGCTCCCAATGCAGGGGCCCCAGGTCAGGGAACTAGATCCCGCATGCAGCAACTAAGGATCCCGCATGGTGCAACTAAAGATCCCACACACTGCAGCAAAGATCCCGTGTGCTGCAACTAAGACCTGGTGAAGCCAAATAAATAAATAAATATGAGGGAAGTTTATAGCAATTCAATCTCACCTCAAGAAACAAGAAAAATCTCAAATAAACAATCTAACCCTACACCTAAAGCAGCTAGAGAAAGAAGAACAAAGAAAATCCAAAGTCCGTAGAAGGAAAGAAATCCTAAAGATGAGAGCAGAAATAAATGAAATAGAAATGAGGAAAACAATAGAAAAGATCAATAAAACTAAAAGCTAGTTCTTTGAGAAGATAAACAAAATTGATAAACCCTTACCCAGACTCATCAAGAAAAAAAGGGAGAATACTCAAATCAATAAAATTAGAAATGAAAAAGGAGAAATCACAACTGACACTGCAGAAATACAAAGGATTATAAGAGACTACTACAAACAACTATATGCCAATAAAATGGACCACCACGAAGAAGTGGACAAATTCTTGGAAAGATACAATTTTCCAAGACTGAACCAGGAAGAATTAGAAAATATAAAGAGACCTATCACAAGTAGTGAAATTGAAACTGTAATTAAAAATCTTCGAACGAACAAAAGTCCAGGACCAGATGGCTTCACAGGCAAATTCTATCAAACATTTAGAGAAGCTAACATGATCCTTCTCAAACTCTTCCAAAAAATTCCAGAGAGAGGAACACTCCCAAATTCATTCTACAAAGCCATCACCCTGATACCAAAACCAGAAAAAGGTATCACAATAAAAGGAAATTATAGACCAATATCACTGATGAATATAGATGAAAAAATCCTCAACAAAATACTAGCAAACAGAATCCAACAACACATTAAAAGGATCATACACCATGATCAACTGGGATTTATCCCAGGGATGCAAGGATTCTTCAATGTATGCAAATCAATCAATGTGATACACCATATTAAAAATTTTAGAATAAAAACCATATGATCATCTCAATAGATACAGAAAAAGCTTTTGACAAAATTCAACACCTATTTATGATAAAAATTCTCCAGAAAGTAAGCATAGAGGGAACCTGCCTCAACATAAAAAAGGCCATATACAACAAACCCACAGCAAACATCATTCTCAATGGTGAAAAACTGAAAGCATTTCCTCTAAGATCAGAAACAAGACAAGAATGTCCACTCTCGCCACTATTATTCAACATACTTTTGGAAGTCCTAGCCATCGCAATCAGAGAAGAAAAAGAAATAAAAGGAATCCAACTCGGAAAAGAAAAAGTAAAACTGTCACTGTTTGCAGATGACATGATACTATACATAGAGAATCCTAAAGATGCCACCAGAAAACTACCAGAGCTAATCAATGAATTTGGTAAAGTTGCAGGATATGAAATTAATGCACAGAAATCTCTTGCATTCCTGTACACTAACGATGAAAGATCAGAAAGAGAAATTAAGGAAACAATCCCATTCACCATTGCAACAAAAAGAATAAAATACCTAGGAATAAACCTACCTAAGGAGGTAAAAGACCTGTACTCAGAAAACTATAAGACACTGATGAAAGAAATGAAAGATGACACAAACGGATGGAGAGATATACCATGTTCTTGGATTGGAAGAATCAATACTGTGAAAATGACTATACTACCCAAAGCAATCTACAGATTCAGTGCAATCCCTATCAAATTCCCAATGGCATTTTTTACAGAACTAGAACAAATCATCTTAAAGTTTGTATGGAGACACAAAAGACCCTGAATAGCCAAAGCAGTCTTGAGGGGAAAAAAACAGAGCTGGAGGAATCAGACTCCCTGGCTTCAGACTATACTGCAAAGCTATAGTAATCAAGACAGTATAGTACTGGCACAAAAACAGAAATATAGATCAATGGAGCAGGATAGAACACCCAGAGATAAACCCACACACCTATGGTCAACTAATCTATGACAAAGGAGGCAAGGATATACAATGGAGAAAAGACAGCCTCTTCAATAAGTGGTGCTGGGAAAACTGGACAGCTACATGTAAAAGAATGAAATTAGAACACTACCTGACACCATACACAAAAATAAACTCCAAATGGAGTAAAGACCTAAGTGTAAGGCCAGACACTGTAAAACTCTTAGAGGAAAACATAGGCAGAACATTCTATGACATAAATCATAGCAAGACCCTTTTTGACCCACCTTCTAGAGAAACGGAAATAAAAACAAAAATACACAAATGGGACCTAATGAAACTTAAAAGCTTTTGCACAGCAAAGGAGAACATAAACAAGACAAAAAGACAGCCCTCAGAATGGGAGAAAATATTTGCAAATGAAGCGACTGGCAAAGGATTAATCTCCAAAATTTATAATGTGATTTTAAGATAAATGATAGTTTAGATCAAGAAGGTAGTAAATGGCTAGCAAATTTGCTTGCCAAAAAGTTTTTACTTATGTGGGAATATCAGGCTCGAAGGCTCATGTACATAAGTTCCATAAACCAGGAGAATTTATACAAAGTTCTGTAAATCAAGATGATAGGCCCATTCATAATGCTGTAATTAAATAATTTGCATCATTAGTATATCATTTTTCAAAAAAGATCTGTTAACACATCTACTGAAGAATTATATTCAGTATGATATGATGCATTCATATGAACATAGTCACTAGCTTGAAAACTTCTGCAATGTAACAATCCATAATAAACAGAGACTGGATAAACAAAGAAAATTATCTATTTGTTGTTATAAGGAAAGAAATTGAATTGTTTGTACAGCCAAATGTTCCTAATGTTTCCAAACTCCATCTTCTCATCAACATGTGTATTTGAGAATGGCGGATTGTGCAAATCCTGATGAGGGTAACCATCGCCTATTTCACAATGAGAGTCAACGTTCATTGAAGAGAGAAGTAATTAATTAACTGCTTTTTTAAAAAAATTTATTTATTTTTTCACACACACACACACAGTATTTTATTTTTACAAGAGATAAATAAACTGACACCAAGCATTGTAAATGGATGACCACAACAAAAGCAACAATGATTGCAATTACCAAACACGAAACACACTCATACTATGTCATAATATTGACATTCAGTCCAGTAATCCTCCACTGTAACAGCTCCTTTACTTTGCAGTGAAAATTGATTTGTATAGTTTTTGCCTCTGAGTCCTTGTGGGATTTTTTTTTTCCACTCAAACAGAAAGTCACAAAAATTATAATCATCCTCATCATTTCACTCAGTCCCATGTAATTAATTTTATTTTTATCCTGATCTTTTGTTATCACTTTTATGAATTCATCAGTTTTCCATTATAGTTCTGAAAATGCTTATTCATTCAGTTCAGCAGTATAGTCACTTACCAGAAACCTGTACTTGTCAGAGTCTTTTACATGAATTCCTTGAAGATGAAACCCTTTTATAGGAACATTTCTGCAAAAGCATCAGAGTACACCCAGAACTGTCTGTAAATGACAAAACACTTAAAAATGACCACGGTTAAAGATTTGATGAAAGTTCATAATAATGCAATTGACAAGGAAATTTAGTTATTTCTGAGATATACATTTTAAAGTAGTAACTACAATTATGACTTACAACATTATACCAGAACATGTAAGATTTTTAGAAATTTTATGTAATGTCTGAAACATTTATATTAACATATTTCCATACAAATAACCCAAAGTTTAGTATGTTGGTTTTTTTTGTTTGTTTGTTTATACTGCAGGTTCTTATTAGTCATCAGTTTTATACACATCAGTGTATACATGTGAACCCAATCGCCCAATTCAGGACACCACCATCCCCACCCCACAGCAGTTTTCCCCCCTTGACGTCCATACGTTTGTTCTCTACATCTGTGTATCAACTTCTGCCCTGCAAACCGGTTCATCTGTACCATTTTTCTAGTTTCCACATACATGAGTTAATATACGATATTTGTTTTTCTCTTTCTGACTTACTTCACTCTGTATGACAGTCTCTAGATCCATCCACGTCTCAACAAATGACTCAATTTCGCTCCTTTTTATGGCTGAGTAATATTCCATTGTATATATGTACCACAACTTCTTTATCCATTCGTCTGTCGATGGGCATTTAGGTTGCTTCCATGACCTGGCTATTGTAAATACTGCTGCAGAGAACATTGGGGTACATGTGTCTTTTTGAATTACGGTTTTCTCAGGGTATACGCCCAGTAGTGGGATTGCTGGATCATATGGTAATTCTATTTTTAGTTTTTTAAGGAACCTCCATACTGTTCTCCATAGTGGCTGTATCAATTTACATTCCCACCAACAGTGCAAGAGTGTTCCCTTTTCTCCACACCCTCTCCAGCATTTACTGTTTCTAGATTTTTAGATGATGGCCATTCTGACTGGTGTGAGATGATACCTCATTGTAGTTTTGACTTGCATTTCTCTAATGATTAATGATGTTGAGTATTCTTTCATGTGTCTGTTGGCCATCTGTATCTCTTCTTTGGAGAAATGTCTATTTAGGTCTTCTGCCCATTTTTGGATTGGGTTGTTTGTTTCTTCAATATTGAGCTGCATGAGCTGTTTATATACTTTGGAGATTAATCCTTTGTCCATTGATTCATTTGCAAATATTTTCTCCCATTCTGAGGGTTGTCTTTTCGTCTTGTTTATGGTTTCTTTTGCTGTGCAAAAGCTTTGAAGTTTCATTAGGTCCCATTTGTTTATTTTTGGGTTTATTTGCATTACTCTAGGAGGTGGATCAAAAAAGATCTTGCTGTGATTTATGTCAAAGAGTGTTCTTCCTATGTTTCCCTCTAAGAGTTTTATAGTGTCCGGTCTTACATTTACGTCTCGAATCCATTTTGAGTTTATTTTTGTGCATGGTGTTAGGGAGTGTTCTAATTTCATTCTTTTACATGTAGCTGTCCAGTTTTCCCAGCACCACTTATTGAAGAGACTGTCTTTTCTCCATTGTATATCTTTGCCTCCTTTGTCATAGATTAGTTGACCATAGGTGCGTGGGTTTATCTCTGGGCTTTCTATCTCGTTCCATTGATCTATGTTTGTGTTTTTGTGCCAGTACCATATTGTCTTGATTACTGTAGCTTTGTAGTATAGTCTGAAGCCAGGGTGTCTGATTCCTCCAGCTCCGTTTTTTTCCCTCAAGACTACTTTGGCTATTCGGGGTCTTTTGTGTCTCCATACAAATTTTAAGATGATTTGTTCTAGTTCCGTAAAAAATGCCATTGGGAATTTGATAGGGATTGCACTGAATCTGTAGATTGCTTTGGGTAGTATAGTCATTTTCACAGTATTGATTCTTCCAATCCAAGAACGTGGTATATCTCTCCATCTGTTTGTGTCATCTTTAATTTCTTTCATCAGTGTCTTATAGTTTTCTGAGTACAGGTCTTTTACCTCCTTAGGTAGGTTTATTCCTAGGTATTTTATTCTTTTTGTTGCAATGGTGAATGGGATTGTTTCCTTAATTTCGCTTTCAGATTTTTCATCATTAGTGTATAGGAATGCAAGAGATTTCTGTGCATTAATTTCATATCCTGAAACTTTACCAGATTCATTGATTAGCTCTAGTAGTTTTCTGGTGGCATCTTTAGGATTCTCTATGTATAGTATCATGTCATCTGCAAACAGTGACAGTTTTACTTCTTCTTTTCCAATTTGTATTCCTTTTATTTCTTTTTCTTCTCTGATTGCCGTGGCTAGGACTTCCAAAACTATGTTGAATAATAGTGGTGAGAATGGACATCCTTGTCTCGTTCCTGGTCTTAGAGGAAATGCTTTCAGTTTTTCACCATTGATAATGATGTTTGCTGTGGGTTTGTCATATATGGCCTTTATTATGTTGAGGCAGGTTCCCTCTATGCCCACTTTCTGGAGAGTTTTTATCATAAATAGGTGTTGAATTTTGTCAAAAGCTTTTTCTGCATCTATTGAGATGATCATATGGTTTTTATTCTTCAGTTTGTTAATATGGTGTATCACATTGATTGATTTGCATATATTGAAGAATCCTTGCATCCCTGGGATAAATCCCACTTGATCGTGGTGTATGATCCTTTTAATGTGTTGTTGGATTCTGTTTGCTAGTATTTTGTTGAGGACTTTTGCATCTATATTCATCAGTGATATTGGTTTGTAATTTTCTTTTTTTGTAGTGTCTTTGTCTGGTTTTGGTATCAGGGTGATGGTGGCCTCATAGAATGAGTTTGGGAGTGTTCCTTCCTCTGCAATTTTTGGGAAGAGTTTGAGAAGGATGGGTGTTAGCTCTTCTCTAAATGTTTGATAGAATTCACCTGTGAAGCCATCTGGTCCTGCACTTTTGTTTGTTGGAAGATTTTTAATCACAGTTTCAATTTCATCACTTGTGATTGGTCTGTTCATATTTTCTGTTTCTTCCTGGTTCAGTCTTGGAAGGTTATACCTTTCTAAGAATTTGTCCGTTTCTTCCAGGTTGTCCATTTTACTGGCATAGAGTTGCTTGTAGCAGTCTCTTAAGATGCTTTGTATTTCTGCAGTGTCTATTGTAACTTCTCCTTTTTCATTTCTAATTTTATTGATTTGAGTCCTCTCCCTCTTTTTCCTGATGAGTCTGGCTAATGGTTTATCAATTTTGTTCATCTTCTCAAAGAACCAGCTTTTAGTTTTATTGATCTTTGCTGTTGTTTTCTTTGTTTCTATTTCATTTATTTCCACTCTGATCTTTATGATTTCTTTCCTTCTGCTAACTTTGGGTTTTGTTTGTTCTTCTTTCTGTAGTTCCTTTAGGTGTAAGGTTAGATTGTTTACTTGAGATTTTTCTTGTTTCTTGAGGTAGGCTTGTATAGCTATAAACTTCCCTCTTAGAACTGCTTTTCCTGCATCCCATAGGTTTTGGGTCATCGTGTTTTCATTGTCATTTGTCTCTAGGTATTTTTTGATTTCCTCTTTGATTTCTTCAGTGATCTCTTGGTTATTTAGTAACCTATTGTTTAGCCTCCATGTGTTTGTGTTTTTTCCGTTTTTTTCCCTGTAATTCATTTTTGATCTCATAGCGTTGTGGTCAGAAAAGATGCGTGATATGATTTCAATTTTCTTAAATTTACTGAGGCTTGATTTGTGACCCAAGATGTGATCTATCCTGGAGAATGTTCCGTGCGCACTTGAGAAGAACGTGTAATCTGCTGTTTTTGGATGGAATGTCCTATAAATATCAATTAAATCTATCTGGTCTATTGTGTCATTTAAAGCTTCTGTTTCCTTATTTATTTTCATTTTGGATGATCTGTCCATTGGTGTAAGTGAGGTGTTAAAGTCCCCCACTATTATTGTGTTACTGTCGATTTCCTCTTTTATAGCTGTTAGCAGTTGCCTTATGTATTGAGGTGCTCCTATGTTGGGTGCATATATATTTATAATTGTTATATCTTCTTCTTGGATTGATCCCTTGATCGTTATGTAGTGTCCTTCCTGGTCTCTTGTAACATTCTTTATTTTAAAGTCTATTTTATCTGATATGAGTATGGCTACTCCAGCTTTCTTTTGATTTCCATTGGCATGGAATATCTTTTTCCATCCCCTCACTTTCAGTCTGTATGTGTCCCTAGGTCTGAAGTGGGTCTCTTGTAGACAGCATATATATGGGTCTTGTTTTTGTATCCATTCAGCAAGCCTGTGTCTTTTGGTTGGAGCGTTTAATCCATTCACATTTAAGGTAATTATCGATATGTATGTTCCTATGACCATTTTCTTAATTGTTTTGGGTTTGTTTTTGTAGGTCCTCTTCTTCTCTTGTGTTTCCCACTCAGAGAAGTTCCTTTAGCATTTGTTGTAGAGCTGGTTTGGTGGTGCTGAATTCTCTTAGCTTTTGCTTGTCTGTAAAGCATTTGATATCTCCATCGAATTTGAATGAGATCCTTGTGGGGTAGAGTAATCTTGGTTGTAGCTTCTTCCCTTTCATCATTTTAAGTATATCATGCCACTCCCTTCTGGCTTGTAGAGTTTCTGCTGAGAAATCAGCTGTTAACTTTATGGAAGTTCCCTTGTATGTTATTTGTCGTTTTTCCCTTGCTGCTTTCAATAACTTTTCTTTGTCTTTAATTTTTGCCAATTTTATTACTATGTGTCTCGACGTGTTTCTCCTTGGGTTTATCCTATATGGGACTTGCTGCGCTTCCTGGACTTGGGTGGCTATTTCCTTTCCCATGTTAGGGAAGTTTTTGACTATAATCTCTTCAAATATTTTCTCTGGTCCTTTCTCTCTCTCTTCTCCTTCTGGGACCCCTATAATGCGAATGTGGTTGCGTTTAACGTTGTCCCAGAGATCTCTTAGGCTGTCTTCATTTCTTTTCATTCTTTTTTCTTTAGTCTGTTCTGCAGCAGTGAATTCCACCATTCTGTCTTCCAGGTCACGTATCTGTTCTTCTGCCTCAGTTATTCTGCTATTGATTCCTTCTAGTGTAGTTTTCATTTCAGTTATTATATTGTCCATCTCTGTTTTTGTTTGTTCTTTAATTCTTCTAGGTCTTTGTTAAACATTTCTTGCATCTTCTCGATCTTTGCCTCCATTCTTTTTCTGAGGTCCTGTATCATCTTCACTATCATTATTCTAAATTCTTTTTCTGGAAGGTTGCCTATCTCCACTTCATTTAATTGTTTTTCTGGGGTTTTATCTTGTTCCTTCATCTGGTACATAGCCTTCTGCCTTTTCATCTTGTCTGTCTTTCTGTGAATGTGGTTTTTGTTCCACAGGTTGCAGGACTGTAGTTCTTCTTGCTTCTCCTGTCTGCCCTCTGGTGGATGAGGCTATCTAAGAGGCTTGATGGGAGGGACTGGTGGTGGGTAGAGCCGACTGTTGCTCTGATGGGCAGAGCTTAGTAAAACTTTAATCCACTTGACTGTTGATGGGTAGGGCTGGGTTCCCTCCCTGTTGGTTGTTTGGCCTGAGGCAACCCAACACTGGAGCCTACCTGGGCTCTTTGGTGGGCTAATGACAGACTCTGGGAGGGCTCACACTGAGGAGAACTTCTGCTCCCAGTGTCCTTGTCCCCACGGTGAGCCACAGGTCCCCCCCCCCCGCCTCTGCAGGAAACCCTCCAACACTAGCATGTAGGTCTGGTTCAGTCTCCCCTGGGGTCACTGCTCCTTCCCCTGGGTCCTGATGTGCACACTACTTTGTGTGTGCCCTCCAAGAGTGGTGTCTCTGTTTCCCCCAGTCCTGTCGAAGTCCTGCAATCAGTTCCCACTAGGCTTCAAAGTCTGATTCTCTAGGAATTCCTCCTCCCGTCGCCGGACCCCCAGGTTGGGAAGCCTGACGTGTGGCTCAGAACCTTCAGTCCAGTGGGTGGACTTCTGTGGTATAAGTGTTCTCCAGTCTGTGAGTCACCCACCCACCAGTTATGGGATTTGATTTTACTGTGATTGCACCCCTCCTACCATCTCATTGTGGCTTCTCCTTTGTCTCTGGATGTGGGGTATCTTTTTTGGTGAGTTCCAGTGTTTTCCTGTCAATGATTGTCCAGCAGCTAGCTGTGATTCTGGTGTTCTCGCAAGAGGGAGTGAGAGCAAGTCCTTGTACTCCGCCATCTTGGTTCCTCCCTCAATTAACTGCTTTTTAAAAATCTCAAACTTACAAAAAAATTGTAAGTATGGTACAAATAACTCTTTTTATGCACAATTTCAGAGAAAGTTGCCTACATCATGCTCCCAACATCCCAGAATATCTTGAATGTATTGTGTATTCCTACAAACAAGGATGTTCTCCAACAGAAATACAATTCAACTAAAAAAAATCAGGAAATTAACATTGATATAATACTACTATCTGGCCGTCAGGCAGCATTCAAGTCTTCCTAATTATCCCAATAACGTTTTTATAGCAAAAGGATCCAGCTCACAGTCACAGGTTGAGCTTAGTTGTCATTTCTTTCTTTCTTTTTTTTTCTTTTAGAAGTTGGTTGGTATAGGTATCTTTATTTATTTTAGTTTTGGCTGTGTTTGGTCTTCATTGCGGCACAAGCAATCTTCATTGTGGCGTGCGGGCTTCTCTCTAGTTCTGGTGCCCAGGCTTCTCTCTAGTTGTGGCGTGTGGGTTTCCTCTCTCTAGTTGTGGCGCACAAGCTCCAGAGAGCGTGGGCTCTGTAGTTTGTGGCATGTGGGCTCTCCAGTTGAGATGCACGGGCTCAGTAGTTGTGGTGCGAGGGCTTAGTTGCTCTGTGGCATGTGGGATCTCAGTTCCCCAACCAGGGATTGAAGCCATGTCCCCTGCATTGGAAGGCCATTCTTTACCACTAGACCACCAGGGAAGTCCCACTTGTCATTTCTTTTCATCTCTTTGGTCTTTCCTTGAGTTTCATGACCTGGACACTTTAAAGATTATAGGCCAGTTATTTTGTGGAATTTCCTTCTATTTGGGTTTCCTATTTCCTCGTGATTAGAGTCACAATACATATCTGTGGCAGGAAAACCATAGGCATGATGCTGTGTTCTTCTCTTGGATCTTATCAGGTGGCATACAGTCTCAGTTTGTTCCATTACTGATATTGCCTACTTTGATCCTTTGATTAGGGTGGAATCTGCCAGGCTTCTCCACTGTGGAAATTCTCTTTTTCTATTTGTAATTAATAAGTATTTTGGGGGGAGGTGTTTTGAGACTATGTAAACATCTAATTCCTCATCATACTTTCAATTTACTCATTCATTTATTTATATCACTGTGAACTCATGGTTTCCTATTTTATGTAATGGGTTATAATTTATTACTAAAATTATTTAGTTTGATCCTCAAATTATACCAGATTTGGCCAGTGAGAGCCCCTTCAGTCTGGTTCCTGTGTCCTTTTGGCATGTCCTCATCATTCTTTAGGCACTTTCTTACTTCTGGGCACAAAAAGAAACTCCAAGCTCATTTTGTTCTTTCTCTGTACCAGCCATGGAATCAACCATTTCCCCAAGGTGCCCTGGTTTCTTTCAGTAAAGAATGGTATTTAGAAACCAATATCTGAGTGCTAGATGTGCTCAGTACTATTGAGATGTCCCTGTTTCCAGGTCCTTTTGGTGGACAGAAGTAGGAAATATATATACATATACATACACATGTTGTTTTTTTCTATATCTCTCTAGATGTATTGAAAACCATGGTTCACACCAACATGTGAAAACTTTTAGCTCTCTTCTTTTCCATAATTGTAACTCCCTTCTCAGACAATGAGAAACCTAGCTCCCATTATCCTTAACACAGTATTTAGTTAATCAGAATCCAATGTGAATGCCCTCTTCACTCATTCAGTCTCTGACCCTCTTCATCAGCCCACCTCCACCCCCTGCCCTCCCACAAAGATGCCTTTTTTGCCCATCCTGACATCCTGCACTGGGCAACTGCCTTCCTGGAAGCACGGATACCCTCCTCATGTCAGTCAAGTGCAAGCCCCTGCTCTGGGACACTGCAGTTCCACCTACCACTCACAGATGCTTTTTTGCTCAAGCCCACTGACCAACTTTTGCACTGGATTTTTATCAACCTCTTTACCTGTTCGTACTGCCTTAGTAAGATATTGTAATAACCTAAGTGGACTTTCTGGAGGCTGCATAGTCTCAGAAAGGGGGGTGGGGGGGACGTGGTAATGGAGCCTTCTAATATGGCCTGAAGGAAACAGTCCACTCTCCTGCTCCACCTGGCCTACCAGAATGAAAGCTGTCACCCTGCTACACATGTAATATAAATGTGAGCAGTCAGCTGCTCCTGTGCACTGGGAGGCCCGCACAAAGGGCCTGTGCAACCTTCACAACTCTCTGCATTGCAAATGCCGCCTTTCCCCAAGGCACTCTTTCTTAAGTTGGGTGGAAGACAGAAATTCCAGGGTGTAGCTGCCATACTGGCCATGAAATGGAATGCACTCTCTGCCCACTGCCACCCCCCACCCCAGGGGTTT
This sequence comes from Eschrichtius robustus, assembly GCF_028021215.1. Taxonomy (NCBI): domain Eukaryota; kingdom Metazoa; phylum Chordata; class Mammalia; order Artiodactyla; family Eschrichtiidae; genus Eschrichtius; species Eschrichtius robustus. The sequence goes on along the minus strand of NC_090830.1, from coordinate 132,913,217 downwards.
AAACCTTGTCGTTGTCTCACTGTGCACCATTTAGAGACTAGTGGACTGAGAAGGAAAAGGCTTCTGGTTGAAGCGTTCTCTTGACTACAGATCTAATATTTTAAATAGGACTAAAAATACCATTGTCTTTTGCCATTAAATGACTGAAGGTGAAATTTAGTGAACTTAATGTATCAAGGAGAGTAATTATGGGATAATTTAACTGCTAAATCATCCCATCTAAATTGTAGATTGTTAAAAGCAGAGTCTGTGCTCATAGACATTTAATATTTTATACTAATTTTTATTTCATGCCTGTAATAAAAATGATTTAACTGTGTTGTCTTATATTTGAAAGGTTTGGAAATGCTTATGATGGACTATTACATTTTTGGCTCTCTGACACTTATTCTGAAGGATGCCATTTCTCAGCTTTCTTTTTCTTACATTTCAACAATAATGATATGGTTAGGAGGAAGACTCGACACACTCTGGGAACTTAAATAACTGTGAGAACATTCCAGTCACAAGTTCAGATTTGTTCATACAAAACCCGAGGTGTAAGTTTGTCACAGCATTTGCAGCTTTCTGATTCTCGGGAGTCATCTTTTATTTTGAAAACAGGCACACATGCTCCATCTCCAGAGGCATCCAGGGCAGGGCTCTCATCTTCCTGTTGTGTCTGAGAATCCCGCAGACATAAGGAACATTCCAGTCACTCGAAGCCAGGCTCAGGGGGCACTCAGGCATGACTTAGAACCCAGCCAAATTACGCATTGATACTACAGGGCACCCCCTTTTTTGTTTTGGAGAGATTTTTTAAAGTTCCTCAAATCCAGATCATTTCAAGCTTTTGTTTTCTTTTTGTCTATTCGTGTCAGCTTTACACTTTTTTAACCTGGCTGGCTGTGTTGGAGGAAGCAAGTGCCTGGAGCACATCCACCAGCATTACTGAGGCATTTCCCGGCTCCGTCAGGAACCGACCTGGCTGGAGGAAGTGGAAAGAAAACAGTGCTCCACGCTTCCTCAGCTCAAATTGGAATGCCCACCCTCAGCCTCTGCAGATCTCAGCCCAGGGATCCTTCAAGGCCTCCTCAGGTGCAGGTCCCTCCTTGCAGTCATCGTTGATCACCACAGCGGAAGCAACCCTCCCCTCCTTTGAAGAACTGCTCTTTTCCAGTGCCTTCCTAATGGCCCTCGCTGCTTTGGGCAAATCGTGATGGCTACTCCTGTCCTTTGTGCTATCTTATGATCTCCCTGGGTAACTCTAAGTTCTTTGAAGGCAGGTACTGAACGGAATTCGACCTTGAATCTCTCACAGTGCCTCAGTAGCGTGGAAACAGGTGTTGAATGAATGAAGAAAAGAGAAGCAGACGGAATGCCAGAGTTTTGGAGGGTGAAGCCTACGTGTGACATAGTTATCACAGAGGCTACAGCTGTAACAGTTACAGTTGTCTTAAGAGTGAGGAAGCTGAGCTAACAGAATAATGTCTAACCAGGCACGTATGGGCGTTACTCTCAAATTCCCCTGTGGCCTTGGCTTGAATACTCTTATGTTCTTCTCCTGAAATTCCTGTAGCTTGGAGATGCCTGTGAAGAATCAGAGAAGTGTTCTCTGCTTCATCATCAGGAACAGCTCAGGACTGACATGTGAAATGTTCAGGTAAAAATGCAAAGCTTTAAAGAAAAAAATAAAGCAGTGTTTGTTTACTGAAGACCGAAATGGACGATAACACAGCACAGCGACAGCAGACAAGGGCGTCAGCCACATGTCTACATGCACTTGGTCCAGGTGCTCCCCCAGCCCCACCTCGGCAGCCACGTATCAGTCTGTACAACGTCAATAACACACATACCCGGCAGTCACTCCATCAGTTAAGCCGTGCCCACCACCCTGAAACCTGCTCTGTCAGAGTTGGACTCTCTGTGGTCGTGGGCCTCCCTTTTCTCTCCTCTCAATTGTGTGGAGCGGTTCTTTGGCCTCGGGCTTCGTTTCATAGAGCCTGGCTTTGGATACTCTCCAGGATCTCTCCTCCCTGCTTACGAAAGAACTGGGCTGAGAGGGCAAATTGGGACCAGAAAAGTTTTTTTGGAACTTCTTTTGGCGACAAGCCTAAAAGGCCATTAAAGCTAAAAGCCATGTAATTTTTCTGCTGGGCAGAGAATGGAGCGAGGGTCTGGTTCTACTTAGGAAGTAAGATTCCCGTTTTTGTGGGAAGTTTGTGGTAGAAACAACCCATTTTGTGTTTTTAGTTTAAAAATTATTTCCTCTGCTCCGCTAGGTGAATAAATAATTGTGCTCCACTATGACAGAAATAGTCATTTTGTCCACATAAGAAAGCCTCTGGCAGCTTAGAAACAACAGACAATAAAACATCCATGCTGGGTATCAGTTAAGTCTTAACTTTTTCAAGTGCGTATCTTTGAAGAATGTTAAAGAATAAAGACATCCGGTAAAGGTCAAATTCGTGTTCTTATTTGAAGACTGTGTTCATTTGACATTTCTGTTGAGGAAAGACAGTTTCTCTGCTACTCGGAGAGGAAGTAAAAGTTGTCTAATGGCAGATGTAGTGCCGCTGTTAAATTAAGGCCTGATATTACTTTCCTCTCTGTTCTAAATCACTGGGGCAAGAGGGGACGGCTTTGCCAAATGAAGGGATACAAACAGCAAAGGAAAATAAAACAGTTCCCTATCCATGAAGAGACAAACACAAAAACCATTTAAATGAACCATGTTTGACAGACGTCTTTAGTTTTAACACACATACACAAATACGCAACCTGAAAAATGGCTTTTGGGGGAAAAAAGGAAACAAAAACGTTGGCAGAACATCCTTCAGACCTCAAATTTTGTGCTGACTTGGAGGAATAAAGTGCTTAACGGAGACACTCATGTGAGTTTGGACAGCTTGACATGACTGATACTATTCAGTGATGGTCAGTCACTTAAACCAGTGGAAGACCTCAGAGAGAAATGTCATTGTCAGAAAGAACCTTGATTGGTTCCTACACCTCTTCCAGCCACGTAATCCCTGGCACAGAGGCATCAAGGTGTCCAGAAGCCCTGGAAGGTCGGACGGCCGTGCTGAGACACTGCTGCTGGGCACCCGTGGGGGCAGGCCCGAAAGTCCCAGCCTCTGATGGCCTCTGGGCACCGACCAGCATCACCCCACCTGCCCACCTCAGACACCGTCAGTCCTGCCGTCCCCCACACCAAAATCCTCCCTGCTTCCTCAGCAGCCATGGGAGCAAGCGCGCTTCTGCTGAGTTTAATTCATCTTCCTCTTCCAGTGTGTGTTTGGGGCTGGCTGGCAAAGATCAATCCTTCTCCTGTGCGCTTTAGACCAGAGAGGAAATGAGCAGAGATGTTTTCAGTTCGCTGCAGCTGTAACTGTCTCCTTAGAACTCTGTCTTCCCTGCCCTGATCCACAGCGGTCCCCTCATTTGGACCATGTCTGGCGTCAGTGGGTTGAATTCTGTTTAAGGAGAACCACCTGCCCACCTGCCTGCTCCTTGACAGCTGAGATATTTTGTTACTTATAGGACGCTTATTGTAAAATCTTTACTATCCATTTATTGTAAATAACTACATTTTCAAGTTGCCAGAAAAATTCTTTTCTATAAGGCTAGTGGCATATCTTTCTTTAAACAAAAATGATCTAAACATTTATTTAAGTATTTATGGAAGGAGTAAAGTAAGAAACGATTGCTGCAGGAGTAATGACTTTGAATGTTGTTTTAAAAAATTTGGTTTATCCCAACTTTTTTAAGAGCATATGCTCTGCACGTATTGCTGATAACATACATAAGAGATTAATTTTTTCCTTCATGAAAGAACCAGAAAGAGTTCAGAAGGCAGGATTTTAAATGAGTAAGTACTTAGGGGATATGAAAGCTGTTATGTGTTTGGAGAGAGAGGAAAGGGAGAGGGAATGAAAATATCTTGCTCATGCTAAAGAGAGAAGAGAATCAACTCTGAGTTTTGCTTGAGATAACACCTGGCATGTTATCACTCTGGAAGATATCTTCCATCAGCATACAAGGACCTCGGGTTGCCATTACAAAGCAGATTTTTGTCGGTGACTCAGTTTTAATTTATTGGGATTTCTGAAAAACACACATTTTGGTAAACTTCAGATACTGTTCTCTGACTACCAACCACTAAATGTGTCAAGACTGATGATAAAAGAGAGTCCTCCTCCATCCACCTCCCCCCCCAGCTTTAATTCACAGGTAAAGTCCTCATACTGTGATAGTGTATGACTCTTTCTGTTTTAAGAAAATGCTGGTACAAGGATAGGAGTTGGGCTACCCAGGTTACATAGATCATGATTTGAGACCTTAGAGGAGCACTTCATTATAAATAAAAGGCAGTTCCCACGTTCTAGAAAATACATCAAAATGCTTTCTAAGGTGGCTCTATCCCTAAGATTCCCGAATTCATTGTGTAATTTATTGTTGTTTATTATTTGGATACCCTCCACTGAATGGTGAGCAAAAGAAACGATTTTTTATTCTTTTTTTTCAACAAGTCAGTGCAAAAAATTCTATGCATTCTAGCCTATTTGGTCTCCCACAATGCCCTTTAATTTGAAAGAAAATGAAGAATTATAGAAATCCACCAAAAATTTTTTTAATCCAAAATGAGCTAGACTGTTTTGTTTCTGCTACTGGTGCAGTATTTTCTCGTGGTTATGTTCTTGAAACATGAATCTGTGATAGTTTAGGAGCTGAATACATAATTTAATCCTGCCCAAGGCCAGCATTAGCTAAAGCAGATGTTTGTGAAAGATGCATGTCTTTACTGGAGGTCTGAGCTGCCCTAATTCCGTCCATTTCACTCTGCCTCCTTTTTGGTGCTCACTATGTCCTTCTCTTCTGCAACGGAGACTGATAACAAACGCCCCCCTTAAAGGTACCCCAGGAGAGCCCATTGCACACGACAATGAAGCTGCCCCAAACGCAGCAGGTGGTTGTCTTTGAGGGCTAGTTTACACATGTAGCTGTTGACACGTCACTGAATCCCTGAATCTCACAAAAGGAAGGCTCTCAGAAAGTTACTGGTTATCCTTGATGTCTGGATTCTCCACAATACCCCAGCCACATGGTTAAACACCTGCAGTGATGGGAAACTCTCAGAGTTACACATTTGCTCTGTGACTGCATAATTCTCACAAGGAAGCAGTTGGAGGTTGGAGACTAGGAGCATCAACTCTGGAAACCCAGCTCTGCACTGTCCTCCCTGTGTGACCCTGAGCTATTTAATTTAACCTGTCCCTGTTTCCTCATGGCATTTACCTCAAAGGGTTGTTTTGAGGAGCCAACAAGATAATGGATATAAAACCCTTAACACAGTTTCCGGCATATTGTAAAAGCTAAGTGGAAGCCATTATTATAATTTAATTTTTAGTCAGTGTCCTTTTCACTGGATTTCTACCCTTTGATTCTGGTTCTGCCCCCTAGAGCTAGCTAGCTGCTAATCTCTCTTCCATGTGCCTGTCGTCCAGATGTTTGAAAATGTTCATCGTTTTCACCCCTTTTTCCCCGATCCTTTGGACTCTTTATTACAATCACCCCTAATCACTAACATTTCTCCAAATGCCCAATGTTCTTTCTCGGCCCTAGGCTTTTGCACACGCTGTTTTCTCTCAGCCTGGACATCCTCCTCTGTCACTTCCAACCCCCTTCGGCCTGATCAAATCCAGCTCATCCTTCAGGCCTCAATTAAGATGTCCCTTCTGCCTGCAAGCCATCCCTGATCCCTGCAGTATTTCCCAGAACCAACTGTCCCTTATTTCCCCCAAGCACTACCTTCAGTTTTGCAAGAAGAGGAAGACACAAGGAAAGAATTAGGCAGAGGGGAGGGGAAAAAAACTTCTGGATCATTACTGAAAAAAAGTAACCCTGCAGCAGTATGGACACTGGACTAAAGTCACTAGCAGAGGATAATACTAATAATGTCATGTCTTTGGCGGGCAGTGACTTTACCTCTCGATGGCTGAGACCGTGGGTCTCCAGGAGGTAGGGTCAGGGTCTTCCTCATTGCTGATCTCCAGGGCCTGGCACAGAGATGCTCACGAGATATTTCTTAAACATGTTTGTAAACTTTTCTGCAAGCTTACACATCCCTTTTCCAACCTGCTCCTCCTGACAAAATCGGGGAGTCAACAGAGCTTTTTTATTTTCAACCCTCTTTGCAGAGGAATAAAGTGAGAACTCAGGAGCATCGGCTCATGAGAGACAAATCCAGTCCTAGCTGTTCAGAGCAGGACTCTTTCCCAACACTAAATGTCTCTCTCTTTCCTCCCCCATTGCACACAGAAGGCTCCACACATATAGCTTGACAAACAAGAAGTTAAACTGTAGATAGATATCTGCACAGACCCTTTCTCTTGTGAGGAAAAATGGATTATATCCATCATCTTTATTTCACAGGGAAAGTAAAGACAGGAAGGCAGATCTCTGGTATCATGAAATGGTAAGAGGTCAGAGGGTGCTCTGTACCATCCCAGCTCAGCCTGATTCTTGGCCTTGGTCTGAGTGTTCCATTGTCATCTGAAGAACCACAGCTTGATCCTCATACAGTATCTGGTGTTGGTTATGCCTGCTAGTGTTAGCTATCTCCTCCTCTTAGCTAGGATGATTCCATTATTCAGGGGGCCCTTCTAGGAAACAAGCAAAAGCAGGGACCTTTTCTGTTCTGAAGGTACCTTGCCCAGCCTTTGCAGTGAGGTGGAGGCCTTCTTACAAAGTCTGGGCTGAAGTTAGGGACAGGTGTCCATCTTCCTTTGTCTTCTGGAAAGACTTGAGCCCTGAGCTGATCCTGAACATTGAGTGCTTCTCCAAATGTCTGGAAACCGTTGGAGAGACTTTTGACCAAGGCCAGAGAAACAACTGTTTATTCCTTTTTGCTCTCCCATCTCCAGTCTCTCCCTTGGGTGTATTAAGCCCAAGCCAGTGACAACCCTGGCCAAATAGCAGGCTAGAGTCCACAGCTGTGCTTTGCTAGTGCTGAGACCCAGCTGAAAAGCAGTCATGAAGCTGGCCCTGAGGGTTTGTGGAGACAGGCGTAAATAGACTACAGGCCCAGTAGGAAGACGACTGTGAACACAGACTCACCAGCCCAGAAGCCTGTATGGAAGCTCAGGCTACCCCAGAAGCCTCTATTGTCCCAGCCACCCCAGAGGAATGCACTTGGCCCAGTGTAAGGGGAAGATGGGAAGGTGGGAAGGGAGTCAGCCTCCTTGAAGGAGAAAGAACCATGGTGAGCTCTGAGGCCAGTGAGGAAGCAGAGCTCACAACAGTGTGGCCCAGATGGATTCTGAGCCTTTATCTTGGGAATTCTAAAATCAGAGGTGATGGCATCTGACCCCTGAGTCAGCAAGGGCAAGAAAAGAAACCATGGGATTTGGGAAGGGAAAGGGTCACCACCACGAGACTTATTTTATAGGAGCCTTTGCCCCTCTGGTCTACGAACCCTGCCTGAACATTAAAAAAATATTCCAGATTTACTCACCTGAGTTAGACTGCAAAACAGTATACGGTTTCCTAAAGTTTTGGTTTTTAGTCATTTGTCAAGATCACATGTATGCCTTTTTGAAATTCTATGCAAAAGCCTGTGGCCATTGAACTGTAAATGTAGACACTTTAACTGATAGATGGATAGATAACATGGTGTAGCTCAACAAGATAAAATTTTTTAAAAAAACCTTCTTAAAACAGTTATTCCTACTTATAAATAGTTAAAAGGATTCATGTTTGGTTTAACTAATTCTCCTTTCACCTCAAGAAACAGCTTTGGGGCTGTGTTCGCTGTAGATAAGGCGGGATGAGTCAAAATGAGCCAGCTGAGAGAATACCACATTGGCATAAACTAATCAAAGAAGGCAAGAGACTCGACTGAATTTCAGGAAAAATAAGTGCTATCACTTGAGAAATACTGAGATGTTAGATGTCAAAATTTGATCTGCAAGGTTAGGGGGCTTACAGAGAAACCTGCGCATGTAGTTCTGTGATCTTCAGAGTGTAGCCAGGATTACAGAGCTTACTGTGGAAGCTGTAACATATTCCCAGCTTCCTTTTTCTGGGAAATTATTTTACGTTATGACTGTTTGTGACTGAAATGTAGTTCTATTGCACAATATCATCATCAGAGCCATCTTCCTCTCTGTCCAGGCATCTGAATTACATTATGCCTTCAGGCATGTTACATACAATTAGGAAATCTTCTTTAGTAGCTCATTTTCTTTTTTTGCAAATATGTAATTTTGGCTGAATAATATTAAGGGATTAAAAAAAAGATGCCATTACATTAACTGAAATTATTACTATTTTAATTTGCCTGCAAAGCCTTTATTTCAAGTATCATTTCTTATAACTTGTAACTTGGTGGGTATCATAATCCTGATAGAATTTTAGCTACTTGATAGCCTGAGACATTTGAGGGGGAATCATTGTCAACAGAAAATCAGTTTAATGAGCACTTCTGGTGTTAACTGTGAACAGCTATTTTCCACACTCTTAAAGCACATGACGAAACCAGGGACTTATGCCACCTTTTTTAACGTAACACCTGGTGTTCTGTTCCTCCCCGCTCCTGACCTTAACAATCATCCTCCAGGAACGCCTAGCCAATTTATGGAATTGACGGACCACAGAAAAAGCAGAGGAGCTGAGCCAGTTCCCTGAAATAGCAAGTTTTAAGGTGAATTTCTGGAACAACCTCCTTGAGGTGCCATACAATGAAATTTTCTCATAATTTTCAACCAGCCAAGCCTTTGCCAAGAGGGTGTTATTTGTTGGAGAAAGTGACATCCCTGAGAATACAGAAAGCAAATCACTGAGAGCAATGGAAATATCTAACCCCTCACTGTATTTTCTCTTCAACTAAAACATGGTGCAGACCTGGGACACAGTGCTCTGTGAAGTGTTAATCGTACATACAGCATATGGTGGTCTTGTGGTGAAGGTGGTGCTTGGAATGTCTCCCCTCTGCTCCAAACACAGCAATGACAAGACACGCAGCCAATATTTCATATGTATTTTACAAATTAAATTAAATGTTAAATATATATTATAAATGTAAGAATATGGCTAAGCTGAAAAATAAGCTAAACATCCTAACAGACCAGAAACAGAACTACAAAGCAGAAAGTGTCATGAGCCAGAAGTCTCCGGGGCTTTGAGCACTAAAGCAGGCAGGGTGGTAAAGATCTGACTCCTGTGGGGTAACCTGGACAGGAGTATCCTACGTACAGTTGGGGACAAAGTTGGGCTTTCTGCACACAACTAAGAGCCGGGTCATGCTCTTAATATGTGAAAGGAGCCCCCAAAGCCCCTAATTGCCATTCACTGACTGTGGCAGTGGCAGAAGGAAGCAGAGCAACAGCACTGGCAACTCTTGGGCCAAGCTGTCCTCTGGGCCAGTGGCTGGCCCTGGGACAGCGCCAGTGTCACTGTGGGAATGGACACTGAATTACTAGGTTAAGACCTGGGGTCCCAGGGAGCTTCCTAATGTCCGCAAACAGCGAGACAGGATAGGGGAAGTATATAGCGAGGGGGAAAACACCACTCAAGGTGAACCTGCAAGCTAAAATGTCAAAAAAGCGACACTCAGAAAAGGAGCCCCCCAATCTCAAATGTCAGACGTATTAGTTTCCTATTGCTGCTGTAACAAATTACCACAAACTCAGTGACTTCACAACACAAATTTATTATGTTACAATTTTGTAGTTCAGAAGACTGAACCGGACCTCGGTGTGGTAAAAGCTAGGGGCCGGCAGGCTTATTCCTTACTGGAGGTTCTGAAGAGCATCCATTACCTTGCCCTTTCCAGCTCCTCGAGGCTGCCTGCATCCCTTGGCTCATGGCTCCTTCCTCCACCTTCAAAACCAGCAACAGTGGGTCAAGTTCTCACATTGCATCACACTGAACTCGTCTTCTTCATCTTCCACATTAAGGACCCTTGTGAATATATCAGGCCCACCTAGATAATCTGGGATAAACTCTCTGTCTTCAAGTCCATTGATTAACAGCCTTAATTTTATCTGCAACCTTAATTCTCCTTTTCCATGTTATGTAACATATTCACAGAATTAGGATGTAAACATCTTTGTAGGGGGACATTATTCTCTCTATTAGATCAGGAGACCGATTTGCTCCTGACAAAATGGGAGTGATAGAGCCATCTCAAAAATCACTTTACAATAACTATCTGTAAGAGCCCCCAAAAGATAAAAGTAGGAATAATACCAATTTTAAAAAGCAAAGAAACTATGAAGGATTTTATGCATGGCTAACATAGTAGAGAGTCTATGAGTTTGGGGGTAGATTTGATAAGCTGAATATCTCAATTCTGTTCTTATCTCCTGCTAGTATGCTTTCTTGGGTTGAAAAAAAATTTTTTTTTTTGATGTTTAGCATCCTCTTTATTGTGCTTACTTATTTTTATAAGGAACAAGCAACATATACTACATCTTCCCAATGCCCAAGGTAATGCAGTAATAACAGAATACTCAAAAAAAAAAAAATCCTGGAAATTGCATTAAATACTGCTTTAATTAGGAATTGCTGTAATAAAACAAGTAACATTATACATTGTTTTTCCAATGAGTTTCAGTTTGAGAAACTGAACAGCAGAACCAGATCTTTAAGCTTTGAGTCACGGCAAAAAATGAAAACAAAACCTACATTTCCCAGACTCCCTTGCAGCTAAAGAAACCAATGTGATTTAGGTCTGACCCATCAGATGCACCTTCATGAGACCTGCATGCGGAGCTGAGTTCATTGGAGACAGAGGCCGGGATGCAAGGAGACATCCATTTTCCTCCTGTGCATTTAGCAGGCACAGTGCGGTCCTGAGGTTAGGAGTTCTGGCTGCAATTTCTCATCAGCAGATTGCAGCCTAAGTGGTGACTCTCTAGAGCCAATAATTGCAGTGGTGGCCTCGTGATCCCTGGAAAGCCACTAAAATTGGAGATCTGCAGTGACCCTGGGGGTGGCAGTTACTGCTGCAGCTTCCTGACTCACTGCCCTTGGAAGCTAGGTTCTACAAAACTGTCCTGGGAGTCATTCCTGAAGGTCAGTGGAGAGCCTGCTCTTCTAAGGCTTCTAATGAATGTTTAAGTTTCTAATTCCCTGTATAACATCCCTTTCTGCCTAAAATAATAAAAGTACCTTCTATTATTTACAACAGTACCCTGATTGATGTATGCACAACATATATTTCCCCAAATCAGGGGCAGAATGCTATTAATTGTACTTTCTTCACAAGAGTTAGTGGTACTCTGTTATCCTTCTCTTCTGTCATTACAGATTAGCCAGTATGTACAGGTAAACAAGCTGTGCGTAACTAAACTTCAGTTTAAATTATAAACAAGTGACTTTACAAGATTAAAAATGTCACTGGACAGCTGGAAAGAGACAAAAGTGACTTTCTAGAGAGCATCATAATTTTTTTTTCATTTTAATTAAAGTATCTTGGAATTAGTAAAACAGTCCTGAGGTAATAAGGGCCACAGTAGCATTTGGTTAACAGTATTAACACATTATCTCTCTCTAGTCCCTGATGGCCTGTGTCAGGGTAGCAAGAAAGAATTCTTTTTCTTGACCTCTTTATTTCAAATGAGGCATTATAAAGGAAGAAGCTTGAGCCTTAATGCCTTTTTTCATTTTCTGTCATCAGGAAATGAGTTACATGGTCATTTGAGGCGGGCTTGACTGACCAAGTCACCCTTCTCTGTGGCTTGCCCAGTGCAGCCATGGGAAGCTCCACATTCCTTCACTCAAGGAATTTCTACATGAGTGTGAGTGGATCAAGGTAAGAACCTGTTCTGGAATGTGAGGGGCTTTTTTGTTTTTGTTTTTGTGTGTGTGTGTGTGTGTGTGTGTGTTTTGTACTGCTATTTACAAAAATAATGGTGGCTCCTTTGATTTGTTTAGTAGAATCAAAATAGCTGAGAGTCTACCCCTGGAGAAAACTCACCAGCCATTGCTATAGCCAAAGAAAATTCCAAATATCAAAGTTTGGATTTACTTTTGTAGCTTTCTCACATACTACTTGAGATCATAATTCTTTTTTTATTTTAAGATTATGACATGAACCCATTCAGAGAATAGCAGACTCCCATTAACGTTTTCACCTAGCAATTGTTTCTATAAGAAAATTTTGCATGCTGTTTGTTTTCTTTAAAATCAATTTTTCAAAAGGAATATATGTCGCCACAGAGGATGGTGAGTCAATGACAATAATAGTTGAAGAAAAAGTTATTTTTCAATTAAGACAGATTAAAATCTGAAGAAAAGCATCAGTTATCTAAGTGAAGAATGGCCTTGTGTGTTGTAGCCAGGTAGCTCCGTTTAGACCATTCATCTTTAATAAGATGCAGAGCATCCCCGTCACTAGGGGCATTGTGGTGGCACAGATGGCACTGCGCCGAGGAGGGGGGAGGGTTACTATGGGAAGGACATTGAAAATATGTGCACCCTTTATACACCATACCTGAGCTCCCTCTATTAGCTCTTAAACTATAGGAAAATGGGTTTTCCCACCTTATCCTTATTTGGAATTTTGATCTAAAATGCATTCTATAGTTCAGATTTGGCTAAGTATTCCTAGTACAGAAATATGCAGATATTTTCATCTAGAAGAAAGTGCTGCTGAGTAGGGGATCAGAAGGTAAGAAAAGAATAAGTATGTGTAAGCATAAAAAAGTCAAAATATAGTTGAGCACCTAATTGGACAACTGCCTTCTACCACTTCAGCACTTGACTCTTCCTGGCTACTTGCACAGTATTGTTAAAGTAGAATAAATCATTTGCCATGACCAGGTTTTAGGAAAATATGTGAGAGTCAGTCAGGCAAAAAATCAGTTTGAAATAGATGAAATTTTCCATCTGAGTGGCTTCTACCAGGAGAGAATGTTTCTAGGAGCGCAGTATTTTTAATCTTGTTTGAAAAAAAATACTTTAATGTATAAATCACTCAATTGTAAAGGCACTTCAATTTTATTTTCCTTTAGTTTTGAGGTTTTGGAATTGCTCTGTGCAGTTCCAAGTAAAAGCTCTTAGATAAAACTTGCATGCTGAAAACCACCATCACAAATGTGCAAGTACAACTATAAATTTATACAACAATCAAGCTGTTTGTAGTTTGCAAAATTTGCTAATAAAATGCAGAAGTAGGGTTTCCATTTGCACTCTCTGGCACTGGCACTGCATGTATATCTTGGGTGCAGGCAAAAGATGGAAAATTCCATGCATAGAGAATCTTTTGTGGATGCGACAGTTTGCTAATATCTTAATGAGTGAATTATGATAATTACGAAAATCTTAGCTTTACATTATTTGTGAAGTGCATGTGTGCGTGCGTGTCAGCCTTCCCAGGCAAACACACCATTCCGATTCAGCAGCACTCAATGAGGAACATTTCTGTACTAATAATACAAAATGGATCTTAAACTGCTGCATATTAATCAAATTCATTAAAGTACATTCATTAATTTGTGTGTATAACAGCCAAACCGGGAATGTAGAGTTTGCACAAAATACATATATTAATGAATGCTAAAACTTCAACATGAGTAATAGCTTTAAAAATGTTTTCATAAAGCAAAATTCTAAGGGGTAATACTGATAATTATTTTTTAAAATATTTCCACTTTCACTTCCTGTTATTAGCTTTAAGTGGAATAGTAACTAAATAGTGTTATTTAGCTTTAAGTGGAAAAAATATGGAAGAAGAAAATAACTAAGCAATAAAGGGTAAGCCCAAAAGATTGTAAAGAAAAAAGGATATAATATTGAGCAACGTTAATATTAAATTTCCTACTTCTCCTTCAAATCAATTTAAAAATATGTTCAGGGCATGTTAGACATGGTCACTTTCTGTGTACAAAGAAACGTATTCGAAGCTATATTAGGAAACAGCCTTTCATTTCCTGTATGGGACTAGAGGCTGGGAGGGGCGTGGTGAAGGAAAATACAGCCATGAGGGTGTATCTGTATACTTACATGTCTAAAACTAATGGAAAATTTTACGTAAGTCAGGAGACCTAAGACTTGTGTTAACAATGAATGACTAGTGCTCACTTCAGCAGCACATACACTAAAATTAGAATGATATGAAGATTAGTATGGCCCCTTCATTAAGAATGACATGCAAATTCACATTCCATATTCTTTTTTGTTAATTAATTTATTTATTATTTTTGGCTGCGTTAGGTCTTCGTTGCCGCACGTGGGCTTCCTCTAGCTGCGGGCAGCGGGGGCTGCTCTTCGTTGCAGTGCGCGGGCTTCTCATTGCAGTGGCTTCTCTTGTTGCGGAGCACGAGCTGTAGGCACGAGGGCTTCAGTAGTTGTGGCTCACAGGCTCTAGAGCTCAGGCTCAGTAGTTGTGGCGCACGGGCTTAGTTGCTCCGTGGCACGTGGAATCTTCCCAGGCCAGGGCTCGAACCTGTGTCCCCTGCATTGGCAGGCGGATTCTTAACCACTCCACCACCAGGGAAGCTCCTTTATTTTTTTTTAAAAAAGGTAGCTATAGGGTGTGATAGATGTGTTAATTAACTTTATTGTGGTGATCATTTCAAAATGTACACATATCATCATGTTTTACACTTTAATATATACAATTTTATTTGTCAATTTGTCAAAAAAGAAAAAAAAAAAAGACGACTTTTCTAACATATTGTTTTTTACCTGAATGCTAACTGCTCTGAAGACAAGACTCATTTTCTTGTCCTCTACAGCACTGAGCACAGTGCCTGGCATGGAAAATGTACTCAATTAATATTAAATCTAAAATAACTATTGTACAAAGCACAATATAGTAAGAGTTATAAGAGAGGTGTAAACATAACATCCACAGAGGAAACATTGGCAAGGCTTCAGGTCAGAGGCTGTGTGTTGACTGGAAGCTTCTTCAGGACAGGATCCTTCAGTTCCTTCTTTCTCTCCTGCCACCAGCTCTGTGCTCTATTTGTGTCTAGCAAGGGCTCAGTGCGGGACATTCTAACTGGGGAAAGTCTGTTAAACGAAGGAAGGTGGGAATTTGTAAGTTGTGTTGGGTGAGGAAAAACGGTTGGGCTAGAACAGCACGACCCAGAGGACTAAGGGCATTCCATAGAACCCTAGTTCTGTGTGATTTGGGGTAGGGAAAGATAGTGTGAAATTACTAAGTTTGATCCCAGACATACTGTGTTTTCTTATTAATTAGGAGCAATCTGCCAACTTTCTGACTATGCATCCTTGCTTATGAATAGTGCTGTACATCAGCATTTCTCAAACTATGTTCCCCAGAACTCTAGTGTTCTGTGAGTTATAAAGAGGGAGGAAAAAAGGTTATTTAACTAAGTTTGTAAAATGCTTCTGGTTCTCTTGTGTTGACAGCTTTACAACGTACATGAACATATCAAGGGTTCTGAGAAGTCTTGTCCTGAAGACACCTGTATACCTTTTGTAAACCTGGTACTCCCCAAAATTATCTGAACCAGAACCAACTTTCCCGTAGCATCTATTAACATACCATGGGACATGACTACTGCCACATGTCTATAATTCCTCCGCTACAAATTCTCTTGTATTCTGTTGGCCACAGGAGTCATAAAACCATATATAAGGGATCCAAAGGGACTCATTGGTCCGTACCTTTGTCTTTAAGAACAAACTTCAATTGTTTAGATAAGTGAGAACTTTTCCTGTATTTAGTGAGTTTCGCAGCTTCACTTGTTCACCCATCTTATTTTGTCTGCCACCCTCATCGTGGCAAAATTCTCTTATCTATTTCCTATAAACGTCTCATCCTGCCCTTCAAGAGACTGAGACAAGATGGTTTCATAATTTTTATGTTTCTCTCCTCAAACTGGTTCACTTGAAACCTCAGCTTTCCCTTCTCCAGACTCAAATCATTCTATTTTTTTCTCAGGGATTTTAAGGTGTGGCTCCTTTTTGTTGTTGTTATTGAGATATAATTGACATATGACATTATATTAGTTTCAGGCATACGACATAATGATTCAATACTTGTATATATTGCAAAATGATCACCACAATAAATCTAGTTAACATCCATCTCTACACAGTCACAGTTTTTTTTTCTTGTGATAAAAGCCTTAAAGATCTACTCTCTTAGCAACTTTCAAATATACAATATTATAAATTATTGTCACTGTGCTGTCCATTACATCCCCGTGACTTTAATTGGAAGTTTGTACCTTTTGACCCCCTTCACCCATTTTTCCTGTCCAACCTCTGGCAACTATCAATCTGTTCTTTGTATCTATGAGTTCAGTTTTTGGGTTTTTTTTAAGACTCCATACACAAATGAGATCATACAGTATTTGTCTTTCTCTATCTGACTTATTTCACTCAGCGTAATGCCCTCAAGGTCCATCCATGTTGTCACAAATGGCAACATTTCCTTCTTTTCTTATGACTAATACTCCATGATATATATATATATATATATATATAATATATATATTATATATATATATATATCTCACATTTTCCTTATCTGTTCATCCATCGATGGACACTTAGGTTGCTTCCATATCTTGGCTATTGTAAATAATCCTGCAATGACTATGGAGGTGCATATAACTTTTCCAGTTAGTTTTTCCATTTCCTCCAGATAAATACCCAGAAGTAGAATTGCTGGATCATATGGTACTTCTGTTTTTAATTTTTTGAAGAACCTCCGTACTGTTTTCTACAGTGGCTGCACCAATTTACATTCCCACCAACAGTTCACGTGGGTTCCCTTTTCTACACATTCTTGCCAACACTTGTCATTTCTTGTCTTTTTGATAGTAACCATTCTAACAGGTGTGAAGTGATATCTTGTGGTTTTGTTTTGCATTTCCTTGATAGTTGTAGCTCCTTCTTACTCCATTACAGGATCCTTTTAGATCCTCAGAAGTGAAAAAATGTAGAACTGGGAAAGCTCATTTGGTGAACATCTGACTAGTATTGAATATATTTGCCACATGCAAAATTAAGTGCTTCATCACTGACTGGTATTAAATGTTATAATTCTGATTGCTACATTAATTCCAGTTATACTAAACCCTTCCCATCTTACACCCAAGCAGTTTATTTTTCTTTCTTAATTTTCCTCTTTTCTTTGGCCCCTACTGAGTCTCTTCTCCCACCAAGGTAATTTTTGATTCTATTATTATATTCTAATAATATTTTTCAAGATGATGATCACTAATTCTACTTCTTTAGATATACTGTCTCTCAACTAGGATGATGAAAATCAATTGTTTCCACCATTAATTAAAATACCGAAATTTGTGAACTGTTCACCTTGTTCATAAATAAAAATAGATCCAGATAATAACATCACCGTCATGCCTTCTAGTCCCGTACAGTTTCTCAAGTGGGAGAGAAAGGGCCAGGTTTACGGGCTGGGAATTACACACATCACACAGCCTCTGCAATCAGTAATCTGGGTAAACCACAGAGGTGTGACCCATGTGCAGACCATCAGTCATATCTGCTGAAGAGAGACAACATTAAGAAAGATGCTTTACATGAATTCTATCTCATCCTACTTGTGGTGAGACTCTGAACACGTTTCTCTTGTTGTAGACAGTAGGAAATAACGGGAATAACATTGGAGTCAGGGGTTAGAGTTCAAGTCCTAGGTCTAATCACTCAATAGTTATGTGGCAGTGGGAAAATGAATTGATCTGACTTCCCATTTTCTCATCTGCAAAATGGAATGACACTGACAATATTATGAGGATGAAACGCTGTAACCTATATAAAAGCCCACTACAAATGTAGGACATTATATATGACAGTGGTTTCCAGTGTTCCAGAACTAGAAACCCTGTGAAAGGGCTGGAGGGCCATTGAGACCGAACCTAAAAGGCTGCTGCCTCTTGGGCCCTACAAACACTTTGATCAGAGCAGAGCCACCTTTGTCTGTTTTGCAAATTGGGCTTCCAAATAAGAATTCCTTTGAAAGATTTCACTGAATGAAAAGGGGAGGAAGGTTGAAAACCACTGATACAAAATATTAATCCAAGTAATTACTGTAATTACAAAATGGTTATTTCATATTTGTGCATATAATATTCAGATTTGTATGTGTAAAATACACATAATCTAGAGGTTTATACATTCTTATATGTAATGTACAAATACTAAAAGTGTAGTGTATAAAATATCTTGCTGTTCACAACATCACCATGAAAACCTATGTTTTGACTCTCAAAACATGGTAGCTTGGTTTTTTGTTCTTTAGAAATAAACATATCAAGTGATGCTGTTCATTAAATTGCATGGTATGAAACAATATCATACATGACACATATACATGACCAACACAACCAAACATTAAGCTACACAACATGAGTTCTCTTAATTATTGGCTGTCATATTGAGATTAAATTGGGCATTAAATTATGTTTAAAGAGAAATTAAATTGTGACATGAGGTAAAGACACAATAGGCATCAAAAATAAAAGGCAATTATTCAGAATGAAATCACAGTATTAAGGACCTGAACACTTGTGTGCTTTCAAATTTAAATCTAAGTTTATTTTGGTCTAAAAATGAGAATGAAAAGGTGAATTTAATCATCTTAGTCCCTTAATTTTGGAAATCTACAATCTATCATTTAACATCTATGGTTGAAGTTTTCTAATGCAATATTGATTTTTAATTCAGATATCAGGACGTTTCCATCAGTCTGTACCATATTTTAGGCTTTCACATGGTTATTTTCTCCACCTTTCTTCTTAGTAGATAAATTCTTCAAACCAGCTTAGTATTAAGATAGTTCCTCAGTCTTTTTTATTTTAATTAATTTAACTTTTCCTCTTTAACCTTTGCATATCCTCCATAAGCCAGAAAGATTTTGTCAAGCTTTAACTTCTGTAATTTGTATGACAAAAATGTTAAGTCTAGGGACTTCCCTGGTGGTACAGTGGAGGATACTCCGCAGTCCCAATGCAGGGGGACTGGGTTCAATCCCTGGTCGGGGAACTAGGTCCCACACGCATGCCGCAACTGGGAGTTTGCATGCCACAACTAAGGAGCCTGCCTGCCACAACTAAGGAGCCCACCTGCCACAACTAAGGAGCCCACCTGCCACAACTAAGACCTGGTGCAACGATGTAAATAAATATTATTTTTTAAAAAGTACTTCTTTAAAAAAATTAAAGTATTAAGTCTAAAGTATAATCTTTCTTTGGCACACTATGGAGTTTACCCTGGAAATTGCAACATGCCCTCCACTTTTTCTGTCTCACTCTTCCTGTTTGAAGATCACCGATTTTAGAGAATACAGTGTTAAGAATAGGATGTACACAAACTTGAAGTAACCTTGTCAGGCATGCTATTTTGTAGTTGCAGCTAATCTTCTCGGGGCTAGAGCTTACGGAGTTCTCCTCGTGAATTTTATTTTCATCAGAAATGCCTTCTCCTAAAAATGTAAAAAACAAAACAAAACCAAAAAATCGACCTAACCCAAGGGATGTAAATGATGTAGAACATTTTCTTTTAAAAATGAAATGATAAATTCACCACTTTATTTGCATAATCAGTCAACGCTGGAAATATTGTGATAAGCTTGTAACTTTAATGTTTAAAGCTTGGAACTTTAAGCTTCCAAGATGAAATTCTGTTTCCAGGATGGAAGTGCCATATTTTTACCCAAAACCTTTCCTCTTTTTATGCCATTCTAGGATACAGTTCTGGTCCATGATGTGTATTTAGGTCTGTCATGGATTTAGAAAGTTCATTAATAGGAACAATCCAGTTTCTGGTTGATTTCTTCATAGAAGTCTGTCTACCCCTTCAGATTGTCGGGCGAGCTCATTCATAGGAGTTTGGGAATGTGTGGTGCCTTGGATTGGTCCAGGGTTCTGAAACCTAAGTCACCCATTCTGCACAAGAAGCTGAATATTAAGACCTTCCACAAACACTTGCACAAACAGGGGCCTATTTACAAAATGACTCCCAAAGCCAGCAGTCTCTCTGCCAGCACTTGTCTGTCAAACGTCCAAGTTCTGAGGTACCACAGCAGCTTCAGTTCTCCATGTTTCCCAGGCCACCCAGCCTGGGGAGAAAAGAGTCACAATGACAGTCACAAAACAGATTTCTCTAATTCTACCACCTACGGAGTCGAGAAGCCCTTGCACTATTTGCCATGTTCCTCCCTTCCTTTCCAGCTGCTGTGACTGAGGTCTCCTGCTGCTCTGGGGCCCTGCTCTGCTCCAAGTTCTCTTTGAGTTCATGGTGACCTGGGTTTTGTCCCACCACAGCCAAGTGACAAAGCTCTGGGCTGGGGTAAAATGAAAATGACACACTCCTGCTAACCCCCAAGTCCTCTTCCTCCACGGGTAGCACAATCCTATAACTGTTTAGTCCGGCATCTACTTACAGGTGAGACAGCACTGCAGAGGTGAAGGGGTGGAGGGAAGAAGGGCAGAAGTGGGCCAACCACCGATGATGGGGATTGGCAGGCTGAGGTCACACCTATTTGGGCAAGTCAGAAGTTTATAGTTAATCTACCTCCTTAAGCAGATAATCTTACCAAAATCAGCATCTCAAAGAAATCATCCAACCCCAGAAGTGAGATGCATAGTGGTAAATATGACTCTCTTTAGAATTCTGGAAGGATCCAGACCTTCCTATGGTTGCTTACAAGCTGGAGCCTTGGACAACTGCCCACGTGGTCAGGCGTCACTCGGTCTCAGCCTCTGCCCAGGTGAGAAGTCACTTTCTCTCCCTCCCAAGGAGTTCATCCCCCTCAGGACCTGGGATCCCTTGTGAAAACATCCCAGTGGGGCCTGACTGCCAGAACTCCTCAGGGAACAGTGGCCCCGGGTCCTCAGGCTGGGCCCTACCGCTCTAAAGGATTCCTGGGTCAGGAAGGGAGACTCCGCAGCCAGCTCCTCCTGCGGGAGCGCAGCTGGGGCATGGGTGGCTCTGCGGCTGCAGTTGGGTCACTGGGGACGGACACGGATGGCTGCTGCACCCTGGCAGGAGGTAGTGGCCTCCTGGTCACAGGGCAGCTAACGGCAGCAGTTAATGGCTACCGTGTAATGACTGACACGTAAAGACTGCTGGGCAATGGCTGCTGCACAATGGCGGCTGGGCAAAGACTGCTGGGTAATAGTTGCCAGGCAATGGCCTAGCCCCTGGCCTAGGCCCAGCCTAGGCTCAGCCTGCGTCATGGGTAAGATGGCCACATGGGGTTTAGTTCCCCATGCGGCACATCCTTGGTGAGTGCTTATCGTCTGTGAGGCCCCTTCCTGAACACACTAAATGCTTTAATCTGTGAAGGATGCATTAACGATTTCTAGGAAGGTAATGACCGGTCCCCGCCCCCTTTTTTTCCGCCATTTTCATCACCACCTTCCCAAGCGCTGCTTCACTGTGGGCTTATCATCATTCCTTGGGCCACTTCAACTGAAATTCAAACAGAATTGTGGGCACATTCATTTTTTATCTCTGTCCAATTAACTATAGCCTTGTTAACAAATTTTAAAATAATACAAGTAAATGTTACCCAGATAACCTCTTTATAGACTTTATCCCACTCAGCAAACTAAATGTCAAACAAGAAGAGAAAAATATAGATACCCTGTCAATACAGTTCATGTGAATTTTCTCTCTACTCAGGTCTGTTTTGAATGGGGAAAAAAAAATAAGCCTTTTTTTTTGGTAGTGTGTTTTATTGCTAAATACAAATATTTAGGATAAGGTAAACAGGTAAAATTTAGAAATCGTTGCCCAGAGATAAAAATCACTTGCCAAAGCTTGCATAGCAAGGAATAGCAAGACTAGAACAATGTCCTGAATGTTCTGTTTTCCTGCCCTCATTTCCCCTCTTGATATCTGTCAGAATTTATATATAACAACTGAAAGTTCAAGCATTATTTTCTAAGTTAAAAAAGTGGAAACTTTTAGAGGAAGCTCAAAGGCTGTGCCTTGATTAGCATAGACAACTAGATTAGAATCAGTGGTAGTATCTCTCTGAGCAAAATCTTCCAATTGTATTCTTGTCACTCCCTGGGGAGCAGTTGCAATTGTGGGTGCATTGTGCTCTCTGGTCTCCTTTGATCTCTTTATTCAGATCTCCTGTTTACTGTATTAAAACAATTCACTCCATTCATCAGCCAATCTTTGTTCATCAAATCAGATATTTTGCACCTTTGTTTTAGTCAAGTGCACAAGGGTGCATTTGGCCTTATTTATGAGTCCTCTGACAAAGATTAAATTTTATTTTTCTCATTTTTTGAAAGAGTTGTGCTATGGAGATTAGGCGAGTATCGATTTTTTTCCCCCTCTCTCATCCCTCCTTTTGGATGCAGAGTCAAGTTTCCTTGCTATGATTCTTGTTACTGAAAAAGGAAAGATTATCTCTTTGGAGATGTTTGGAGAAGCTGGACATTCCATTTTATAATGACGGGTCAAGATGTATGGATTTGTGACAGCCCCTGTCTGTTCTGTTCTGATTCTCTCTGGAATAGGGACGATGGCCTTTTCTTTCTCTTCCTTGCTGTGCTGTTATTTGTCAGTTGGCCGAAGCTAGAAGGTGGTGCTGTTAAGCATGTAAATAAACCAACACTTCTTCCAGTAAATAGCTCCGTCTAGCATTGTATGCCAGGAACTCTCATCTACACAATGATGAATTCAATTCCTGTATTGTGCTTTCCTTTCCTGTCCTTTCACGGAGGGAAAGGTGATCACACTGTAATTATAGAAGTCCTTTTTACTTTATTTTTTTTCTGATTGTGCCCCTAGTTTTTTCCAGTCTCCTAGTAGATAACATTTCCCATTGCTCAGATAAAATTCCTAAGGCAGTTTTTTTGAATTAATTTACTTCCTGTAGTCCAATGTTTTATAGATGATGTAAATGAAGGATGTGGCTTACAGATCTATTTAAAGAGACGTGCTTATACTTCAACGTTCTGGCCAGATGAGTGGGCACATGCTTTCGCGTTTTTATTTAAACCCCACTGAAGTTGGTCATTATATTTTGAATGCCACAGCACGTCTATACCATTATTTGAAGGATCTTGTTCATTCATCCATATAATGATTGGCATTGGCTATAACTTGATGCAATGTTACACTATTTTAATTCTTTCTCAGGCAATGTTATCTTTGATCACTTCCTATTCACTGGGAAAAAAACCCACACAATTGCGATCCCACATTATGTTTCAGTGACGATGCCAAGTGCTCCCTGGAATATAGCTATTCAAGACACTTTCTCCGCCCTCAGGCTGCTCATTAAAGGGATGGCAGTTTCTAACGTTAATGAATAAGGTAGAGTGCAAATTCCACTCTTCTTTCAAAGAGACTCTCTGGTTTTCAGAAAGTGTTTTCTACTGCCTATTTCTTTGTTTAATTGGAAATGGTGTACACTCCTACATAATCATGGCCACAACTCAGTATGCAAAGTATTTCCTCATCACATTTTCTTTTTGTGTGATTCAAGTGTATATTTCATCAAAGAATTCCAGAGAAAGTTCTGTATCTTCTCTCAGAAAACAAAAAAATAAAAAAAAACAGAACAAAACAAAAAAAAACACCACGTGTTATGCAGAGTGCATCCAGATTATCATCTTGGCTATGGATAGAGTAACTCTTATATCCTTTGGTTTTTCTCCCTTCTTCTAACCAAACACGGATTTAATATGTTCTTTTAACCCAGGGACATTTGTGACAGCTCCAAAACCTCATTGAAAACTTCAGCAAGAAAGAGCCAAGGAAGAAGAATGACAGGGACAGGGAAAGGCTGCCTTCTTTTCAAAATCTGGTAGCCTAAAACCCAGCCAAACTTGAGTTAGTTTCCATGTTTAAAGGTATAAATTATCTTTCTTCTTTTTTAATAAAGCAAAAAGAGTCTAAAATTTTCTATTTATCTCTTAGTGAAACATGACCAAGTCGCAACGCTAAAACAGAGTATAGGAAGAATTTAAGATTTTAAGCCAAGTGTGGGTAACCCAAGTCACAGCAAAGTTATGCAGTGGTATGGGAGCAGATAAGAATGAGCTTAGTGCCATTTATATCATACTAAGTTTCTGAGACCTTCTTTCCTTAACTCAGAAATGGGCCAGTATTTGAGCCTGTGAACCCTAGCTGATTCACAGGCTTCGGGGCAGCTGGATGAGAGGCAGGACCCTGAGGATATTAGCATATGTTTTCAAGCCCTGAAGGTATTAGTGGAACTAATGACACCCAAACCAAATCCTTGCTCTCATTGTCATTTATTTCGCACTAGTTATGTGCATGACGCAGTGTTCAAGCATCCTGGAGGATCCAAGATAAATATATGATATGATCTGTATTCCCCCAGAGCTTTCAAAATGCTTGGGGAGATGTGTCTAATTTGTTTGAAATGAGGAGAGAACACTAGAAAGCAGTTAAAACTAAATGCTAACTTGTGCTCAGTTAGCATTGGACATACTTATACTAAGAAAGTATTTATTGTTTATCTGAAAGTCAAATTCAACTGGGCATCCTGTATTTTATCCAGCAGCCCTAGCTTTTCCATGGTGCATTATCTTCATGGGCTGAGAGTTATGGTCCCGCCACTGCCTTCTACTGGCATACGCATTCCACACGTAGTGGAGAAACAGTTTTCACATGCCCACTGTCTTTCTATTGACAAAGTGTTCCATATACATATTTAAATTTAATCTTTCATCACAGCCCTGGGAGATGGGTATCATTCATCCCATTTTTCAGATGAAGAAAACGAGGCCCAAAGAGATTATCTGATTTTCTAACTCAAGCATCAATGGAGATCCTCAACACAAATATCATGACTCTCAAGTCCAGTGTTTCTTCATACACCACAGTCGTCAGCAGTGCTCCACAGCTGGTGGGCTTTCTCCACTTCACAAAGCTTCCATTCGTTCAGCTCTCCTGCCAAGTTTCCTTTCAGAATGGCAGCTTCCTGTCCAAAGCCGTTTATTCTCCACTCATTGTCCCTGGCTAATGCCATCAGTCTGCTTGGAGAGTGAAGGACTAGGGACCAGTTTGTAGGGGAGATTGTGATGGTTTTCCCTGGGGCTCTTCTCCTAATCCCATCTCTGAATGTTCTTTATGAATGAGCTAGCACTCTGGCTGAAAATTTGAGACTGCCTGTGACGCTGAACTCCTTCAGCTGACTAATCAATGAGGTTGATTGCCTTTTTCTGTTCTAGAAATTTAATTTTTCTAATAATGCAGAAGATGGAAGGGAGAAAAGAATCTTAACAATTTTAAAATTATTTTTGAATTTTAATTATTGTATAATGCAAACTGTAAAAATATTCAAACTATGCATAAGTGTAAGAAGCAGAATAGAGATGTCTCCGCTCCACTTTTTTCTCACTTCTCAGAAATCATCCTTGTATCCAGATGGGTATATACTCCTCCAAGATCCTTTTCTATAATTATGCAAATGTATGTATTCTAATTATTTTATAAAAATGTGGCCACTTTGCTATGTAACTTTTTTTCACTTAAATAATTATCTTGGAGACTTTCATGTCAGTGCACCTAGATTTACCTTTTTATTTTTGATGGTTGCAGAGTATTTCATTGTATTGATATACTACAATTTCTTTAATCAATACCCTAGAGTGTACATTTGGTTTTTCTACATTTTTTTCGTATTACAAACAATGCCACAATTCCTGTGAGTGTGTCTAGAGAATCGATTCCTAGAAGTGGAATGCCTAGACCAAAGAGCATGCATGTTTTATATGTGAGGAAGAATCGCTAAATGGCACTCCAGCAGGATTTTGCCTGTTTCTCCTTCCACCATTTTTCCTCTTTCCAGTTTGTCTTGGGATTTTTCACTTTTTCTTATTTTTTTACAATGCATACACATTTTTATCCTACATGTGTGGCAAATACATTCCCAAGCTTATCTTTTATCTTTGATTGTTTATGGTATTCTTTATTGTGCAAATGTGTTTAATTTTTCGGGAGCCTAACTGTCTGGTTTTGGGTGGGTTTTAGTTTCCTTGCCGTATCAGAGACGCTTTCCCCATGCCAGTATTATACAAGTCACTCATGACTTCTTTTAGTACTTTCATGGTTTTATACGTCTACATTTAAATCTTTGAAGCATCGAATCTATTTCAATGTAAACAATGTGATAGAGATTTAACTTTATGTTTTCCAAATGGCTAGACATCTGAGTTATCCATCATTTCCTCACTGATTTGAAATGCCACTTTTATCATGCATTAAATTTCTATATATGCTCAAGTCTATTCTGGACACTGTATTCTGATCTACTGACATTTCTACCTATTCCTGAGTCAGTATGACACTTTTTTAAATGCTGAGCTTTATAATATATCTTAATATCTGTTAGGGCAAGTTTTGTACTCCCCAAATAACAGAAGATTATTGAGTTAAAGCAAAAGTTCCCTTTTTTACCAGCCATGGCTCTGGTCTCAGTCCTCTCACCCCTGTTAGCAGTTTGGTCTGTGTCCTTCCAGCCCCTGATCTTTGTACTTACAGACCTGAAAACACAGGTATGCTCAGATATACAACATAAAGGGGCTGATACCAGGGCTGACAGTCAGCCAGAATATAAGGAAAGCTATTAAATATTGAACTAGTTCTGTACTAGTTGCTAAATGGCAGCAGCCCCCAGGCCTCTCTGGTAACACCCTGGCCTACCTCTGCTCTTCCTCAGCATAAAATTGATTATTACATCAAATTTTGCATATGTGTTCACAAATAGCATTGGTTTATTGTATGTGTGTCTGCTGTTTTTGTCCTGTTTGGTGTGAGGATTATACTGGCTCTCTTGAATGAGTTGGGAAAACTTCCATCCTTTTTTTTTTTTTTTTTTTTAGAACAACGTAAATGTCACAGGAGTCATTGGTTCTTTTGGAAAAAACTTGTTTATTAAACTGTTCGGGCCTGTTGCCTTTTTTTGTAGGGAGGGGGAAAAGTGGAGATATACAATTTTGACAGCCTGTTACATTTATCTGAGCTTAGTGTTCTATCTAGGTTTTTTTATTCTCTTTGTTAAGAAAATTGTGATAATTTTTATTTTTCTAGAAAATTATTTTCTGTTAATAGCACAAGCAATGGAGTCAAGCTGCTTTGTCCATATCCTAGCTCCATCAATTACCAGTCTTTTTAAAATAGACTTTACTTTTTATTACAGTTTAGGTTTTCAGAAAGATTGAGAGTTCCCATATACCTGGCTCCCAGTTTCTCCTATCGTTAACATAGTATGGCACACTTGTAACAATTAAATAACCAATATTGATACCTTTTTATTAAAGATCATAGTTTATTTAGATTCCTTTAGTTTTTTCCCAATGTCCTTTTTCTGTTCCAAGATCCCACCCAGGACATCACATGACATTTAATCCTTGTGTCTCCTTGAGCTCCTGTAGACTGTGGCAGTTTCTCAGACTTCGTTGTTTTTGATGACCTCTACAGTTTTGAAGAGTGTAGGTCAGGCATCTTGTTGGGTGCCCCTCTCTGGAAATTTGTGTGATTTTTTTTTTCATGATAGGACTGGAGTTATGGGTTACTGGGAGGAAGATCATAGAGGTAAAGGGCCGTGTTCATCACCTCATGTCAAGACGACATCTTCTCCACATGATTTATGATCGTAGATGCTGCTCTTTTGACTACCTGGCTGAGGTAGTACTTGGGAGATCTCCACCGTAAAGCTACTCTTCTTTGCCCCCTTTCCATTCTGTACATTTTGGAAGGAAGTTACCCTACTTAGCTGACGTGAAAGGAATAGGGAGTTATGCTCCACCTTTTTGAGGGCAGAGTACCTAAATAAATTTTTTTTTTGAATTTTTGAATTTTATTTTATTTATTTTTTATACAGCACGTTCTTATTAGTTATCTGTTTTATACATATTAGTGTATATATGTCAATCCCAATCTCCCAATTCACCACCCCCCGCCCCCGCCACTTTCCCCCCTTGGTGTCCATACGTTTGTTCTCTGCATCTGTGTCTCTATTTCTGCCCTGCAAACAGGTTCATCTGTGCCACTTTTCAAGGTTCCACATACATGCGTTAATATACGATATTTGTTTTTCTCTTTCTGACTTACTTCACTCTGTATGACAGTCTCTAGATCCATCCATGTCTCTACAAATGACCCAATTTCATTCCTTTTTAAGGCTGAGTAATATTCCATTGTATATATGTGCCACATCTTCTTTATCCATTCGTCTGTTGATGGGCATTTAGGTTGCTTCCATGACCTGGCTATTGTAAATAGTGCTGCAGTGAACATTGGGGTGCATGTGTCTTTTTTTTTTTTTAATTTATTTATTTATTTTTGGCTGTGTTGGGTCTTCATTTCTGTGCGAGGGCTTTCCCCAGTTGCGGAGAGTGGGGGCCACTCTTCATTGCGGTGCGCGGGCCCCTCACCGTCGCAGCCCCTCGTTGCGGAGCGAGGGCTCCAGACGCACAGGCTCAGCAGTTGTGGCTCACGGGCCCAGTCGCTCCGGAGCATGTGGGATCCTCCCAGACCAGGGCTCAAACCCGTGTCCCCTGCATTGGCAGGCAGATTCTTAACCACTGCGCCACCAGGGAAGCCCATGTGTCTTTTTGAATTATGGTTTTCTCTGGGTATATGCCTAGTAGTTGGATTCCTGGGTCATATGGTAGTTCTATTTTTAGTTTTTTAAGGAACCTCCATACTGTTCTCCGTAGTGGCTGTATCAATTTACATTCCCACCAACAGTGCAACAGTGCAAGAGGGTTCCCTTTTCTCCACACCCTCTCCGGCATTTGCTCTTTGTAGATTTTCTGATGATGCCCATTCTAACAGCCACTTACTGAAGAGGCTGTCTTTTCTCCATTGTATATCCTTGCCTCCTTTGTCATAGATTAGTTGACCATAGGTGTGTGGGTTTATCTCTGGGCTTTCTATCCTGTTCCAATGATCTATATTTCTGTTTTTGTGCCAGTACCATATTGTCTTGATTACTGTAGCTTTGTAGTATAGTCTGAAGTCAGGGCATCTGATTCCTCCAGCTCCGTTTTTTTCCCTCAAGACTGCTTTGGCTATTCGGGGTCTTTTGTGTCTCCATACAAATTTTAAGATTTTTTTGTTCTAGTTCTTTAAAAAATGCTTAGTCATTTATTATTTTTAGTCTTCACTATTTCCTAATAAATGTACTTAAGGCAATACAATTTCTTTTCAATAGTATTGTGACCACATCTCAATAACTTTGATTTGTAGTGTCTTGATTTTTGTCAGTTTCTAAATAGTCTATAATTTAATTTTAATTTTCTTTTTTAATTATGTTATCTAGAAAAGAATTTTTAATGTCCGAAGTTTTAGAGTTACTAATTTCTAGTTTAACAATTATAGTCAGAAAGTGGAATTTATGATTTCTACCTTTGAGAACTGAGATTTCTTTATGGTATAATACATGAACATTTGAAATGGTTTTGAGGAGAATGACAATTTTCCATTTGTTGGGCACATACTTCTGCATATATCTAGTAAATTTTTGCAGTCTTAAGTCCTGTTTTTCCAAATGTGTTCCTAGTTATTTTATCAACTTGTTGCTATTATAAATGGGATATTTTATTTCTTTTTTTTTTTTTTGGCCACACCGTCTGGCATATGGGATCTTAGTTCCCTGACCAGGGATTGAACTGCGCCCCCTACACTGGAAGCACAGAGTCTTAACCACTGGACCACTAGGGAAGTCCCAATATTTTCTTTCATTATATTTGCTAATTAGTGATTGTATTTAAGTGATAAAGCCATTTATTTTTGTATATTAATGTTGTAGCAAGCTGCCTTATTAAGTTATATATTTAATAATATTTTTTAGTTCATTCCCTCAGGTGCTCTATCAGTCATAGCATCTAAAATAATGATAATTTTCCTTCTCCTATTTATTGTTTATATTTCTTATTTAATTCACTTGTCTAATGACATTGACTAAAACTTCTAGCATAATGATAAATGAACAACTAGAAGCCTGGAGGTAGAAGGTGTTAGTTCATTCGGTGACTCAACCTTGCCCCGCGTCTGAGTCTCCGCTTTTCTCTCAAGGTTACAAGGAAACTGCGGCATCTCTGGGAGTACATCTGTGTTCAAAAAGAGGAAGGGCTACGGCATCCATGTTTGTCCTTTATCTGGAATGCAGACACTTTCCCAAAAGCCCCCAGCAGATGTCCCTTTGGCAAGGGAGGCTGGCAACCTGGGGGACAGAAATATAATGATTGACTTTTCATTCAGGTTTTCAAATGTATTAGCCAGAGTTGTGCAAAATATTGTTCTGAATTCTTTTAACTCCCTTTGTATCTATGGTTATTTTTCTATTCTTATTTCTAATTTTGTGTTTTTATGCTTTCTCACTTTTTTGTTGATTAGTCTATCAAGTAGTTTATTTATTTTACTCTGGAGTTTTTCTCTTTCCACTTAAAGAAACAGCTCTTGATTTTAGGTATCAATTCTTCGAGTTTTGTTTGCTAATTCATTTATATCTGCATTTATCTTTATTAATTCCTTACTTTTGCTGTTTGTGTATATTTTGTTGTTATTTTTCTAAACACTTGATTTGGGTGCCTAATTCATTTGCTTCATTTTTTAATGATTGGTAGTGAAAGAAGTTAAAATGCATGTTTTCATCTGGGTACAGCTTTAGGATTTATTTTGCATTGTTGTTGTTATTATTTTTAGCTATTCTACATTTATGGTTTTGATTTATCCTTTGGCTTAAGAGTAGTTTAGGAGATGTTTGTACGTTTACTAATAGAGGAGAGCTTTTTTATTTTTTTTTGGGCAAAAGGCCTGTGGGATCTTAGTTCCCCAACCAGGGATTGAACCCTCACCTTTGGCAGTGGAAGCTCACATTCTTAACCACTGGACTGCCGGGGAAATCCCACAGAGAGCTTTTTATTTTTATTGTTCTTCTTGGCTATTCTATTTTACTGTTATTGAATTATGGTCAGAAAATCTGTACCTTTTATTTTTCTTAGAATTTGCTGAGGTTTTATCTGTTACCCAAGTTTTGAAAAATATATGGACACTTAAAAAGAAATTGCTATTAATTATATGAGATCCAGTGGTTTGTGTGTGTGTGTGTCTGTGTGTGTGTGTGTGTGTGTGTGTCTGTTTATTTACTTATATTAGTCTATGGAAGTCACTAGTGACTAAGAAAAGTGTGTTAAAGTCTCCCCTTACTATTTTGTTTCAATTAGTTTATCCTTTTATTTCCTGCAATTTTTACTTTATCTATTTAGATGCTATATATTTCAGTATATAAAAATGAATAAAATGTATATTTTAATTTTGAATTTTGTACCTCAGCATTATAATACTTTTCTCCTTGAATTCAACTTAATATTAATATTGCAAACCCTGCTTTCTTTTATTTTGTTTGCAGCTGCCTGGTGTATCCTTGGCCATTCTTTTACTTTCAAAGTTTGTCACTAAGGACATATAGCTGGCTTTAGTTTTTGATTCCATTTGCATTGAATTTTATAATAACTACGTTTCATTTCAATTTTGTAATTCTATTTAATGTTTTCTGGGGTTTTTGTTTCCTTGATTTTTTTCTTTGTGTTCTTTCTTTCACTATATATTTTGGCTTGTTTTTGATTGTTTATTGCCCTGGGAGGCATGTAGAAGACACACAATCTGTTTTAATTTCTAACAAATGGCTACCTTTGCAACTTTAAACAATAGTTTAAAATCTTTCTTCATTTCTCAATTTAGAAAATGAAAACATTATGATGAAATTAGTACCCTTACATTTCTTTTGCTTGCTTCACTTCTTTTCTTCCTAATTTTAATTGGTACATTCTAGTATATTTAATTGGTATATATTTTTAAATCTCAGTCTATTATCATTATGTTTTTATTTTTGCATGAAACATTTGTATTCTCTTTGTAACAGTTTTTGTAAAATTTTTCATTTTTTCATTAAAAAATTAAAAATTTTTACATATAAATTTATATTCTGTACTTAATAACATCACTACCACGTTATTTAACTTTATTTATGTGGATTCAATGCCCACCTTTAATCATTTAGAACTATAGCTTCCATTTTACATCCCCTCTTCATTAAGCAGACTTTTTTGATTCACATAGAAAGGCAATTTATCTCCCTAGTCCTTGTGTACTTGTGACTGTCTTTGTGTTGTCATAATATATGAATGACAGTTTGGCTGCACATAGAGACTTGGGTCACATATCTTTTTCCTCAGAATCTATAATGGATGCTCTACTGTCTGTTGGCATTGAATATTGCTGACCTGAGCTCTGAGGCCAGCTTAACTTTTCACATTCAGAGAGGCTTGTCTTATCTTTTTCTCTGTGTGGAGTGTTCTTTATTTCTAAAGTTCAATAAATTCCCCCAGATATATCTTCCTGTAGTTGATCATTGTTTTTTCATTGTATTTAGTGAGCTGATTTGATGGACAGTATGATGGTTAATTTTGTGTGTCAACTTCTCTGGCTAAGGATGCTCAGATAGCTGGTAAAACATTTCTCGTATGTCTGTGAGGGTCTTTCCAAAGGATATTAGCATCTAAATCACACTAAGACAGACCACCCTCACCAATGCCGGTGGGCAACATCCAATCTGCTGAGTTCCTGAATAGAAAAAAAGGTGGAAGAAGGGCAAATTTGCTCTTTGCTTGAAATGGACATCCGTTTTCTCCTGCCCTTGGACACCAGTACTCCTGATTCTCAGGCCTTTGGACTAGATTACACCATCAGCTTTCTTGGTTCTCCAGCTTGTAGATGGCAGATCATGGGAAGGCACAAGGTGGAAGAAAGCTTGGAACATTTATGGAACATATGAATAGAGGTGATGGTTGCCTATATAACAGGAAAATGGTGAGTGAGGGAAAGAACAGTATAATTTGAGGCTTGAGAGGGAAGCAGGGGACAGATTGTGCAGGGACTTACAGATCATGCTAAGGAATTGTGTTTTGTCTTGGTTTTAAGTTCAATGGGGAACCACTGAATGGTATTAAGCAAGGGACATGATGATGTATGTTTAAAAAAAACATTCACTCTTGCTGAACGCTGAGGATGGATTGGAGAGGAAAGCGAGAATGAGATGGAACCAG
Organism: Eschrichtius robustus; assembly: GCF_028021215.1. Lineage (NCBI taxonomy): Eukaryota > Metazoa > Chordata > Mammalia > Artiodactyla > Eschrichtiidae > Eschrichtius > Eschrichtius robustus. The sequence goes on along the minus strand of NC_090830.1, from coordinate 132,880,179 downwards.
TAGGGATGCAAATACCAGGAACGTTAACCTCATCTTCAATCTTACACTAAAGGAGAATAGTCCAGCGTTTTTAGGTTAAATTTACGAGAAATGTACACACACTACTGGCTAAATAGCTCATCCTACGTTTAAATCCCTAAAGAGTCGATTAAAAAGTTGTCAGTCTTTTTAAGTTAAATGTTCATTTCCTTTATCTCCAGTGCTTTGTCAAATTCAAGCAGTAGTATTGTCCATGTAGAGGATGGTAATTAAACCACCAGCACCTCTGCGAAAACAGATTGTGAAGTCTTTAACCTTGGCTTTAGCTAGTTAGAGCAAGTGGCCGTGTGCATCCTCATGGTTGGTTGACATCCCAGGCTGGTTCCGGAAGGGGAACCACCCCCGGGGTCCTTGCAGCTCCCTCCTGTTCCTTGGTTCCCCCTCAGGTTATCACAAAGGTCACTCCACCTTTGCTTTCTCCGAGAGTCTTTTCAGCTCTGCTTCCTGATTCCACAGTTTCTGTTCCCTTTTCCAGTCCACTCACTCTAGATGTTTGGGTCCTTCTTTTCTTCCAGGGCCAACTCTTGCCAGGGAGAGAAACATAATTGGTCCTGCCCCCTCGCACACCCTGGCTTTTATAAGTCCTGCCTGCACCAAACCCCAGGCTCCCACTTGCCCAGAGGTGAGGCGCTCTCTCAGGAGCAATGCAAGGCACACTGCGAGTCCTAAGATAACAGCCCCACACATTCTGCAATTCTTGGGTGACTCCTGGTTTTGGTGTTGTCATGGTCTACTGAATTGAAAACATTTGACCAGTGTTTGAAAGCATATCCTGACACTTATCTCTAGGTATCTTGATTCCAAATCATGGTTAGAGAGAAAAAGTGCGCCCGAGCCACTTGGTGATGTGGACTGTTTAGCAAGGACATGGTCTGCTCTGATACAGGTGTACTGCATTGAGGACTCAAATCTCATAAGGTGAATTGTTGTCAGTGATATGATTTTCTGAAATAGGGGAACACTCGTGATAAAGTGAACAATGAAACAAAATACAATCTTCCCTCAGTTTTCATCATTGTTGCATTCCTGGACATTGCTTTGTATGTGAAAACCATGCAAAAAGTATTTTGTGCTTCTGCATTGAACAGTGCTGGATTCTAAGATTAGATAATCATGAGTGGGGTGTTTACCTACCTGAATGTGCAGTAGGACATTTAGAGGTCATACCAAGGATAGGATGATGTTTTGTCAAGTGGGACCATCCCATCCGTTGCAGGACCTCTTTTTTTTTTTTTTTTTCTATTTTAAAGGGCAACTTTAATACTGCATAGCACACATTTAACAAAATAAAATTTTCACTATGAGAATAAGCAAGGAAATCTGAAAATATGGCCTCCCCACAAAGTTTGCTTTGCTAACACTAGTCTTCACTCAATCCATGTGTAGATAGCCTTGGACTGTGGTCTCATAGGATGAGTGGTGAGACCACTAAGGGGAGAAGATTGAGAAACACAGCCTAATACTCATGATCCAAGGCAGCCAGCAATCATTTTTCCCAGGGCCTCCGGAATCCACCACCTCCAGCTTGTCAGTTCAAAAACGTTGCCTTCCGTTTGTTTGCCTGGGCTTTCCCTGCTCTCAAGGACCTACTGCTTCAGCTCATTCCTTTCTTCCTGCCCCCAGACATCTAAAATGTCACTGAACTTTTGCTCTGTGCTCTATAATGGGCTGTTGGAATCTACTTATCTTGCAGCCACCCAAGACAAGCCTCTATGTAAGTTCCCTTGCTTCTTTTTTTTTAATAGATTTATTTATTTATTTATTTATTCTTAGCTGTGTTGGGTCTTCGCCTCTGCGCGAGGGCTCTCTCCAGTTGTGGCAAGTGGGGGCCGTTCTTCATCGCGGTGCGCGGGCCTCTCACTATCGTGGCCTCTCTTGTTGTGGAGCACGGGCTCCAGACGCGCAGGCTCAGCAGTCGTGGCTCACGGGCCCAGTATTGCAGGACCTCTTAACCAAATACCTGCCAGTGGTGCCAACCAATCACTGTAATGAGCAAAAATCACCACTGGAAATTTCCAAAATGCCCCCTAGGGGGTGGGACAACTCCCTCAAGAGCTACTGATTAAATAAACTGAGTCCTCCTTTAGGGTACCTTTAATAGATCACAGGGTAGTTGAGCATCAAATGAGTTAATATTTATAAAGAGTTGAGAACAAGGCATGGCATGTTGTAAGCTCTGTACATGTATTTATTATATACATAAACAAATAGAGTCAATGACAATCAAAATATGCCAAGTATTTCTTAAGCAAATGAGCAATTATGAAAGCTGAGCCCATGTGACCTGCTGATGTTTTTAATGGTATAAAATGTACACAACTTATGGTGTATCATCATTTGTGTAAAAAGAGAGGAAAAATAATCTATATATTTAATCTATATATTTGCATTTATAAACAAGGACACATAAGAAATTAGTAATGTTGTTTGCCCCTGAAAAGGGGAACTGCATCCCTGAGGGAGAGTGTCAGAGGAAGACTCTTCACTGTACACACTTTGAAACTTTGGTACTTTGAACAAAGTGAATGAAATGCCTAATTCAAAATAAATAATACACATTTTTAAATTTAAACAATTTAACATATACTTCAAGATAACAAGTATCTGTGTAGTAATGAGATATGATTAGAATTTCCATAAATGACAGTATTACTTACTTTTTATAACCAAACCAACTTTCTGTGGTTTTTCTCTTCTTACCTGGTTCTCCATTCTCTGTTATTAAAGTCAATGTCAACAATATTTCCTGATCCTGTATAGTTTAATTTTCAGTAAACTAGAACTACATTTATCTCACTGACATCCAAACCCAGCTCACTTCCTCCAGTCCTTAGGTGCCTGGGACTTTGGAGGCTTGTAGACAATGAAAATTCTGCATACTAATCTTAACTTGTTGGACTTTCCTAAAGAGTGGGACCATGGCCACCGTGCAGCCAGTACATGGGAGAGATGAGGCTGGCAGGACACATGAGAAGTGTAGAAGGCATAGCAAACAAGGATTGAAGTATCTGGGAATTTCAGGACCATAGAATCTCATTGGAAGGAAGCTTTAGAGACTATCCAGGTTACTCCTCTTTTCTCCTCCCACCTCCCTGCTTCCCTCTTCTGTCCTTCCATCTTCTCCCTCTCCCTTCCCTCCCTCCTTCCTTAGGAGATGATGAAACAGAGGTTCAAAGATAACTTTCTCCAACATCATCCAGCAAGTGAGTGGGAATTCAGACCCAAGTCTTCTTTCTCAGAAAAAGGATGCAGATATAAGAGGCTATTCCCCTGTCTTCTCGACCTTTCTCAGTGTCTGCTTTATTTCCCTTCCAGTGGGGATGGCAGGCAGGGAAGGGTAGGTGAAGAGGTTGGGCATGGAGGCTTTTCTGTCCTGTATCAAAGTCTAGAAAACAGTTGGATAGCATCTAAAGGACCATAGTTTTCAAGCTGAGGCATTGTGACTGCAGGCTGGGAGTGATAAACAGGACACGAACCCCTGCTGGCATTAGGCATGATGCAGACTGACCAAGAAGGTAGCCTTCAGGGCCCACCTGTGCTTGATGCCAAAAACGTGGCCTCTGTGTACTGCTGCCGAATCGAATCTCGGAGACAGAGTTTTGGGTGAAGTAGAAGAGAATAGCTTTCTTGCTTTGCCAGGCAGAGGGGGAGACAGTGAGCTCCTGCCCTTGAAAACTGTGTGTTTTGATGAGGAGTGTTTATAGCAATTGGTCAAGGGCAGGGTTGCCGATAAGATCAGGGTGTGTGCTGGGCCTGCACTCCTTTAATCTTGTCTCAGGTAATCTCTTGATGAGCTTCTCTAGTTCCTATAATCTGGCCTCAGGTGGCCTTCTCTGGAATGAAGAATGCTGACATCTTCCATGTGTTGGGGGTTTTAGTTCTATAAAGAGCTCAAAGATACTGTTCTGTGTATCCCTTGAGGGGGAACCAGGACCCTGTCCCAAGGCTGCACCATCGTTTCCTGGCTGCTCCTCCCTTGTCTCTGCATCCCCTCCCTTCCCTGATTAGCACCTGTGCTATGAATCTGCCCTTTGGGACTCAGGGAAGGTCATGGAGGCTGGAGTCTGTTCCCTACGAACAAGGAATGAGGGACACGGACAGGCTTCCGTGCCCAGGAGCCCCACAGGGTGCTGCTCGGTTTCACGCTCACCAAGGAGCATGAGGCGGGAGTGGGGGGGTGGGAGGTGGTAAGAGCAGATAGAAAACACCTTCCTGGCTGCGGTGTAAACCTTCCTCTCAATGTGTCAGAAGACTCTTACTGTATCCCTCCTGCAGGCACCTCATTATAACTCAAAGAACCTTTCTTAAAAATAACCCGTAAAACCCTTATTTGCATGGTCTTTGCAACAAAGAGTGAAGTATAAACTGACATCCCAGTACCAAATTCATCATGGATTTGGGAAGACCGTATGCTTCCCTTTCCAGTGGGGGGAATGGAGACATCAGAAATGATCCCCCCTCACCTCAGAATGAGCGTTCCTGCAAGTCTTCCTTTTCTTGGTCTTTTTTCTCTCTCCACTACAAAGGAAAAGATAATTAAAAAGATTCCCAGGTCTATTTTCAAATTATGTCAGAAAAGCAGATTAAAGATTTTATGCTTAGGAAAATGGCGATAAATATTCAAACATAAATTATGGCAATATTAATAATTGCACATTTGTGCTAAGTAACTAGAAAATTATTTGAGCATTAATTCCATTTACATATGTTCATTTAGATTTGTATCCCTGAAGCATGCAAGTATTGGGGGTTTGAAACATTTAATCACTTAGTAAGCAGCCCTCAATAAGATTGCCATTTATTTATTGTCCTTATTGATTTTCCTACACAGGAGAACGCTTGTGGTGAATAGAAACTGACTGCTGAAGTGAAAGAACTCTAGTGCAGAACAAAAGCGCCTTTTTTTTTTTTCTTTCCAAGAGCAATCTGTTTTCTTCAGATCATTCCAGCTCAGGGCCAGAATGCTGCTTCATTCATTTGTTCGAAACTCTTCTCCCATTAGTATGGCATCTTGTTGTTTCTAGACGGACACACATTGAGTAGTACTTGGTTTTCTGTTCAAGTTGAATTTTCGAAGTAAGTTTCTGTCTGGAGCATGATGGACAACCCAGCCTCCCAGGAGCACATTTGGTTCTTAGCTGATACAGGGGACCTGCCAACAGGAAACCTTGGAAAGACCTAGAACCCAATTCATCAGTCCAGACATATCGTCTTCCTTAATCTGTTTCCAAAGAAATCTCCTGGGTGACTTCGTTGTAAAGTTTTCATAAAGAAGAGGACCTGAAATAAGCACAACGGGCCTAATAACGAGAACACGGAGGCCTGAGAACACTCATCAGAACTGTCCGGGGTTCCCAAAATCCAACTCAAACCAGCTCAAGTGAAAAAGATTTCAAAGTTCAAGGACATCCTCCTCCACCCCTACACTTTGTGACTTCCTTCCAAAGAATAGAGTGTGGAAAGGGGTTGGGGTGGGGAAGGAAAGATGCAGCAGAGGCACTTGGCAGACAGAGGTGATGGAGGCTACCACTGCCAGAGAAGACGGCCCTGACATTCAGAAGGTGGTCTGGCTCTCACAGTTAGACCATGCTCTTCTCTGATGAGATCCAGTCTCACAGATACCAAACTCAGTTATTCTGAGACCATGATTAAGTGAGACAAAGCAAGGCCACTTTATACTTTTATCTAAGCACGGGCAAAAACGAGGTCACTATGCCGCCCACAAAATACCACACACCCCAGCTCTCTCAGCCAGAGTGAGTGACTGCACCTCGTCACCATGACAGCTTTTTCCGTGTGCAGCCTCCCCATAGATAAGATGTAGATATAGCTGTTATCTGTCTATGTAGGTAGATAAGTATAGATAAGGATCAATAGCCTTTGGCTAGAGATTTACTATATCCATCCTTGGAAGAGGAAAAGAAAAAGCATGAAAAGAAATAGCTAGTTTAAAATCCAAATTCTGATTTTATAGATGTAAAGTGTCCAGGCTGCTACAAGATGAATACAGCTTATATTCATCATGTCCAGCCGTGCTCAGACAGCACTTCTTTCTGCAGGATGTCCAGCGGTATTGGTGCCGGCTGGCAGAAGGAAAAGCCAGGCTCAAGGAAGGCTATTCACTTAGAAGAAGGCAACAGTAGTCACCCACACTCCTTCCTGACTGCGTTCTGTTGCTGAAAGCTTCATCAGTTCAGTAATTCTAGTTAATCTAACCAGATAGTGTAGTTTTATTTTACAGCCGTGATCTTCTATTTTGCTGTCAGTTTTTCAACAAAGTATTAATTATGGGGAGGAAAAATTTTGTGCTAGAATCCTCTCCCTATAGATACCAATCATAGAATTGCCCTGCTCTCTGACCATCTAGAGCTTACAGTGTAGAGGAAAACCTCAGTTCCTTAGACCGGCCCCCAAACCATCCAACCAAAGCCCAAAGTCTGTGGTAGGTTCTTTCTAGCACCCTCTGCTGAGACTCCCACAGCTCTCCATGGTGTGTGCTCCCTCAGTGCAGGGAGTGACAAACCTAACTCGTTTAACTGCAGCAGTGTTCTTGGTGGTTGCTGATTGAAGGGCATTCACAGCATCGTCAGTGACAATCATGTACCCTCGATAAAATATGACGAGTCTGCAGTCTTCCTTCCCCAAACCTCACAACCCCAGACTAAGCATGGGAAAAGGGTCAGACAAGCCAACACTGAGGGACAGGCTGCAAAATACCTGACCAGTCCTCCTCAACACTGCCGAGGTCAACAAAAACCAAGGAAAGTCTGGAAAGCTATCACAGCCCAGAGAGGTCCAAGACCTGAAGGTTAAACGTAATGTGGAATCTTGGATGGGATCCTAGAAGAGAAAAGGGGTATTAGAGGAAAACTAACGAAATTGTAATAGAGAACAGAATTCAGTTAACATCAACAAAATTTTCTTTTTTTGAGATAGAGTTGCCTTCAGGGTACAATGAAAATGATGTTGATAATGTTTCTCTCCCCATCTCTCCATCGTTTCCCCGTGTTGGTCATTTCTCAGGCAGACTTATCTTACTCAAAGCAATGAGGCTGCTGCAGCTTAGGCACATGTGGTCCGTGTCGGCTTGAGAACCCAGAATAGATTCTCCAGTTGTCCATACCTCATCCTGCCTGGGTCAGCTGTTTCTTCCTGGACTAAGATTCAGCCGTCAGTTACACATAGACCAGGAAGATTATTGGAGCCTGAGGGCAGCTGGTTTCCCAGAAGAAGGGACACAGTATGACACAACCCAAATCTAGCCCAGTGACAAGAGGGCTTGAAGGGCAGCTACACGTGGCCTCGGGAAAGCCACATCACCACCACCACCCCCGTTGCTTCATCTGCAGGATGGGAGAGCCTCTAACTTACCAACACCACCCCCCCGCCCCCGCCCGAGTCAGTCCCCAACAAGGGTCCTTCTGCCTGGTATTGCTCGTGTCACTAGAACGAGAGCAAGTTTGGGTCGAGCTGGGCTCTGGCGCACGCGCTCTCCTGACAGCCCGTGGGCGGGGCTGCTGTACAGGGATCTTGTCAGTGGGGAGGGGAGGGGGCGGGGTTCTCGCGAGGCGGGGCAGGTGCGCGGCTCACGCTCCAGATCCAGCGCCCGGCAGGCGCAGTGTCTCTGCGCACGGCCTGCCGCCGCCATCTTGAGTCGAGTGTGGTGTGGCGCCTTCTGAGGTACCGGCGCAGCCATTCCGCGCCGGGAACTCTGGTCTGAAGCGCCGAGTGCAAGGCTTCTGTCTGCACGCGACCCCCTGTGAGCAAGTGATACCAGACTGAGCATAAGGAGAAAAAAAAAGGTTAGACTTTATTTTATTGCCCAGATTCTATTTTTATTTCCTGGGAATTGTTAATGGGCTTTGCCGGTGACATAACCACAGAGGAGCAGTGGAAAGATCGAATGTGATGTCAGTTGTCCAAGTGCCTAGGATGAGGCGATGTTCAGCGAACGTTAGTTTGATCTGCGCCTTTCCTGGTCAGAGAATTAACATGAGTAATTCTACTTGCGTGTGAAGAGTTAAGCAATTATAAGAAGGCCACACTAGTGCATTAATAGAACTGCATTGCTGCCGTGAGAGTGAAGAGTCTTTTATGCTATTAACCTGTGTAAATTTAAAATTTTTAAAAAATAGTAAGTTATGTAGGTCGCCGCGTTATCCCTGTAACTAACTGCAACGTTACCTATCACATTCTCATTGTTGGCTAATTTATCTTTAAAGACTCAAGAATGCAATTCAAGTCATTACTACCTGTGCCGTATTTCATTTACGGCCTCTGTGAGTCATGAATCTTCTTTCTATAACTGAAAACGTTTAATGCAGTTAATTCAAGAGGTCTGTTGCATATGTTGTATAATCAAACTTAACTCAAATTGCATAAATTGGTGTTGTATTTTATGATCGCGTCCTGGAATTCCCACACAAAATATGACACTGTTCCTAGTAACAGTGGTTGGGTTGGGGGGAATAGAGAAGAATTGTGTTCTTCTTTCTTCATCTTAATGAAGCTTTCATTAATTTTTTTTTTCTTGAAATATCTTTGCGATGCATTTCTTGATTTTTTTGAACTTCTGGATTATATAAACTCACGTTGCTTCTATTTGATTTTGATTGCTTTCTTGGCCTAGTTTCCCTGCAAGTATTTGGTAAGATTGAAAGTAATTTTTAGTTGCGTCTTCTCATTGTGTCTATGCTAACGTACTAATGGTTGGTTTTGGGAGCATTGCTACAATCTAATGTCTTTATCTTTGGCTGGATTTTTAAAGGGGTATTTTATTGCCTGTCATTACCATTCACAGTAGCTTCTGGGCACTGTCATTCCAGCAGCCTAGTGCATACCCCAGTGCCACGGGCCCGGCCCTCTGTGCTTAGAGAGAATCCACGCCTTCCCCAAGAGCCACATCTTATTCCTCCAGCAGCTCTGCGTTTTGGCACACTTTTGATTTTTTTTTTAAATTAATTAATTAATTAATTTGTTTATTTATGGCTGTGTTGGGTCTTCGTTTCTGTGCGAGGGCTTTCTCTAGTTGTGGCAAGCGGGGGCCACTCTTCATCGCGGTGCGCGGGCCTCTCACCATCGTGGCCTCTCTTGTTGCGGAGCACAGGCTCCAGACGCGCAGGCTCAGTAGTTGTGGCTCACGGGCCCAGTTGCTCCGCGGCATGTGGGATCTTCCCAGACCAGGGCTCGAACCCGTGTCCCCTGCACTGGCAGGCAGATTCTCAACCACTGCGCCACCAAGGAAGCCCCACACTTTTGATTTTTCGTTGTAGATGTGTTGTTAAAGTTTCAACATGAGAGATAATGCCTTTTAAGATGAGGATAAGCTCCTTGATGCCTGTGGTGATATAATTTGCACAGTATGTTCCCAGCCTTTGCCTAGACTGCAGCACGACCAACGATAGCACATCCCCTATGGGTGGCTATTATGGCACTTGAGAAATTCTCCAGGAGTGAGACCATGATGCTGAGGGACCAAATCCACCTCCTCATCTGTCAGAAGGGTGACAATGTGGTTTTGCAAAGCGCGTATTGAAATCTTTCCGCTCAGATGTCTTGATTTGTTTCCTCATGGTGGAATATGTCTTTGTGTTGTACTTGGACAGAACCAAATGGATGAGCGTGGTCACCAGATTCAGGCAGCACGCCTGCCTCGGCTTTGTGCTGCCCTGATGTGCTTTGCTGCCCAAAAGATACGGGCAGAGACCTGACATTCAGACGAGTTCCACAAACATTCCTGACCATCCACTGTGCACCAACCACCAACCACAGAGCTGGCGGTGGCACAGAAATAAGAAAAGGCCCCTGTTGTTAAGGAGCTGGCATCCTAATCTGTTTGCTTCAAAGTTGGCATTTCTGTCCTCGTTCATTCAAGAAACGTGCGTTGTATGCTTGCTATAGTGCCGGCACTGGGCTAGGTGTTATGGATAGAGGGGTGAGCAAGGCACACAAGACATGATCCCTGCCCTCGAAGAGTTAAAATCTAGCCCTATTGCTAGGTTAGAAAAAAGACCAGGAGAAACGAGCTTAACTGACAGCAATAACCATGCAGACAGCATGCAGTTTTAAAAAGTAACCTTCAACAACCGGCAGTCCAGTGAGCGGGCCGCATCGGGAGAGCAGGGCGGAGGGGACTCGTTGCCAGACCCCATCCTCCTGGTGCGTGTTCTCCGCTCAGTCACGGCCGGAGACGGGGGACCGGGACCGTCGCTGGGCGAGGTACGACTGACTGCTGGGGAGGGAACGGCTTCCTCACTCCCCATGCTGGGCCAGTTCCGGGCCCCGGAATGCGCTTCCATCCAAGGTTTACAGCAGGCTGACCTCAGCCGGCGCGAGCACGTCGACAGATTTTCGCCATCACCTTCAGCCAATATCACCACCCTTGTGCGTGCATGAAGAAAGATGACTTTTGTTTTTGTTTCCTTTTTTCCCCGCTGTCCTCTTTCACCTCGCTGCCGCCGCAACGAAGGAACATCCATCAGTGAGACAAATAAAAATACGGTAATATTTAAAATAAAAAATAAATGAATAGAAAGTAACCTCCAAGGAAAAATCAAAATGGCTTCTTGAAATCTCTGATAGCCTGATGACCACGGGACTATTGCTGCTGCTTCAGTGTCTCAGGGTAAATGCAAACCCCTCTCCCTCACTCTCTCATCTACAAAATACACCTGGCTTTCTCTTTATATCTCATCAAGTGGAGAAAGTGTTGAACTACTATTTAGCTGCTATATCCTAGGAGGGTGCCGGTCTGGGGTTTTATTTTGCGACAAAAAAGTATTGCTTGCTCCACAAATGGATAGGAAACCAAATACTTTCCCAGTGTTTTAAGATAGATTGAGGGATAAAGCAGCAAAGAGATTTTCTAGACCTCATGGAAACTGGTTATTTTAAACTACTATTAGGTTACCCTTCATATTAATTTGGTGTGCAATGGGACTTTTTGACTAAAATTAGCATTTGGTTATAATTAATACTCTTTAAAGGGCAAAGTGCATATGATTCCAGGGGGAAATAATTCACTGGAGTAGTTTATACTGTTGCTTTCTCTAAGGTAGTGGTTCTCAAATGGGGGCAATTCCCCCTTCCCCAGGGGACTTTGGCAATGTCTGGAGACATTTTTGGTCGTCACAACTGAGGGAGGAGGTGCTATTGGCAACTAATGGACAGAGGCCAGGGATGCTGCTAAACATCCCATGATGCACAGGACAGTCCACACAACAAAGAATTATCTGGCCCCAAATGTCAATAGTTCCAAGGCTGAGAAAGCCTCTTTTAAAATAATCCCACTGTAGAGACAGTGCTACCTGTGATGTGTGGGTTAAGTTGCCAAAACCAGAGGAATTTTGTGAAAGCTTTCTCCTCCTGCTCTCTGATTATCTTCTTTGTCTGTTTATCCATCATTTAGTTCCCTTGTGTTGTAAAGCTTTTTGTGTTTTTTTATGGACTCAGTACTTAACTATATGAGCTTTTCATTGCCCATTCTAAAATTGTGACTGGTTGTAATGTAAATTGTATAACACATCTCTCTGCAGCCTCAGATTCTGCAACTTAAACCTCCTAGGCTGCTTATCTGTCTTCCACCACCTACCTGCGTTTTATGCACTGCACTTGGCATTCTTGATTGTTCCTTTCATATTAATTTCAATGGTGCCCGGAGGGTACCTCTCACCATATAATAGGTTGCTTTGTGAACAATTCCAGTAAGAGAACCATTCTGCCCAAACAGTGAGATACTCTGGAATGTAAAAAAGATACCCCTCAGTGTATCATTCATGTTTCTAGTGTAGCAGTGTATTCTGCAATTGTATTGAAATTAAAATGAAGATGAATTATTTGCTTCCCCTTTCACTTTAAAAGTGCCCCCACAGTTCCAGGTGATACTCTCAGCCACACAAAATGGTTAGAGCTTGAAAGTTACCGTTGGACATGGATGAATATTTATTTCGTACTTAAATCTGCAAATCATTAAGTATCTCTTGTCCTGAGATCATTATTTTCATCATAATAAACTTGTGTTACATTCAAGTTGTTCCAGCTTTTGATTGACCATTTGGAATGTGACAGTTGTTTGTCGCATTTTGTTTGGCCGCAGCTTCCCTTAGTTCATTTGCAATTGTCCCTTGAGCGTAGTTAGCTTTATGTGATGTCTAAAGGAGGTTGCCTCTGTCTTTTCAGAAATCTTTGTCCTGATAGGAAAACTAAAAAGACTTTCTGAAAATGGTGATTTTTTTTTTTTTTTTTTTTAATGCAGTACTTTTAGTTGGCAGGGAAAGTGGGACATTTCAGATTTTCAAAGATGCTGGATTGGAGCTGTTCACTTGAAAATCAAGTCTGTTACAGCACAAGAGCCCATTGGCATCACTGTCCTATCTGTGGATTAAGAAAAGGCACAGCAAAAAACTAAACTAAAACAGTCTGATATTTTTAAGTTGGGTCTTTCTTTGCAGAAAGGCTCTATTGCCATCTTACTCTATGGTCACTGAGTTTAAGCCTTTACAGTGAATTTGGACACTGGTGACATCGCAGACCCCTCACACCCTGGCTGCCCAGCACCACACTGAGTGTCCAAGAACTGCTGATTCTTCTTCTGAGCTGTGATGCCATCTTCCCATCCCCCTCCAGGTCCAACACGCCTTCCCACACGGCCATTGGTGGGCCGGCTCCTGCCTCTTCTTCCATCCTTGTGCCATGCTTCTAATTTATCCTGTATACATGTAGGCGTGAGTAGTCATCCTAAAACTTCAATTGCCTCACTTCCTGCACCATTTCAGAAAAGCAAAGACCAGAAGTTCTCTAGCCTGTCCATTCAGGCCTTCTGCAGTTGGGCCCTAAGATTGATTCTCTCCTCCACATTTCACTTACCCCCATCCTGGAATACTCAGTTCCAGGCAAGCAGCTTTATTCTCTGTCTTACAAAAATGCCTTTCCCTTTCTTATCATTGCTCCCCTCACCAGCAGTGAGTCATTCTTTATGAAAGTCCTGTGGAAATTCAGATGTAACCTTCATGAGCCTCCCTTGATCACCCCAGTTAAAAGGGGAAGTCTCTTCCTTTGAAATTAATTTATAGGTCACTTGTTCTTACTACTCGTTTCATTGAATTCAGGTCTCTCCTCCAATGGTCCTGCTTCAGAAAGCCTTTCCCTTTTAAAATAGCACCCCAGCCATTCTCTGTCCCTTTACCCTATTTAATCTTCCACTAAAAAGTAAGCTTCATGAGGGAAGGGCCTGTGTCTGTCTGGTTCACCACTCCGCTTCACAGCAACTAGAATAGGCCCTCAAATGTATTTGTTGAATAAATGTTTCTAGGTCCTTATCTTCTTTGTAGTGTTAGTTGTCTTTACACTGAACTGTGAATATACCTTGTCTAGATTGTGAGTTCCTTTGCAGGGGGGTGGGGGTGGGGTGATCATGTCTTACCACTTTTGCATTCTACCCCCCTTTCCTTCCCCCCTGCCCCTCCTGAAAAATAAAAAAAGAAACAAAAACAAAACCTCACGGGACCATGAACATAGTAGGCAGAATGCCTGGTACACAGTGGATGTTGAATAAAATGTTGTAATAAGAGTGTTTTCAAAAGAATATTAATCAGACTTCTGCTTCTGGCCAAGATGAAGTAACAGGTTTTACAGATTTACTATTCCACCAGAACAACTAAAAAGCAAGACAGATTATTAGAAACAATGACTTTCAAGACATTGGACATCAAGCAATTAAGAAAAGAGATTCCCGAGAGGTGAAGAACTAATGAGATGAGTTCTATAATTGCCCCAGCTTTCTGCCTGGAGAAAGTTTCCAGGCCACAGCACAGGAGGGGGAAATCTAGGCAGAGTGCAGTGGACTCCCTGAATTGAGGAGACGGGGCAGGGAGTCCTGGGATGCCAAGGCAACTAAGAGACAGAGAGGAATACTGTAGAGGACAGAGCTGCACAAACAGAGTTCTGGAGCTCTACAGAGTGTCCCACTAGAATATTCAAATGAGAACTGATCAGTGCATCCATATGAGGAAATTACTCAAGGCAAGGGAAGGAGTCACCCAAAAGGGTTAGAGAGAATAGTGCCTGAAGTTAATGGAGGGCAGAGAATAGTGCCTATTTCTAACAGCTACAGTGGAAAACCTCATAATTCATGGCATATTAGAGCACTATGAAGGGTCTTGACTCAGAAGTGGGGTTATCAATCCTGGACTAAACACATCTCTGGTTCCACCTAACAAAGCTTAAAAGCAAGACCCAAAAAGATCAAACTGTTTCCAGATAGTTTAACTGGGTCCCAGATCAAAGCTCAAGAATATTTTTAGGAATGAATGAGTAAATAATTTAAAAATTACCGAGCATACAAAGAAGCCAAAAAATACAATTCAGTCAATTGAAACTGATGGATAAATGACATCAATGATAGAATTAGTAGGCAAGGACATTAAAACAGTTATTGTGACTATATTCTATATAAAGAAGCTAGAGAAAGACTGAATATGTTAAGCATAAACATGGAAGACATAAATAAAGGACACAAGTCGAACTTCTAGGGTTGAAAACTACAACATCAAAGACTTAAAAATACACTAGATGGGATTAATGCAGGTTAAACATCAAAAGAAAAGCTTAGTAAACTTGAAGACATAGCAATAGAAACTATCAAAAAGGAAATATACAGAAAAAAAACTGACAGTAAAATGAGTGAGCATCAGTGAGCTGTGGGACAACCTCAAGTGGCTTAATTTTCCTATAACTGGAGTCTCTAAAGGAGAGGAAAGAGCAGGGAAGGAAAAATATTTGAACAGCAATAACTAAAATCTTTCCGAATTTGATGAAAGCTATAAACCCATAGATAGAAGAAGCTCAACAAACCCAAGCTCAAGAAGCATAAAACTATACCAGTGCACATCATAACCAAATCACTTAACACAAGTGATAAGAAGAAATCTTAAATAAGAAACAGAAAAAAAACATATCACACACAGAGGAACAAAGATGGATGACAGCAGATTTCTTGGTGGAAATAATGCAAGCTATAAGACAATGAAGCAAAATCTTTAAAGTACTGGGGGGAAAAGAGAAAAAAAGTCTCAATCTAGAATCTTTACCCAGCAAAAATATCTTTCAAAATAAAGGCAGTACGTACATATACATACAAAAGCTGGAACAGTTCATCACCAGCAGACCTGAGCAACAAGAAATGTTAAAGGAAGTCCTTCAGGCAGAAGGAAAATGATACAAGATGGAAATACACATGGAAATGAAGAGTACCAAAAATGGTAAGTACAAAGTTAAATATAAAGATTTTTTTCATATTGTTTTAATCTCTTTAAAAGATAATCTACTACTTAAATAAAAAATAGCAAAGTATGATGGGTTGATAGTATATAACATATGTGAAATATATAACAATAGCACAAAGGCCAGGAAGAGAGAAATGGAAGTATATTCTTGTAAGCTTCCTATGGCAAATGTGATGCAGTGTAATAACATTTGAAGGTTGACTGTAAAAAGTTAAATATATATACTATAAACCCTAAAGCAAACAGTAAAATAACATAATAAAAAGCAATAGCTAATAAACCAACAAAGCAGATAAAATGGAATTTAAAAAAACAATTACTTAATCCAAAAGAAGGCACAGAAAGAGGAAAAAGAGAACCAAGAACTGCTGGGACAACAAAAAACAAAAACAAAAAACATCTAGATGGTAGCTTTAGACTCCTAAATGGTTGAGTGAGGGTCTCAGCAAATCCTCTCCTCCCCAAAAGCAACATAAAACTAGAAAATGGTCACAAATAATCATTTCGGGACTCTAGGAATTGACCAACGACAGACAACAGATTGAGAAGTTATTCAATGAAACTACTGAATCTTGAAAGGAATAGTGGGAGCCTGTGGAATTTTAGCCTACAACTACTGCCTTCTTCCCCTTCCCGCCAGCTCCACTGTGTGGTAGTTCTACCAGGATGTGGCAGAGAGGCTGCCTTTATTTCCAGCAAAGTGCAGAAAAATCTATGCTCAAGAAATACTGAAGGAAGTTCTTCAGGCTGAAAGGAAATAATAACAACTATAACTCAAATCCACATAAAGGAATAAAGAGAACCAGTAAAGGTAATTATAAAAGTATAAATATATTTTTTCTCTTATTAATTGATTTAAAAGAGAATTACACAAACAACAATTATAAAACTGTATTATTGAGCTTGCAACCTGTAATTATGACATATGTGACAATAATAACACAGTGGAGGTGCTAGGGAATGGAGGTATATTGGAGCAAGGAAATAACTCCAAATGGTAACTCAAATCCATATGAAGAAATGAAGAGTACCTACATGATAAATATGTAGGTTAATATAAAAGACTTTATGCATACATTTGTCTTCTTTCTTCTGTTAACTTCTTTGAAAGATATGATTATAAAAAGCAATATTTACAAAACTGTATTGTTGAATCTGTAACATATATAGATGAAATTATATGCTGACAGTTGCATAAAGAAGGGAGAAAGGAATGGGCTGGCGGAGAGAGGTGGGAGAGAAAGATTACAAAGGGGCATAAGGAAAGTTTTGGGGTAATGGATATGTTCATTATCTTAATTGTGATGATGATTTCACAGTTGTATATGAATGTCAGAAGGTATCAAATTGTACTCTTTAAACATGTTTATTGTACATCAGTTCTGTGTCAAAGTTTTTTTTTTTTTAAGGAATACTAATCAATGAAGTATACTGCTCCAGCTTACCTACACCTTTCTCCTTCCCCAAAACAATTAACCTAAAGGTACTTAGTAGCAATCCCATAAATGCTCCTTGAACTTGTGAATGAGTAAAAGAATGAATAAATGAGCCCAGTTACCAAGCTGTTATTTATCCTAACATAAATTCCTCAATATTTTCGTTTCCCGCTGAAAAAATGGGAACATACAGTTTATTCTTTCAGGACAATTTTCATGTGTAGCTGGACATTGATCCCAATTTCAGAACACTTACAATATGGACCACGAAGTAGCTTTACAATTTATGGCTCTAAAATTTGTAGAAAACTCAAAGTGGGTGTCACACTCAGTAATTAGAGCTATTCATTTTACCATATTAAGGTGTCCAAGAATTGCTTCTGCCTGCAAACCTATTTCTTAAATCAATAAATTAGACTACAGTTCACATAAAATTAATCCAGATGATTTGTGCTTTTATAATATTGCTGTAGTTACCTATCAGAATTTAAGGTTCTATTCCAAATATTCTCTTAAAAATAACTGATTATGATGGTTATAAAAACTAGAACTCTAGGGGAAATAGCTATTGAACCTATGAAATATTTATAAACCACTTTTATTGTGGGTCCTTTCTACTGGATTCTAATATGCGTGTGCTATCATTTGTCCAGCTTCTTCCAGATATTGGGCTCTTGCTCTTCAAAGAGTAATAGGCGATTTGTGTCCCAGATAATTTATGCAGCAGCTATTAAGCAATCAATAGTATTTCAATTTCTCAAACAGTCCCTTAGCTTAGTTAGTTTCATAAAACATCATCACTTTCATACTACAAAAACAGCATCCTCCTTAAGAAAAGATCCAGATCATAATTAAATTGCATTGAAATTTTTACTTGCTCTGAAATTCTTACAGTGCTCTGATAATGGTGAGGTTGAATCCATGGGGTCCGATGAGAGGCTGTGTGCCTTTAGAAAAGAGCAGGAGCCTTGAACTCATGACCTGGGTTCAAAGTCTGGCTGATCTACTTGTGACCTTGGACAGATCCCTATCTGGTTTTCTCATTAGTTTAGACAGTGAATGTATATAACAAATGCCTTGCAAAGTACTTTTGAGGACAAAATAAGATAATAATTATTAAAAAAAAAACCAAAACACCAGCATGGTGCTTAGTACATAGTATGTACTCGACAGATCAATAAATGTTAGCTTATTTACTTATTTTCATAGACTATTCAATTTTCATTTAGCATAGCAAGTAATAGTAGATCTGCCACTTGCTAGCTTTGACTTTAGATAAGCTGGGTCTCGGTTTCAGCATCTGAAAAATGAGAATAATCTTGTTTTAAGGATCAAAACTAGATAATTTACATTGAAGAGTTTTGTCAGTTGCAGAGTATTTGTAAAGGTGAGATGGTCTTTATCTCTCAAAGCTTTGGCCAGGCGTGGTATTTGCTGGAGATGGGAAAGTGTTGTAACTAAATGTCAGTGGCCTCATTGGGTAGGATTCCATACTGAGTGGACAGGCCTAAAAAAAATATTTTCACTGAAAATATATGAATAACTTAGCTTGGATCTGGGTCTGTGCTAGGCCCTGGGATCCAGTGCTGAACAAGCCAACAAAATCTTGCTCAGAGAAAGCAAGGCTGTGGACCCAGGCAGAAGAGGGCCCGGAGAGGCGGGGGCAGGGACCAGTCAAATCTGTTTCCAAGTTCTGTTGCTTTTGCTTCTAAATAACTCCTCAGTCCATTCTATTCTTTTCATCTCCATCCACTACCCTAGTAAAATTGCCCTCACTGTATATCTTTGCTACTATTTATATACATGGCACTTGCCATTCATTTCTAAATAATAATTATGAATAATAAGAACAAATTAAAAGGTTGTGTTTTTTTAAAATTTTTATTTATTTATTTTTGACTGCGTTGGGTCTTCATTGCTGTGTGTGCACTTTCTCTAGTTGCGGCGAGTGGAGGCTACTCTTTGTTGTGGTGTGCGGGCTTCTCATTGCAGTGGCTTCTCTTGTTGCAGAGCACGGGCTCTAGGCGCGCAGGCTTCAGTACTTGCAGCACGTGGGCTCAGTAGTTGCGGCACATGGGCCCTAGAGTGCGCGGGCTTCAGTAGTTGCAGCATGCGGGCTCTAGGGAGCTCGGGCTTCAGTAGTTGTGGCACGTGGGCTCAGTAGTTGTGGCTTGCGGGCTCTAGAGCGCAGGCTCAGTAGTTGTGGCACACAGGCTTAGTTCCTCTGCGGCATGTGGGATCTTCCCCGACCAGGGATCAAACCCATGTCCCCTGCATTGGCAGGCAGATTCGTAACCCCTGCACCACCAGGGAAGTCTAAAAGGTGTATTTTTACCCTCCTTTCCAAAGTGTTTTCTTTTCTATCTTTTATTGCTAGTCAGATTTTAATGCAGTATGGGCAACAAAGGTGGTCTCTGAGATTTATGCTTTTTGGAATTTTTTTAGATTTTATTTTTAGCATAATTCATGTTTAATTTTTGTGAATCCTTTTTGGATGTTTGAAGAGAATGACAATTCTCTATTTTTGTTTAGAAAATTCTATATAGCTACTAGATCAAGCTTATAAGTTGTGCTATTCCAGTGACATTTGGGCTCACCTTTATTTTTGTCAACTTGGTCTGTAAATTTCTGAGAAATGTTTCCTGCAGCCATGATTTCCTCTAGTCTCAGTTTTCCATAAATCCTATCCCATCTGCTTCCTTTTATCCAAGAAATCACTAACATTTCTTTTTCTTCTCAATGTTATAGAGTTAATATTTAAAAAATTATTTTACCTACTATGTCTAGAGCTTGGGGGCAGGAGCAAAAATAGATACATATACCCAATGAACCTGCTTTTCTATTATTATTATATGTGTCCGAAATTCATATTCTAGAAGGCGGCTGTGTTGGGGGTTGAGGAGGTCTGCACAAGAATTCCAGAAGTGCTACATCCACTGCAGGTCCTCTGTGCACAAGTGTGATGTGTAGAAGGCAGACTGGGGTCTAAAGCGTGGTTCTTAGCCTAGGTCTGCATTTACCAGCTGTGTCACCTTAGCAAGGTATTTCATCTCCTCTGCTCAGTTTCCTGGTCTGTAAAATGGGGATAACAATAGGAATGGCCTTACAGGGTTGTTGTGACATTGCATGAAATAATAGGTATGAGGCACTTAGAAGAGATCTGACACAGTGGAACCCCTCAGCAAATACTTCAGAGAGACAGTCATGGGTCTACAGAGCATTTCACTGAGCTGAGCCACCTCTGAGACTACAAGAACAAGAGGCAAGGTTGAGCTCTGAAATCTCTTTGTATTTGCCTAGCTCTGCACTGAAAACAATTAGGTGCTTAACAGATATGTTTGATTATTAGGCTGAGTTGAAACATGGTTCTTACACTTGAGGAGTTTCCACTCTAATGGAGAAAAGAGAACAAAAACCCAAATTCCCAAGAACACAAATTAGATTTACATAAAAAGGCACAAATATGTCTCACCAATTGCAGGCTGAGGGGTTGCTAGAATAATTAGAATCATCCAGACAAAAAAGGATTGGTTCTGTAAATTCACCTCCAACCTAGAATCAGTTATAGGTTCTTTTAAAGTATGAAGATGAAAGAAGGCCTGCGCATGGAATGTAATTTAATTTGTATGTTTATTTAAAACTTTTCTTTTGTGAGTGTGAGAGAGAAGACACCAAAAAGGTGCAAATAAATATATTAGAACAATTTCATCATGAACCAGTGCTCACTGAACATTGCCTGAAAGCATGCTTTGTTTAGCCAATTTTACTTTAAAAGGTTTTCCTATTGTCTTACACCAGGTTGCTTCTCAGTTTCATTGAAGCTGAAATAATACCTGGAGACATTTGAATCTGTGGCCCCTTCACAACATTCTAAAGGTGCCTCCATTCCCTTTAGAACTTGTAGAATCATTCTGTTGAATATATTCAACTTACCTTAGAGGATTTTGTTTGTTTGTTTGTTTATTTTTGGCCACTCCGCTTGCAGGATTTTAGTTCCCCAACCAGGGATCGAACCCAGGCCCCAGCAGTGAAAGTGCCAAGTCCTAACCACTGGACTGCCAGGGAATTCCCTTTAATTTTTTTTTAAACCAGAGAGCTTTCAAATCAATTGTGATGAATAACAAGCATGATCAAGAAAGTAATTAATTCCATTTTGGGGTCAGAATGAAACATAAATATAATGTGATCGTAAGATCTTCTGCTTATATAGTGCTCACCATATATACTAAGCATATATAGTAATCAAAACATCATCAGTTACCTAACTACTAATTTAATTCATTTTTACAAAAGAGCTATGTGAGTGAGCTGTAGAACTGGGATTACAACAGAAGCAACATGACACAGCTTCTGTGCTCTTACCCGTGGTACTGTGTGGCCATTTGCAAGTAATTAGACTGATTTTCTTGTGTGACCCGTAAACTGGTTCAACCTTGTGACAGCGCTGGGATTCTCAACACCAGATACCGTAAAACAGAGATGCCAAGTGATTGCCTTCGATTAGTGGAAATTTGAGATGGAGATTTATACTGACATTTTAAGTGCATCACAACTGGGTTTCAAGGTTATTGGGTTTCATTTTACTTTCCAGTGGTGGTTTCCTCTGGAAAAATTATTTGGCTTTTCTCCCGTTTCCTTATTTATAAAAGGCAACTAGCATCTGCCCACTCCCTACTTTATGATGATGTGAAGAATAATTACACATTGTGTGCCTGGTTTTGAAGAGCACCATGTTAGGGACATGATAGTCATTAATTATGTATTAGCCTTTATTGCATACTTTATGCTCCTTCTGAGACTATACTCTTGACTTCTTTCACTGATGCTGTAACAAACACAGTGGAATTAGTTTTCTTTGACCATCGCCTGTAGTGATCAGATAAAATTCTTTCCTGAAGTATTTCTCAAGGGACACTTGTCAGAGATGGAGCAGCATGCTGGATTGGATGGAGACTTGCTCACGTCCCAGCATGAGATGGAAGCCAGGTCGAAGGACCCAGTCACCACTGAGGGAGGGGCTTTGGGGGGATGCATAAAGAGAACAGCCAAGCAACCCCAAACAGCGTGTCTGGGGGGCAACCATTCCTGCTCGCCTCAGATTTTGGAATTTTGGGGTATCCAGCCAGGATGATGGGATCCAGCAGAGACAAATCAGAAGTCTGGCAGGGAGTGGGTCATTGTCCAGAAGATCTGACCATGACCTCCGGAGTAGGATTAGGGCAGGATGCAGGCCCCATGGAAGGGAGTTTAGCAAGAGATATATGAGGCAAGTGTGCCAAAGTGCCACCCTAGAGTGAGGAACTGGGCTATGGAGCAGGGCAGCCAGCTGTCACCAAGGAGGGAAACTGAGTCAGTAGCCTATTCAGAGAGCCTTGAGCTGACCACAGTGACGGAGGAAGAAGTGTTGTGGCTCAGAATCTGCATGAACCCGGAGTTCAACCCAGGGGCAAAGGGCTCTGGGGCTGGATACCATAAAGGCCCCTCTGTACCAGTGGTGTCAGTAGAGGTAAGGAACTGCAGGCCAGCTCCCAGAGGCCAGCCAGAGAAGGGATGATTTGCCTCTGAGAGGGCTGGTTTGGAGGGTGGGGTGTGCCAGCACATTGCACAACTCCAAGGCCCCATTCTCACTGCAGTCTGTGTGAATTTTGTCCACTTCTCCCCCGCCCAACCCCTGCCGTCGTGCAGTGCACAGCCTGCTAGGCTTCAGGCAGCATTCCTGGGCCGTGGTTCTCTCTGGGAGAAGCCATCCGCAGACCTAATTGCTGGCAAATGGGGGAGTAAGCCAGCAGCCAGCACTATCCGTCCATCCACAGGTGCTGTGCAGTGCCAAGTTGCCAGATACCATATTCACTCATCTTTCACTTCGCCCTATCTGGCCATAGAGTGAGGAAGGAAGAACTATGTAACGAGGAGGAAGAGGGAATATTGGGGACGTGGAAAAGGACGTATAGAAAGATGCCATGCCTTGCCAACATGATTTCCTACAGGTTGAATTAGCAGTTTTCTGCTGCACATTCTTCATTGTACTGATTTCTGATACACAGGTATAACACTGTGATACTGATATAACAGAGGTAGCAAGGACACTTTTCATCATGGTCCTTTTATTCTTATCGTGGTCCTGTTTATTCTTATCATGGTTCTGTTTATTCTGTACTTAGCCTTTCCTTTTATTTTTAAAATAAGTCCTTGAACATGAATGGTCATGGAAAATTTACTCTAGTATAATTGCATATAATCCCCAAACTTCATCCGAAAACAATTCCTGGGTAGCAGAGAACTGTCACATTCAATTGTGTTTCTTCATCACAACAACCTTTGGGGGGGGAAAAGCAATTTCATTTGCTTCATTTTCATACAGAGTAGAAGCCCAGTTGTGCTTTTGTAATTAAGTTCCCTCATATGAAGAGAAAAGAATACATCTATGAAATGTGCATTGAACCCAAATGGAAAAGTTAATTCAAAATAAAAAGCAATGATTATCTTGTGTTTATTAATGAGATAAATATTTAATAAAATATCTGTTTCATCTTTCTATTTAAAACATGGCAATTTAAAAGCATTTTTGGACATAATAGCACATTAAGGGCTTGAGTTACTAATTGGATTAAGTACTCCGAATTTTTCAACCAAGCACCTCTTGGCCATGTCTTATATCTTCACAGAAATAATGTGGGAGTTTGAGCGACAACAACCTCATCAAACCCCCTTTGCCTGTCTTGGGATAAGGCCTTATCTGAACATTAGAGTCCTAAGGCGGAGGCTTCACAGGTTGTGCTGGGAAATCGCAGGGTATATTGATGCCAGATTTCATCAACTTGTAATTTGGAGTTTTAAAACTCTCAGGTTTTGGCAAGATTTTTTTTAACCCACTTGTACCCTTGCCAGAAATCATCCCTCTCTTGACACCATCAGCCCTCAGCAGGCCCAGGAATTCTCTTGTCAGGAACCTGACCAGCATATCAGGCCCAGGGGAGGGCTGAGCCTGGTCCCCGGTCACTGCCACTATGGCAAGATAGATTCACTCCTTGTTTGCACCTTACACATCTTTATATCTCTCTTGCTCATGTGCCCATTTCCTCCTTTTTTTTTTTTTTTTTTCTGGGAAGCACCATAGCCCAGTGGAAAGAATATAGGTTCTGAAATCCTGTAAGCCAGATTCAAATCCTGTTTCCCTTCAGATGGGGCAGGCCAACAAGCTGGAGACTCGGGGAAGAGTTGCAAGTCAAGTCCGAAGGCAGTCAGCTGGCAGAATTCCCTCTTGCCTGAGGGACGTCAGTCTTTGTTCTATTCAGGCCTTCAACTGATTAGACCAGGCCCTCCACATTAGGGAGGGCAATCTGCTTTATTCAGTGTCTACCAAGTTAAATGTTAATTTCGTCCAAAAATCCCATTAACAGAAACATCCAGAATAATGTTTGACCAATTGTCTGGGCCCTGTGGCCCAGCCAACTTGTCACATAAAATTAACCACCATGGGGTGATAGTCAGACATCCTATAACTGAGATGTCACAGGCATCTCAAGTCAGAACTGGACTCAGGCCATAACCGACCAGTACAGCTGCCCTGTGTGACTCTGGGCAAGTTGCTCAATCACTGTGTGCCTCAATTTCCTCATTTTTAAAATGGGGGTAACAATCCCTACTTCCCAGAGTCATTGAGATCCTTATATAATACAGCTGGCTCAGAGCTGAAATACATTTGCGTTCCTTTTCAGGGCACAGAGCATGTGTTTTCCCGTCTGACTGTTGCAGTTATTTAAGTTATAGTTGTTACAGTTATTTCGGTTTCTGCTGAATTCATTTGCTATTAAACACATAGTTTTGAGCACGTAGTATGTGCCAGGCGCTGTTCTGGATGGGGGACCTAGTATTGTGAATAAACAAAGCAGAGCTCCTCTCTCTGCAGCATACGTTCCAGCGGGCTGGGGAAGGGCAGACAAGGCAAACAACAAACAAGTAAACAAAATAAAGAGATCAGCGCCATAAAGAAACTGCCTCAAGGCAGTGGAATAGAGGCAAGAGCAGGTGAGCTGGTTGGGGGGGCCTCAGGGAAGAGGTGACATCTGAGCTGTCCTGTGAACAGGAGGGAGGAGCCAGCCTTGAGATGCTCCAGGGGCTGCATTCCCAGCACAGGGGACCACGGGTACAGAGGTCCTGAGGAGGTCAGTGGACAGCAGGAAGAGAAGAAAGACCAGTGTGGAGGCTGGAATATGGTCAGCTAGCGGGAGACTGTTGGTAGCTGAGGTCAGAGACATGGGTGCCATAGAGACGGGGGGAGGCTGGCAGCTCATGTAGGATCTTCTGGGTCAGACTAAAGGGTTGGGTTTTATTCCCAGTACACTGAGACTTAGTTTGATGGAGGGTTTAAAGCAAGGAAGTGATGCAGAAAGATTTCTAAAAGATCACACTAGCCAGTGTGTTGTACAGTACTGCAAGGGGCAAGTGTGGACACGGGAGGACTAGTTAGGAGGCTATTTCCCCAATCTAGGTAAGAAATAGAGGTAGCTGGGACCAGTTGGGAGCAGCGAGATGGAACGACATGCGTGGATTGAGGGTGTAGTTTGGAGGTGGAGCCATTTGTGTGGGAGAGACAGGTGAAAGCTGAGTAGAGAGAGAGTGAGTTGGGTTTAGCTTGAGCAGGTGGCAGATGGTGGAGCGATTCTCTGCAGTGGTAAAGGCAGGAAAAGAAGCACCTGTATTTCTTCCCTCGTATGTGATTGGTGTGTGAGTTGAGGAAGGACAGTGCAAATTCAAGAGGTCTGTGTGACCATGTTAAGTCTGAGGTGCCTGGAGATGCCAAGCCCGATGCATGAGCCCAAAGGAGAGATCAGGACTGGACGTGTAAACCTGGTATCTCATCACCCCCAGGTAGCACTGAAAGCCACGAAGCTAGATGAAATTAGCAAGGGGGAGAGAGGTAAAGAAGACAGCCTGCTGAGACTAGGGTCTCTGGTGGAGGAGGGGGAACTAGCAAAGGAGACTGGGAAGAAGCCATCAGTGAGTTAGGTGACCCTGAAGCCACGAGGAAGAAAAAAGATGCTTTCAAGGAGAGAGTGGTTAACTGTTAGATGCTGCTAACAGGTTAGATGAAATGAGGACCAAAAAAGACCATTGTGTTAGACGGTTTGGAGGGACCTTGGGCACCCTGATGAGAGCAGCCTTAGGGGACCATTGGGGCACCAAGCCCAGCTGGGGTGGTGGCCGAGGAGAGGATGGGATGGGAGGAGGTGGACGCACGCATCAACACTTCCAAAAAGCTTTAATGTGATGGGAGCAGAGCAAGGGGCCTGGGGAGTCAAGGGAGGGGTTTAGGTGGTGGTGGGAGATACTCATCAAACATGCCTAAGTGCTCATGGAGATGATCCGATGGATAGAGAAACTGGTCCTACAGGAGTGAGGGTGTGGAATTGCATGATGAGGCAAGAGGGGCTGGAAGGCAGAACACGAGGAGGAGAGTTGCTTTCTGTAGAAGCAAGGGCACTTCTTTCACAGTGTAAGAGGGTTGGTGCAGAGTGTGGGTCCCAATGCAGGTAACTGGGTAAATTGGCTGATGGGAACAGGAGGGTGTCTCTTTTCTCAGGGAGGTAGGAGGCAATTAGGAGCTTAATGCATTTAAGGAACAGAAGAAAAACCAGTACAGCCAGAATATGGTCAGCAAGTGGGAGAGTGTTGGTAGCTGAGGTCAAAGGTGGGGAGGATAGCAGAGAGTGAATAGTGAATTGCTGATAGTGAACACGGAAGAGTACTGAGGGGTTTGAGAAAAGAGGAACCGTATGAAATGGTTATTTTGGAGATGAGGAAAGGAAAAATGCCAGAGAAGTTTAGAAGAATCATCAAGTAGTGTTATGTGCTGATTTTGAGGACGGACTCAATCCAAGAGCACGTTGCAGCTGTTTGGCTGTTGGCCTGGAGTGAGCAGGTGGTCAGCATCCCTGCAGTCTGTGCTTGGCCAGGCAGGTGAGAAGGTGCGGGAGTGGGGCAGTGAGCAAATGGAGCCTGAGCTGGGTAGGAGGTGTATCTGCCTCGAAAGCAAACAGATGAAGCTCAGAGAATTTAACTGGAGGAGAGTTTAATGAACGTACTCTTTGCAGAGATGGGATGGTCAAAGCAATAACAAGGAGTGGTGAAGCACTCAGAGACCAGCCGCAGTAAAAAACCATTCCCACCCCTAAAGCTTATGGGGCAAAGGGAGGGAGTTGTGCCACCAGGGCCCAGCAAGAGCTTGGAGGAGGGACCTCCCACAGCAGCTGCCACCGCAGAAGCCACCAGAACTGCAGTGAGGCAGGGGACGGGGTAAGACTTCTCCTTCCACCTACCTCTCTCTAATCTCCTGTCCATGCTGTCCATTGACCCAACTGAAAATCAGAGGGCAAGGAAACCAGGCATGTGGTCCACAGAGCAGGAGGTGGGGGAGAGCATAAGGAAAGAACCAGCCCAGGAGGAGAGAACGGGCATGATGAAGATGATGGATGATGCACAAATATTCTAGTGACAACCCCCAGCGAATAGAAGATGTGCTGCTTGAGGCTGAGAACAGTGTCGTCAGTTCATTTCCTCCCACAAAGTTTAGCACAGGGCACTTCATGTAAAGACCCAGCAAATGTTGGACCCAATCAGGTGGTTGATGTGATTAAGTGCTCTGGCTACCTCAACTACCTATGGTTGGTGATTTACGAGATAAACATCCTCTAAATACACTGTAAGTCTCAAGAGCCCTGAATTCTTACCTACTTTAAACCCAATAATCTCATATCTCATACTTGAATCAAGTGAATAATCTAAAACATATATTTAAAACCACTTAATGCACAAGTTAAGTTGCCATGTAAGTTGTAAAAGGAAAAAAAAAATAGCAAACAACCTGTCTAAAGCAACAGGAGGATGCCCATATAAACTATGGAACACCCACTAAATGGAATTTTTGGAAATGTATAAAATATTTATGAAAGATGTATAATAACAACAGTAAAAGTATATTCTGTGATGTTTACTGACAATGCAAACTTGCATACACAAAGTCTAAATTATGGAGGGAAAAAAGGCAAAAGCTATGTATACAAGAGATGGAGTGGAGAAAGCCCCACAAAACTGAGATTGTGTAAATCTTTTCCCTTTTCTTTTTTTCTGTTTTACTGTATATTTCAAATCTTCAATAATTTTATTCTAAAAATACATCCTTAAGGAACCAATGGGAATCAGGAAGTAATGACACCTTTTGCAAAAGTGTCCATGGAATTTGGCAAATGGGACTCTTCCAGCATTTTCTCTCCCTGCCTCCATTGCTTGTGTATATACCTTGTATTTTTGTACCTAGGATTTCAATTCAGAAAGCTGTCTCATATGCATTAGAACTTGGTTGAAATAGTATTTGACACTTGAGATTCCAATATTTTGTAGCTCCAAACATGTCCACCACAATATGGTAACATCTAGTGAAAAATCTAGAAGAATTTAGTCAGCCATTAAAGTAGGTGATATCCATGTTCATGAGTTTCAGTGGATAATGCCACTGCATATTTTAAATATGACCTAATATGAGTTGAAACAGGGGTGGGATGTTTGGCCTGTTTATAGAACTATCTCTGTTGGGTCTTGATTCTAGAAGAGACTTGCTTAGTTAGTTCAGGCTGTTAGAACAGAATACCATAAACTGGATGGCTTATAAGCAACAGACATTTATTTCTCACTATCCTCCGAAGTCCAGGATCAAGGCACTGGCAGATTTGGTGTCAGGTGAGAATTTGCTTCCTGGTTCATAGCTGGTATGTTCTTGCTGTGCCTTCACATGGCAGAAGAGGTGAGGGAGCTCTCACGGGCCCTTTAATCAGGGCACTAATCCCATTAATGATTAGGTGGCCTAATCACCTCCCAAAGGCCCCACCTCCTAATACCATCTCACTCGGGGGTTAGGTTTCAACATACGAATTTTGGTGGGGGACACAAACATTCAGTCCATAACAGAGACTTTCTTCCAAGAAGCACCGAGTCAGTCACATGTGGAACAGCAGGAAGTGGGCTCCTTCTTAACCTGTCAGCTTTTTACAGGCTAAGGGAACATACCAACTCCAGGAAACCCAACGCAATTTACTCTGCAGATTCCCAGAAACCTCAAGTCTCCAGGTGGTTCAAACCTCTTTTCACATTGGGTGTTGGGGGACAGTCTGAGCCTGTCAGCGGTACTGAGCTCTCATAACTTGTTCCATGCCACATACGTTAGAGTGGATGTAACTTTTTATTATTACAGCCACTTATTTGAAGGCACATGGTACCATCTGGAAGGGTTTTTCCAGGCAGTAGTAGCTGATCACTCAGGAATTCAACTATTAAAAAAAAAGACATTGCTTTCCTGTTTAACTCTGTCTCTCATGCTTGACAAGAATACCCCTCATTCTGTCTGTGATGTGCCTTTCTTCTCTGTATCAGTCTTAAAGAGTAAGTCTCTTTGGGTGAAAGGTGCCTATACTTCCAGAAATTTCCATTCATGCAGACGCCAAACTAACACTTGGGAAAATTACCGACGTTATTGATTGTGTATAGCCTTATTTCCGAATCACAGTAGGTCTGAAGGAGGTTCCAGCATCACGTCCACATAACTGCCACTTATTGAGCAGAGCTTCCTTGCTGTGCACCACATGCTAAACTCTTCTTATGAGTTACAGTATTTTGCCCTCATTTACCACCCCGTGTGGAAGGTATTATCCCCATTTTATGGATGAGGAGGCTGAAATTTAGAGAGGTCAAATAATTCACTAAAAGCTCACCAGCTAGTAAGTAACAGAAGTGGACCCAGGTCTGGCAGACCCCCAAACCCTGCGTGCTACCCTGCTTCCTCAGCATCTTCCCACGAGTGCGAGGGAGCCATGAGCCCTAGATGACCAAGGGCACATCTGTAGTCAACAAAATTAGGTCTAGGTCTATTTATCCTGAGGCGGCAAGGGAGGATGTATCCCCCCCAGAATTTGGGGAATATCTCAACAGGGAAAGATGAGTTTATGCTGGATGATTCTAAAGATGGATTAGAAAAGGGGGGCAGCTTCAGTCGCTCGCTGTCAGGATGTGGGGCAGACAGCAGCTGGTATTTCACTCATCGTTGTTCTGAAGGGGAGGACTAACGTGGGACGGGGGCTGTCAGTAGCTAGAGAGCAGCAATCCCCCGGAACCGTCATGCAGAAGTCTTCTGGGCTGAAATACGGCCATGGATAGAAACGTTTACGCAGTGCTGTCATGACCAGTTGGAAACATTACTTCTGTTTCATTAGGAGCATCGTCGTCTTCCCATCAGCACGACTGAGCTTCACCTCCTTCAGTACAAACTCTATGGCTGACCCTCCCTGTACTAGGTGTTGGGGATGCAGCAGTGAACATGACATGCTCCTCCTCTCAAGAGGCCTAGAGGCTAGCGAGAGAGGGCCAGGGAAGGGGGTGGTCCATTACTGAAGGTGATCTGTCCCCACTTCGTAACCAGCCCTTAGTCCTGTTTGTTAAAATCTGCTGTGCCCCTTCCTACCATCGGAAACGTTTGTGATGGTGAAATTAAAAAGGCAGACACATCGACTCCAGCCCCATGGCCACTGCCCTGGTTATCAACTGAAATGGCCTCTCAGCAGAACTAATGGAACAGTCCAGCTCTATCCACCACCTATTCTCCTCCTTATCACCCCCAGAGTGAGCTTTCTAATAATCCAAATCCTCTCACCAAATCTGAATCCTCCATCACTCCCCATAGCTTTCGGATTCTGCTCTCCTTCACAGTTCCTCGCCTGAACAGCCTTAGTTCCCACGATGCTCCCAGGGGTGTCCCTTGTGCCATCATCCCGAGTCACCTGTGGTCCCCACTGAGACTCAGGCTCACATCCTTCTCCCTCTGCCTGGAAAGCCCTGCCCCAGACCATCTGCCTGCAAAGTGATCAATTATTTATCCTTCAAACGGAGCAGTGCCTCCTGCCTGAGCCCACCCCCTGGATCTTTTCCTGCCAGCATGGAGCAGGTCTTCCTGTTTGCTCCCGCTGGACCATGTTTAAAGGAAGTGTTCGGTAAGTAGTAGCTAATTATTACCATTTTTTTTTTGTTGTGCCTTCTCACCAGGCTCCTTACATTTTCTCTCTTCTCCCACTCTCCTCCCCCTAAACACACAGAAGGGTCTTAAAAATGCGCATCTGACCGTACCACTCAGCTGCCTAAAATCCCCTTGCTCCTAGAGCAAAGCTCAGAATCCTTAAACTGGTCCCTGAGGCAGCACCTTCTCTGGTCCCTGTCCAGAACCAGTCCAGAACCAAAACGAGACTCAGAAGCTTGAAGGAGTGATGATGGTGCCTGTCTACAAAATGGGATGAAACACAAAGACAGTACTAAACCCCACAATAAACACATGGCCATTCAATAAAATTCTGATTTTTCACACAATGACCACTTTGGTGCTTTAAAAAAATTTTTT
This sequence comes from Eschrichtius robustus, assembly GCF_028021215.1. NCBI lineage: Eukaryota > Metazoa > Chordata > Mammalia > Artiodactyla > Eschrichtiidae > Eschrichtius > Eschrichtius robustus. Next base: position 132,848,986 of record NC_090830.1, on the reverse strand, counting down.
TCAAATATAATTCTTAAAAACATTCTTTCTTTGGTGGCCCTGTTTTGCCAGCACTTGTGTCAGTTCCTCAGGAAGCATCCCCTGGATCCTTGCACAAGGACTGTCTCCCCATCCCAGGGGCTCACAGCGCTGGCCACACTCAGCAATAAATAACTGTGGAGTCACTTATTTCATGTCTGTGTCTCATGCAGGACACCTGTGCCCCATGAAGACAGAGATGGTCTGTCTTGTCCCCCACAGTCCCCTGGTGCCTAGCATGATGGGGACATTGACTGACACTCGGTTGATGCCTGTTGTAGATGAATGTTTTCCTGATTGCATGCTCATCTTGTATTTTCATCTTTACGCCCAGAAATAGCTCAGGATTTGTCACATAGTAGGTACTCAGTAACTATTTCCTATAAAATGAATGAATGAATGCTTTCCCCTTTGATCACACAGCAAGTCATTTTAGAACCATGAAACGGGGATAAAATAATCAATCCCATGTTCTTTTACTTGAATAGAAAATTTTAATCTCTCCAGAATTTCATAGTTTTCAAGTCTCAGTAGGCATATGAAATTTTCGGAAGCTCTACACTTTCAGTTTTCATCACAGTTCAAATCACCGTGCTCCATGTAAAATGGAATTTGTATTTCTTGATCAGTATGGGGACTCAGGCTCTCAAAAGAAAAACACAGCATCTCTCACTGAAGACGCCTTAACTCTACATCTGAGCGGAATCACTTCTCTACTCTCTGAAGGAAGTCTTTGAAAATAAGTCATTGAAATTACTGACCTAGCAAATAAACAGAGCTACCCTAGACTTAACCTTCATTACTGGGCGCATGAAGCCTGCATACCCTATTGTCTGAGAAGGCTCACAGGATGTAAATGCCCTTCCAGCTGTGAGCCCTCCGGAGAGCAGGGCTTCAGCTGTTAATCTGTGCTTTCTGCCTACCATCTCCAGCATCAAAACGCAGCCTCTGGGATATCTTGAACAAGTAAATTACCGGGGAGCTTGAGTATGTTCTTTAATAACTACTTGCTTGAGAGAGGCTGACAGTTTTAAACTGGTGCATTTCCAAGTGACCTCATCAGGTGTTTTTTTTTGGGTTTTTTAAAAAAATTATTTATTTATTTATTTATGGCTGTGCTGGGTCTTGGTTTCTATGCGCGGGCTTTCTCTAGTTGCGGAAAGCGGGGGCCACTCTTCATCGCGGTGCGCGGGCCTCTCACTATCGCGGCCTCTCTTGTTGTGGAGCACAGGCTCCAGACGCGCAGGCTCAGTAATTGTGGCTCACGGGCCTAGTTGCTCTGCGGCATGTGGGATCTTCCCAGACCAGGGCTCGAACCCGTGTCCCCTGCACGGGCAGGCAGAGTCTCAACCACTGCGCCACCAGGGAAGCCCTCATCAGGTGTTTTAACACGATATGGGATGAAGATGTAAGAGCCCTGAGTCCGAGAAGCCCGCAGAGCGAGTGCGAGGACTGCCGGGCAGCCGTGCCGGGGACACGGGGCTGACACACACCTGAAGGGAGCCCCACGGCACGGAAAATTGCTCTTTTGAAGATTTTTCCTTTAGGTTTCTCTACGATTTTGTAGAACCCTGGCTTTTCTTATCTGAGAAGTTAATATTGCTCCTAGTCAGAAGTTTTAATAAAGTGATACAGTGAGCTTTCAAAAAAGTGATCTTCTTCAGTCCCATTCTGATTTCCTCTCCTTTTTCCTTATGCTACTTGAACGTCGTGGGGTTTAATGTTCAAGATCACAGCAGGGAGAGCAGAGGCCACAGGAGAAGAGAGGGCATTTCACACAACTCTTGGGAAAACTTGAAGCTTGTTTCCAGTTTTTAAAAAGAAAACTCCTCAAAATTGCTAAGGGCAGAGAAGCCAGAAACTTCTCATCCTGGTTTAACAACCAAAACACCTTGGCTTATTCCCATTCAGATTTAGTTAGCATTCTCTACCCGAAGAAACGGACCAGACTTAAAAACACAAGGACGAGGTGGGCTCGCCACTAACTGAGCCTCCCTTCTCTCTCCCTTAGGGTCTGAGGTTAACTGCAGATCTGCCAGGTGCTAACTAACTAACTAACCCTGCTGGTGGTGGTTAGGGTCTCTGTATCTTGGCCCAGCAGAGGGGCACAAGTGGAGAGACAACAGCACATCCCCACATCCAGTTCCTGGAGATGAAGTCAAGGAACTGCATGTGTGCAGCTGTGTCTCCAAGCCTGTGACCGATTGTCCAGGCAGTCGGTGGGCTCTCTTGATTGTTCTTAGTTTGATAACACTTTGTAGAGTGTTTTGCAATATCAGTTCCTCCAGTCATTTTCAGTACTGAGTAGGGGGACACAAGAGTCGTCCTATATCATTGCTTTGAAGTCACCCAAATAAAGTATTTATGAATTTCTGGTTACAGCGCTTCTAAAAGACTCTGTGATGGTCAAGGACAATTTAAAAATAAATTTCTATTCGTCCAGTCTTACTTTTGGAAAGGGGTGCTACAGCAGGTGGGCACAGTATTCATGAGCACATTTCAATGCTGTGGAATCCCAGCTTGTTACAAGGCTGTTGCTGGACACAGAGTAGCCATTCGATAAATACTTGTGGAATTGGCACTGATTAGATAGACGGCGGGTCACAACCTGTCCTGTTGCACCAGTCGTTCACAGAACAAGCGTCAGATACAGCTCTCCCAGGAGGCAGGGGTTGAGGCAACCCACTAGGGTTAAGGCCTGTTTGGTCTCCTGTGCTGAATTTTTGTTAACAGATATTCTATTCCCCACCCACTGGAGCTACACAAATTAAGAATTTTAGATACAAATAGAATAGTTATGTATTATACTTGAATAATGGAAAAAGTAACTGAATAACACGTTATCTCTTAATAAATATGTTCAATCAAAACCTTAAGCGTTATTCTTTTTTTAAAAAATATTTTTAAAATTTATTTATTTTTGGCTGCGTTGGGTCTTTGTTGCCATGCGTGGGCTTTCCCTAGTTGCGGCGAGTGGGGGCCACCCCTCGTTGCCTTGCACGGGCCTCTCATTGCAGAGGCTTCTCCCATTGCAGAGCACGGGCTCCAGGCGCGCGGGCCTAGTAGTTGTGGCATGAAGGCTCTAGAGTGCAGGCTTCATGGCATGTGGGATCTTCCCGGACCAGGGCTCGAACCCGTGTCCCCTGCGTTGGCAGGTGGATTCTCAACCACTGCGCCACCAGGGAAGCCTGCGTTATTCTTATTCACTAAAAAATATTAATAACCACAGAATTCATGTTAACTTGTGCCATTTTATGGAGCATAATAAAGGGTTATATTTTTATTAACGCGAGTGACCTTGCATCTGTTTAAGAAAGTCGATCTCCTGTCCAGGATGTATAAAATTAATAGACCTTAAGGGAGAAGGTTATTAGTATCTAACTCATATGATGCAGGAAATATCACCAGTTGAATGTAATGTCCAAAAGCCAGATATTGGTTAAATACAAAATATGAAAAAGACACTTTTAATATTTAGATGTCAAACAAAATAATATACGCTGGTTGTATTTTCATTTAGTTTTCTTGCGTGGAGATGAGTTTAAAACTAAATGGAGTGAGGGTGTGGAGAGGCAATTTAAGAAAATCAACATATTAAAAGGCACCTACTATGAGTGTAGTAAATACATTATTCAGTAGCAAAATTTAGTGAGGCTATATTTGCTTCTGAAGTTCTTACCATCACCAGAAAGGAATTCTTTCTCCCTCAATCTATTTTCTGCTGCCTGACTTTACCCAAGCAGTTGTGACTTATTCTACTGATCAAACAGACTGAGCAAGATAATAATCTATGCATGGATGCTTTAGTGTAAAAGACATCTCAGGAGCATCTCAACGTTCTAATTTTTAAAAAACAAAAGGGGCAAAAGAGGGGGAGAGGAGCAACGGTGCTTAACACGCAACTAATGAAATGCTAATGTGCACAAATGAATTTTGAAGGAACACAAACATTGCTTTGAAATTAATTATACCTCTTCCATTGTCTTAAAAAAATGGAAGATTGAAACCTGTATCGCGATGTTTACTATATTTAATTTTCCATTGTTCCTTTGATGTTTCAGATAGAAAGATTTGCACCTGCAAAGAAAAAAGGTTCTGAACAGATTGCAAACACTCTGCAAACACTTCATCAGGAATGTTAGTTGTCAGCCTACCCCCAGCACAAGGGAGCCTTGATGATATCTTGTGTGCCTTTGACTCCCTTTGATTAATAAATGCAAACAATTTTTCTCAGTAACCTCTGTTGCAATCTATGCATGACAATTAGGGACAACCTCTGGTGAAGGGATGCACTGAAGTCTGTTTTCGCTTCCTCTGCTGCAGAATAAATAGTTGATGTTTAATGCTTTTTGACAATTAGAGAATGAAATCTCTGCAGCTATGCAATTTCAGCAGCTGTTTATTATTTCTGTTCCCTGCAATGAAGGATCAATGTTTATGACAATTTTAACTCCACTCTGGGTGGACAGTTTGATTATTTCTTTCCCTGAGTTTCATGTCCTAGTATTGAATTCTTGGGTGCAAATATCATTGGATTTTCACAAAACGGATTTGTGATGTTTCCGTCAAAACAATGTATTGAACTGGCATTATAAGGAAGCCACGTGTGACTCTCATGGAATATTCCATTGTTACTTCCCAAGGCAAAGACAGCGGCTGAAACTTGTGAGACAGTCGAGTTTGGTTCTGCTCTAAACCCCGTGGCCTTCCCTTTGGAGTGGATGGCAGTGCTTTAGCAAGATATGACTTTGTTGTAGGTGTCAGGGCACCGGGACACATCCAGCTTTCTGGAACTGCAGTGGCTAGACTTTTCTGCTGCCAAGGAGCCTCTGCAAAATGTGGAGATGGTGGCAAAGGAAGGGCAGGGCTGCAGCAACACACAGCTGCAGGTGTGTTGGTCCCCAGGGAATCTAGAATGGACAGTGGCCTGAGGCTGTGCAATGCACTCAGAGCTCCGGCATATTTGTGTACAGCCCGAGAGGTCACAGCATGCCAAGGAGGCCAGGGTACAGAGAAAAGAGCCTGAACCTTAGAGACACTGGCACACGTGGGTTTGGATCCAAGGGTGTGATCATGTGGCTTCTCCAGTCATCCATTCATCTTTCCCTCGCTTAGTGATTCATTCAGTTATTCAATGCATGTTCACTGAGTCCTCCCAATGCACAGGTCACCCAGGGGCAGCTGTGGAAAGCTGGTGGCCCAATGGAAAGGAGGATGGGTTGGCACGTGTTTTAGTCAGTTTGGGCTGCCGTTATAAAATACTACAGACTGGGTAACTTAAAAACAACAGAAATTTATTTCTCACAGTTCTGGAAGCTGTACATAAGTGCTCAGGGTGCCAGCATGGTCAGGTTAGGGCCCTCTTCTGGGTTGCAGACAGCCATTTTCTCATATCCTTACATGGAGGAAGGGGTGAGGGAGCTCTCTGGGGTCTCTCTTATACGGACACTAATTCCATTCCTAAGGGCTCCATCCTCATGAACTTATCACCACAAAGGTCCCTCCTCCTAATAGTACCACATTCAAGGCTTGGACATATTTCTTTTTTTTTTTTTTTTTTGACTGCACCGTGCTGCTTGTGGGATCTCAGTTCCCCTACCAGGGATTGAACCTGTGCCCTCGGCAGTGAAAATGTGGAGTCCTAACCATTGGACCATCAGGGAATTCCCTTAGAGACTTGTATTTCAACATATGAATTTGGGGGGAGTACGTTCAGTCCAGAAGATCAGGCTGTGGCTTGGCAGTGGGCTAAGGACTAGACCAAGGCCTGCTCAGGGCAATGGAGGCTTGTTTGAGTGCGAGGAAGACGTGCTGCTCAGAGACAGGCGTGGGAAGTGCTGGACGTGCTGGACAGAGCCGCTCTGTGGCCAGAGGAAGCAGTGCCAGCTCCTCAGACCAGACAGGCCAGGAAGGCCATCAGAGCATTCCCAGGGCCTGCGGAAGTTGGGACGTTGGGCAAATTACCGTAACCCGTGTACCGTCACTCTGTCTTGAAACCAGGGACCAAAATACCTGCCAGGAGACTGGTTGGGTGGCTTTAATGAAATAGTGTATATAAAGCAACTGAAACAGAGGATGTGCTAACAAATGGCAGATGCAATGACTGATACTGTTACAATTAATTTCCACTGGACACAACACTCTTGTGAGGATCTCACTTGGCTGAATGCCATATGTTCCTCTCCATCTCTGCAGTTTTTAATTTTTTTAATTTGTCTTAATGAACTTGGCATCTGTATATTTGTTACCATGAGTCACCTCAAATAATTTTTAGAAATGGATGGGGGTACGTTGTAAGTAAATATAGTTATCTGGGATAATAAGTAGATTTCATGTCCTACTGATGAATTGATTCATTCATCTTTTTTTCAAGGTGTTTTCTGTTCAGAAAAGGGTAAAATATCTGGGAGAAAAATAAGATGGAAGAGAGAAGAATTTCAATTTTATTCTTTTTTAAATTAATTTTTTTATTTATCTTTTTATTTTTGGCTACGTTGGGTCTTCTTTGCTGTGCATACAGGCCTTCTCTAGTTGCGGCGAGTGGGGGCCGTTGTGTTGTACAGGCTTCTCATTGCGGTGGCTTCTCTTGTTACGGAGCACGGGCTCTAGGCACGCAGGCTTCAGTAGTTGTGGCGCGCGGGCTCAGTAGTTGTGGCTCCCGGGCTCTAGAGCACAGGCTCAGTAGTTGTGGAGCACAGGCTCAGTAGTTGTGGAGCACAGGCTTAGTTGCTCCGCGGCATGTGGAATCTTCCCGGACCAGGGCTCGAATCCGTGTCCCCTGCATTGGCAGGCGGATTCTTAACCACTGCGCCACCAGGGAAGTCCCAAGAATCTCAATTTTAGATTATTACTTGTAATGGGACGAATTAATAGAAAATGTACACAAATTTTATGTAAAATATTTGTGTGATATGAATGTACTGCTGTCATTGGATAGAGCCATATTATGTTCCAGCCAGCAATCAGTGTGGCAGGGATTCAATGTGAAGAATGATTGCAGGTAATAAATACTCCATCAATTCATACACAGGACCGATGTTCTGGCCCCACCAACACTTTGATACACTGGTGCTTTCTAACTCATGATATCGGAATTCCAAGTGACTGTGGGAAATGAGAGGCCAGCGTATGTGAGCCCACGTGGGACCAGGTGGGGCCCGAGAGATGCAGTCCTCTTCCAGAGGGCGGATTTGGGAGGGAATATCCAAGAGCAGGAGTCAGGCAAGCTTAAGCTTGCATCCCATCTGCCACTAGCTTTCCAGCGATGTGACCTTGCAAAGAAAGACTTTTAGCCTCTCTCAGGCTCAGTTTCCTTATCTGTAAAATGGGTGAAAATAACACCCACCTCAAAGCGTTGTAAAAGTTAAGATACTTGCTGAGCACCTCACCCTTAGTCTGGTATACAGTTAATATGTAATAAAAAAATTCTTTTGAAGAAAGATAGTGATAATAATACTCTCAAATTTGGCCTCGTTGATACAGGATTTCTACTGATATTATAAGCCTTGGAGATGCTTTTAGAAAATAAACTTTAAAGTAAATTTGGATTAATGAAATGAGGTGATAGAAGCCTAAGAGTCATCTTGGATCTGAATTAGTAAGTGAACACCCACACGTCCTTAGGCAGAGGATAATTACTCAGGACGAGCTGCATTTGGCTGACGCAGGTTTGGCCTTGGCCGGGCAGCAGTGATGTGGGGTTTTGAATTTTGGCTGGGCCATTCTTGGTAGAGATTGAGGCAAGAAGGGGATCGGCAAGGACTGTGTTCTTCTACGAGATGTGCCCCCAGGAGAGAGACATGCTCCGTCTAACCCCTGGTAATAAGCCCCATGTGTACCAGGTGCTTACTCAGGTCCTGTCCTCAGGACGACCCCCAAGGGAGGAACTATTATTCTTCCCATCTCACAGATGAAACGGAAAACAGACTCAGAGAGGCTCAAGGACACAGAACAGGTAGTGTGAGGTTTGACCCCGGGCGGGGGGGCGCTCTTAGCCATTGTCCCTCCCCAGGCGGGTACTGAGCCTGTGAAGGTGTGTTATGAAGATAGAGGCAAAGGTAGCATGCCAGTGAAGACATTCCACAGAGACGAGCTACATCACCGATTTTATTTCATAGTTACCAGCGCCAATGTAGAGAGAAATAATATTAAGTGTATAGCAATAGATAAAAATTCCTTTAGAAAAGAGAGAGAATCAAGAAGCAAGGCTGGAAAAATCTAGATTATTTGAAAGAAAAATTGTTAGTATGAAAGGAGATACCCTCTGAGCAGCCAACAGAAGAGTGAGGAAAGCAGTTCTCCGGGTAGGAGGAGAATGTGCAGCCTTTGGGAAGTGTTGACTTGGGACACACTAGTAACAGAAGAGTCTGCGGCCATTATGGATTGAGCCCGCCACGGGCTCCTGGTGTGAACTTGTTATCGGAGTATTTTATAGTCCACCTGACCGAAAAGAGCAACTGGACTGTGAAATGATAGAGCAAATAAAAAAAGCCGTAAAAGAGCCAGAGTGATAGTAATGGGAGATTTTTAAGTACCTGAGCACAGAGCAGAGTGCATTAAGTGGATGAAATAAAGCTTGAAGCGTGTGTGGAAGAGGCTTTGGGGATGGGAGAGTGCGAGGTGGGGAGGAGGGTGGTGAGGAGGGAGGGAAGTTTCTCCGGTGGGGACTGTTTAACTCAGCATCTAACATATTAGTACCTAACACAGAAGGTATAATTAAAATGAGCATCTGCATTAGCAAGTTTGTTCCCATGGCAGGTCAGCCCAGTCCTTTCTCTTGGCCTCTGCCCCCAAGGAAAGTCTTCTGTGCCTAGCTTTCTGCATCCTTAGAACGTTCCTGCACAACCTCCAGTTTATCCAACCCACAACCCAGGCATTTTGGGGCGGGGGGGGACTGGAATTCCAAGATCAATGTCAGCATCGATTCCTAAATTCACCACATTGCAGCCTTGTTCAAATTGCACTGGTTAGTGTATTTATTTAACATTTAAATTACATTTCTGGATTATAGTTTTAAAACATGTTTCTGAATACGTCTCAGAGTGAGTGCTTCCTATACCAGTAAATTAATAAATGCATTTCTTCAGGATGACCGCCAGGCCAGCCGTGTGTCAAGCACCCATGTCCTGCACTGAGGGGCTCAGGCCGCAGGACAGGATGCCCCGCCCTCACACGTGCTGAGGCAAGGGTGGGCCCAGGAAGCCCCACAATAAATCCTCGGTGACCGGTGATGGGTGAGCAGTGAAGCAGTGAGCGTGGGGTAGTAAGGGAGCTCGGGCAGGAAGAAAGCCCCTGTCATTCTCTCTGCTTTCAGGATGGTTAGTGAACTGAGCTGCCCCCGGCCCTGGGGTAAGCCTGACCTAAACTCTCAGTCTGAGTGTTGAGAAGTGGAATCCCATTTGCCAGCCCAAAGGCCCAGAAAACAGGACAGTGTGGGTAGATGCTCAGCCCAGCTGTGGCTGAGAGTGCCGTGTGTTAACACGAGTTGATTATTTGAGGGTGTAACAGAGATGCCAAATTCTGAGCTTGTGGATGCAAGAGGCAGAGTGGATGGGGAAGAGTCCAGGGTCCAAACCACCACACAGGAGCACCAGGCATGGTGCGGGAGGCTGGGGTCTCCTCGGGGGGCAGGTCTCGCCTCTGCCCTGGTCCACCGTTCCCTCTCTGAAGAGTGACGACTGGGCTCCAAGGTTGTCGGGAGGAGAAGAGTCCCCCCCCCAGCTCCCTTACCATTTGGTTCAGTTTCCTTTGTTTCTAAAGCACTTTGTTCTAACACACCAAACTCCAAAAGACTGCTTAGCTTCCCCCTTCACAACGCAAAAATAAAATGCTGGCAAAATATTTTTTTAGCTATTTGTTCTGAGATGATGCTTTCCATTTTCAGGAAGTTAATAATGGGCTCTGAGGGGATTTTTCCTGGGCCCAATAGCAATGTTATAAAGTTAAACATCCATGTGAGTGAAGGAAATTGAAGTAATTATCCTGCAGAGTGGAGGAAAGCCTCTTCTACTCCAGAGCACCCTCAGCCCAAGTGCGGCAAGGTAACTCCTAACAACCTCACTCCGAAAGCGTAATTCCTCTTCAGCGTTCGGCATCCACCAACGTTTTGAAGCTTCATCCCTATACATTATGCCCCCAGTAAGCACTCGGCCTTTCCTGGTGGCCCTCCAGGACTTTGTGAGGCAGAAGCAAGAGCAGCGCAGGGGTTGTGTGATGGACAACACATCCCTTCAGGTACCACCTGACATGGCCCCTAGCTCCGCCTCCCATCACCTGCCTGGTGCTCACCGCTTCCCTGACCTTCCCTGACCGAGGCTGCTGAACACAGAGACTGAGGTTTAGGGGAGGAGATTTTCTTGTCTTGTTCGGGTCAATCTCTAAGAATGGGCTAAACAGCAGTACCTGGAAGTGTTCAGACTGGAGACCAAACCACATTAAGGGCTTCTAAGTGGGAAGGGTGTGGGGAGTGGACCCCAGGATGGCTCACTGCACGGTAATGCGCCTTTGGTCCTGGCGCGCGGAGGGCTTCATTCCCTCATTCATTCATTCACTCATTCATTCATTCATTCAGGAGAGTCCAGGCTCTGTTTTTTACTGGCTGTGAAATCTTAGGCAACTTCCTGAATCTGTTTCTCCATTTCTTTTTGTTAAGTTTCAGGGACTGGTGCCTACCTCAATTGATCGGGAAAATTAGAAGAATTCACGTGAAACCCTTGGAACAGTGTTTGGTGTGTAATGAACACTCAGTAAATATCAACCATGATGATGACTATGGTGATTGTATCAGCAGGGGTCCAGTCAGGGGAACAGAAACTACACCAGTTATTTTAACAGAGAGAATTTAGTATGAGAAACTGGTTAGCAAGGATTGGTGGACAGAAGAAGTGAAAGGGGAATGCAGGTAGTAACTGCAGGAAGCAGCCACCACCCACTGGGGCTGGGGGAACACCGAGATGATTATGCATATAATATATATGTAATTATGTACATTATGTGACCTGTGCCCTTGGTGGAGAGAACCTGCAGAGCTGGGACTCAGACCTCTGGGTTGGGGAGTGAATGCCTATGGGCATGATGAAAACCTCAGGGAATGTAGAAGGGAAAAGAAAAAAGAAAACAAAACCTGGAAACTGCTTGGGAAACTCTGGCAGGAAGAGCCAGCAAGAAGGAGCAAATCCCTCCTCCCTCCTCCTGCCACCTGCCACCTGCCCAGGCTCCCTCTAGCGCCCCCTATTGAGACCAGCTGGCAAAGGAGAGCTGGTGTTTGCAGAAACAGCCCCCGACTCCAAGGGGAGTATAGCGGCTGGGTTTGGAGCTTAGACACAGAGCTTGATAACAGACACAGTGCAGGTGGGGATGATGCCAGTGAAGCAGGTTATATCAGGGAACAAACCCGAAAGGGTCTCTGCCCTTTGTGCAGCTTAGGGCTCCTGAGGTGGGCAGATATTTATACACAGAAATAAATAGGTCATTACGCAGTTTGATGAGTTCTGAGAAGCACATGAAGAGTAGGACAAATTTGGATGGGGTGACCTGTGAATGCCTCTCTGAAAAGTTTGTTTAAGCTGAGGTGTGACGTTCTCCACCTACAGAATGTGGGGATAGGGTGGGGAAGGGTGTTTTCTAAGCAGAGGGAACACACAGACAAGTAGCCAGAGGTAGGAAGAATTTAGTTTCCCAGTGGGACTTGGTCTCCTGCTAGGTCCAGATGTTCCTGGTAAAAGGTTCTTGTCTCTCATGGCAGAAAGAATTCAGAGACGAGACAGGGAAGTTAAGAAACCAAAGTGAAAATTTAAGTGATAGTACACTCTTGAAAAGAGAGCAGGCAGTTTCAGGTGAATAACTGCACTGAGTTTCTTTGGCAAGCTGGTTATGTGGGGCGTACAAATGAAGGGGCAGAATATTCACTGGAAAGGGAGGTGTTTGGGGGTTGTATTCCCTGGGTTTTATCTCACCGCCACCTTCGCCAGGGGAGGCGGGATTTTTGTCCTTATTTAGCTTTGATCGGAAGTGTCATGGCTTCGGTGCCTGATGGGCATTTCTTATCTGCAAGGCTCATTCTATTGTAATGAGAGCATAATGAGCAGCAAGTCACACTGAGGCGCTGGCGAGTCCCCCCTTTTCCTGCCTTTCTTTGTCTGTCTCCAGGACACTTACTACCCCAACATGTGTGGTTTCCTGTCAGTCTGGAGGTTTCTGCTTTTCTTTGCCCATGGACCCCTGCTGTTTGCAAGCTGCGTGGTTTCCTGCCGTTTGGCCCCTGTGCCCCTTTCTCTGTTCATATGTAGCTACCTGCCTGCTGTGACACAGACAGAGCTGAGAGGAGGGGTGGAGGTTCTGTCCAGCTCCCCCTTGACCCCGGGGCCATCAAGGGCAAGGGACGCTTCCTGGAGCTTCGGTTTTCCATCTCTACAGAGGGCAATATCACCCTCACTCTCCTCCCAGAGATACTGTGTGTGCAGATGACATAATGGATAGAAGTACTTTTTCAAAGCACCTTGCAAATGCAAAGTAGAGATACCATTGTCTAGAGCTCAGATCAATCCGATGTTTCATCACGGTAGTAGGGGGTCACATTGGAAAAGTCCATTAGTGGAGTCTTCTGTGCTAGAAGATTCCAGTTTGGATTTTAGCCCAACCATGGACAGTTGTAAGCTGTCCAGCTAGTACATATTAAATGGCCCCGTTTGCTGACTAAAGTTCGTTTACCTCGATGGCTCTTAGTTTCCACAATTGCTAATCTTTCTGCATAAAAATACCTGTGGCAGCCCTGCTCCCGGGGCCCTGCATTTATTTGCTTCATGTGGATTGCTTTTTGTCATACTTCTGCTAAGAACAGTTTGCGTAATAAGATGGAATGCTTTACTCTACTCCATGGTAACACGTCTGTTCTTGGAATCAGGATTCACTCGTTCATTTGTTTGTTCAGTAAATACTTGAGCACCCATTATGTGTCAGCACAAATTCTGAGTTATGATTCTTTCTTAATAAATCTTGTATTGTTTCTATTTCAAAATATTTTCTTAGATTCACATGTATAAAACTCCACAGATCCATTTATCAAGGAAAATTTGGGGACCAATGGTTAGTTTTCAGTCTTGGCGCTGTTGATGGATCTGTCGGATAATTTCCAGCAAGTCATTAGGAGTATCCTCTGTGTTGCATGAAGTGCTCACTGTTCGGCCACACCTATCCCCTCACCGGGCAAGTTTTGCTTGGCAGCATCTTGTGAGGGCTTCTCTGCCTGGGGAGAATGTCCAGTGTCCCGCAGGCGGGTGGTTCCTGTGAACCTTACTTCCCAGATGACAAATGAGTTTTGAGCCAAGAAGGACAGCTCGGACTGGAGGCCAGGTGAAGCTGGGAAGAGTCATTTGCTAGATTCCACCAAGAAGGACTGAAACCAGAGGACATTGTCAGGTGGCCACATCCCCAGGAGAAAGCCAGGGTGGAGGATGGGGAGGGGTCCCAGCTCAGCATTTAGCACTGGGGGCTCAAGCGGCGATGTTTAGAGCCAAATACATGGAGCCTGCTCTCTATCCTTGGGACGTAAGTTGATGAGGGGTGTTTATCTTATTTCCTGCTATGTCCCAAGCCTTTCATGGCCACCCCATGCATATCTGAATGTGCCAGTGGTCCGCGCCTGAGTACCTCCTGACATTGAATGCATCCTGGTGACATTTTTCCCAGCAGTCACCAGATCCTGAATTGTTTTAATGAACCATTGCGTTTTACCCACCAGGATGCCGCCTTACCTGAGTTGTAACCCAGATGCAGCCCTCACTCATCCTTCCAGCTCGGTGGGGACCAGTCAGCACCGCCAGGCTCTTTGTTTTCCAAATCCGTGGTCGGGGCATCTGCAGACTAGCTAATGGAGGGTGCTCCGTCTTGCCAAATGTTAATGGTGTAAAATGTGATCACTTTGCTGACAAACATAAACAGGTTTCATTCTGACTTGCAGTAGAAATAAACCCTCAATTTTGCAACCTGGGAACGATAGATTTTGTTGATGTCGATTCCTCCATTTGTAGCTCCTTCCAGTGACACAGTGGTCCTTTCACTTGCAGCTGTGAGGTGATATGTGTGTGATGTTTTCTCATTAGCACCCTAATGATAGATACGATGAATTCCGTGTCTGTATTGCACCATCTTATAACCGCAAATAAATCTGTTAGAGCAGTTGCTGCAAAGACATTTGCTGTCTCACTCTTGCCTGCTCTGAGAAGTTTCCTTTCCCTCCTCCAAAGTCACGAAGAGCTCGGAGGTCTGTGAGATGATGCCCCGCCCTCATGCGTCACTTTCCTGTTCAGCGCAACTCACCAGGGAAATAACGTTTCGTTTTAACCTTGGGTTGGTACTAACAGTCGGGGAATTTTTCCAGAGAATGTCATCTTACACACCTCTCCACTTCCGCAAATGTATGCAAAATGTACCCTCCATGTAGCTCTCATTATGACATTTCTCCCCCAGTTTTAGTGAAAGACCTGTTTAAAATTGCATGGGGATTTGGCATTAGATTTCATACTTAAGGAGCCCACTGGTAGGACTCTTTGATGGCCTCTAAATTAATAGTGAGGAGTTCATTAATTTATATTGTGTTTCTACTACTGTCCTAGGCCCTGGGGAGGCTGAGGGGAGCAAAACCCTCCTCAGGGAACATACAGGCTGGTGGGAGAGACAGAAAGATCATGCTGATCGCAGCATGATCACGAAAACCTGGTGAGGGCTGGACAGGAACAGGGGCTCCAAGGACAGGTGACCAGGTACCTGAGGTCGCTGGGAATGTCAGGGCAGCTTCCCTGAGGGAATTCCATATGGGCAGAGTTCTGAGGGGTGCATCGGCCTGACAGTGAGGGTGAGGAAGCTCCCAGGTAGAAGGTGAGCAGAGGTCCAGGGGATAGGGGAGGAGAAGGGAGAGAGGAAGCCTCCGTGTGGGAACAAGCAGAGGCAGGAGGCTGGGACCATGCAAACCCCACTGGTCCTGGTGAGAACTTGGATCTCCATCCTAGGAGCAGAGGGAGGCGGAGAAGGGAATGGATGGTGGAGACACCACTAGATTTCTAGTTTGAAAACAATCTCCCTGGTTTTGGCTGGAAAATGGATTGGGGATGTTCAAGATGGCATGTGGCTTTCTTAGGAGTCCAGGAAGGAAGTGGTGGTAGCTTGGACTGGGGGTTTCGAGGAAGAGGAAAAGGTACACGTGGATTGGGAAGACATTTGGGAGGTAGGATGGGCAGGACTTGGTAGTGGGTGGAAGAGGAAGTGTTAAGGATGGCTCTGCCGTGCTTGGCTGGTGCAATTTATTGAAACGGGCGACACTGAAAGAGGACCTGGTTATAGAGAAGGACTGTGAGTTCCAGGTGCCTACGTGATATTTCAGTACATCCTTTGGTTTTCTTTATAAAGTTCTGACTCTGAAATTAGTGCAAGTAGCGTTACACATTCATGTCTGCTCCTGATACACAACAGTGGACCCTGCAGTCAGGATTCTAGCTCCCAGTGTTGGCAGGACAGGCAAGAATTCCCAGTGTAGACAGAGCTTCTACAGAGGGGTGAACCCTGGGCTCCGCATGCAGCGGGGAAGGCAGCATGGGGCACAGCGGGTGATGGTGGGTCACGTCAGTGCAGGCCCACGTTTCCACTCCTCAGTTCCCAGAGAGAAGTCTTTCCCACACGGCAGCGGGGATGGGACAAGGAGAGCGGTGACACTCACGTGGCCCCTCTGGATCTGTCTCATCCTGTGTGGTGTGACACCTGGGCAGGTTCTACCCTGAGGAAGAGGCCAGCAGTTTGGGGAGGTTATTTTTTTGCGGGGTGGGGCAGATTTATTAGGGAGCCAGCCTGAGGATCAAGCTACATTCTCCAGGAGGTTTTATCAACCATCCAGCTGGTATTTTGATCAACTTCAGTCGGAGTCACAGCGTTCTGTCCCTCACACTCCAGTAACACTTGGCTGCATTTAGTCCTGGGCTTCCCTCAAATCCTTCCCTCTGCCTGGAATGCGCTGCCCCCCCAAGGCCCCACCTCAGCATCACGCCCTCCCGGCCCCTCTGTGGCCTCCACCCCCAGGCGGTTTGTGCGCCCACCTGCCCCCAGTGCCGACCCCTCTCGCTGAGCCTCCGCGTCGGTTTCTGAAGCTTCACGTGTGTATCTGTCACCACCATGCGTTATGGGTTCCGGAGACCGTCCGTGTCACCTCGCCCTGTGCCGGCTCTCACTGTTGGCCCAGTAACTGACAGTGGCCATTGCTGGAGGCACAGAGACGGGAGGACAGATTTCAGCCGAGCTGCTCAGCCGCCCCGGGTGCCTAGAGGAAGCGTCCGCGAGTCCTCACGCAGTGCTGCCAGCTCCCGTGGGAATGCCCAGGGGAGAAGACGGCAGGACGGAAGGAGGGATGTGGGTGCTGACCAGGGCGGGAACTGGACGTGAGCTCTGCCCAGCACAACGTCTCCTTGCGATTCTGGGTGGCTTGGCTGAACAAAAAGCAGAAATTAGAAAGCACGGCAAGACTTGCTACTGGTGGTAGGCGTCTCAGAAATATTTACTGAGAACGTTACTACGTTCTAAACACTAAGCATCCTACAGGCATTATCTCATTTGATCCCCACAACAACCTGTGAGATGTAAAAGCCCGTTGTACAAATGAGGCACAGAGAAGTTAAGTACCTTGCCCCAGGTTACACAGCTAAAGAGTAGGAGATCTGGACTCAAACCCAGACTGCCCGGTGCCAGAGCCTGCACTCTGGTGTGACCTTCACAGGAAGGGCAGTGGCTGAGACATGTTTTAAAATGGGAAAAGCCTTGTCTCCAAGACGGGAAGCCCCTGTGTTATTAAAATCAGATTATAACTGCACAAGCCTTTCATTATAAAGGTTGACATGGTTTCCAAACAATGCAAGGCAGGCAGAGCACAGATTTCCTTTCCTGGAGAGAGACTCAGGGGTATAAACGAGGTGAAAGAAGAGGTAAGCCATTTGGTGAGCCCGGATTGGGGACTGGGTCTGGATCTGGCAGGACGAGGCAAGCTTTCCCGGGATGAGACGAGAGAAAAGTCTGAGGGCGTCCAGGTTGAGAAGAAACGTGACGTCTGGTACGAAGCGCATGCCGGAACTGAAGGGAGGAGGCTACACAAGAAGGGTGTACGTGTTTCTGGTGTGGGCTCGTGAATGAGGCACCCGCCAGGGGGGTGGCGAGTGTCATAAAGGGAAGGCCCTGAGGGTCAGGCAAGCATGGCACCAGAGAGCATCGCCCGTCTTAATCCCCCACCTACCCCCTTCACACTCGGCTGTGTGCCAGCCAGGCAGGTTGCACATGGCACCCTGTGCCCCCACCCAGGGACAAGGCGGGGAAAGCGAGGTCCTGCCCCGGGGGAGCGTGCAGTCCAGATGCTGGGTGATTGTCAACTCATGGCACCGACTTTTGGGTGTTAACTCATCAATTCCCACAGAGAGGTAGATACTATAAAGCCCCTTCATGTTACAGATGAGGAAGCAGAAGCTCACAGAGGCTGAGTTATCTGCCCAAGTTCACAGAGCTGACAGTGGTGCAGCAAGTGGTGGATGTAGGGCCCAAACCTGCACGTCTGGCTCAGAGCCATGTTTTGAACTGCAATGCTGAGCTGCCTCCCTGCCCAGGACACAGCAGACCACCACGTTCAAATCCACCCTCCCATGAAGGCTGCTCGGGACCAGGGCCAATAAAAGGCAAGGCAGAGACTGAAATCATCTCATGGAACAACCAGGCTAATGTGACTAAACGTCAAGGTGATGAAAAGGCAGCGAATTTAGCCCAACAATGGAGAGGAACCATCATGAAATTCAGAGGTTTTCTCGGGAATCAGATGTTTTTCATGCTACAATATCATTTGGAAAAAAAAAAAAAAGAACATAGAAAACGTTCTTAAATTTCCAATTTCCTATTTAGCAACATTATGTAAAGAGCACCAGCAAAGTGAAATGAAAATGCACTTGAGAAGAGGCAGGATGCTAGGCAGAGAAATTTCTTGGCAGGGGAAGGAGAGAAAAGGAGCCGATACACACGCACGTTGTGGTGCATTCGACCTGAGTGAACAGTGTTGGGAGAGCACTTAGTTCCAGGGCAGAGGTGGACATGGAGGAAAATGTACCTAGAAATGAGGAAATGCTGCAGTCCCGAAGGTGAACAGGGACCTATCGTGGAAAAGGTCTTGGCTGAGGAAGACAGGGCCTTCAGGTAGGAGAGGAGAGGAAGTAACACAACGCAGCTGTGGGGCGGCTGGTGAGTTAGAAGTTCCTTGGAAGAAAACCAGACGGATCTGAGATTGTCTGAAAGTACGATGCAGGTGAAGGGTTACGTTTTCACTGATGCACGATAAATTAGCTGAGAGGCTTCAAGAGTCAGGACAAGTGAAGGGTGAGAAAGGACAGTGGTGGAAACGAAGGTGTGACCATGTAGTGCAAAGCATGTTGCCGTGAAAGGAAGCAAAACGAGGAAGAAAGCATAAAACAAAAGCCGCCACCAGCCCAGCAAAACCAAACCCAACAACAAGATAAAATAAAATGAACACTTTTTAAAAAGGGTGCATGTCCACCTCTTTTTAAAAGGTATGGGGGCTTCCCTGGTGGCACAGTGGATAAGATTCCATGCTCCCAATGCCAGGGGCCCGGGTTCAATCCCTGATCAGGGAACTAGATCCCACATGCCTGCCACAACTAAGAGTTTGCGTGCCGCAACTAAGGAGCCTGACTACCTCAACAAAGACCCTGTGCAACCAAATAAATAAATAAATAAAATATTTTTTAAAAAGGTATGGGGACTTCCCTGCTGGTGCAGTGGTTAAGAATCTGCCTGCCAATACAGGGGACATGGGTTCGAGCCCTGGTCCGGGAAGATCCCATATGTCGCGGAGCAACTAAGCCCGCAAGCCACAACTATTGAAGCCCACACACCTAGAGCCCGTGCTCAGCAACAAGAGAAGCCACCACAATGAGAAGCCCGCGCACCGCAATGAAGAGTAGCCCCTGCTCGCCGCAACTAGAGAAAGCCTGCGCGCAGCAACGAAGACCCAAAGCAGCCAAAAATAATTAAATTTATTTAAAATAAAATAAAATAAATAAAAGGTTTTTTTTTTTTAAAAAAAAAGGTATGGAATAGGATACAGATAGTACTATGGAATGAGATATATATAGGTATGTATAAAACTTGAACACATGGTTTTACTTTAAAATAAGAGCTACCACAGCTGAGAGAAAGCATTTCACAACTTGGTGTGGGGGGATGAAGTTACATGACCAGGGTCCCACCCCAGTAATTTCTCTTGTTAACCAGTTTCTACTGGGCCTTTCAAGCTGCGTAACTTTGAAATGTAGTATTTAAAAGACCGATAGTTAAAATAAAGTAGCTAGATCAGGAAAAAAAGCATGGGAAAAGTTTTTAATTGTGGTAAAATATACATAACATAAAATTTACCTTTTAACCATTTTAGAATAAGTGTAATTAAGTACGTTCACGTTGTTGTGCAAGCATCACCATTATCTGTCTCCAGAACTTTTCATTCTCCCAAACTGAAACTCTGTACCCATTAAGTAAGTCTCCACTTCTACCGGTCCCTGGAAGCCTCTATTCTACTTTCTGTCTCTATGAATTTGACTATTCCAGGTACTTCCTATAAGTGGAATCACAATATTTGTCCTTTTGTGTCTGACTACTTTCACTTTGAATAATGTCCTCCAGTTTCACCCATGTTGTAGAGTGTGTCAGAACTTCATTCCTTCTTAAGGCTGAATGATATTCCATCATATGGAGAGAACGCATTTTGTTTATCCACTTCCATCTTTTGGCTAGTGTGAACAATGCTCTTATGATCATTGGTTTACAGATATCTGTTCAAGTCCTTATTTTCAATTCTTTTGGATATATACCCAGAATTGGAATTGCTGGATCATATGGTAGTTTTATGTTTAATTTCTTTAAAGAACCACCATACTCTTTTCCACAGCAACTTTATCATTTTATAGTCCCACCAGCAATGCATGAGGGTTCTAATTTCTCAACATCCTTGCCAATATTAGTTGTTTCGTGGGCTTAAAAATATTTGTTATAATAGTCATCCTAGTAGTTGTGAAGTAGAAACTTATCTTAGAAAAGCATGGAATTTAAATCTTTTAAAATCATTAGAGAGATTTTGTATTCAGATTGTACCAAATTCAATTACAGTCTGACAACCTGGATATCCATCTTACCATAAAATCTGGAAGCAATAACTAGCCTTGGGCAGAATTTTGCATTTTTCAAATGCATGGTTTTTGTGCCTGGAAAATATAATAAGGTATAAGATTGGAGCGATGAGTGGAATTATTGTTATTGTGTTGTTATGGTCCTCATTTTAAAGAAGAGGAAAACTGGGGCAGTAAGAGTACACAATGACTTTCCATCGTTACATAGCTAGTGAGTGTTAGAGGCAGGATTGGCTCTCAGGGCTGTTCTGCTAGATGTCATATTCCTTCCCCGATACCACAATGTAGGTAAATCCCAACATCTAGACAAATCCTAGAAATATGGTTTGTACATATGGTAATATGTAAATATTTATAAATGACTTACATGTGCATATGAGTATACACACACACCTGTCTATTCTGAGTGCAGGGTAGGCTTTTAGATACAAGGTAATCAACCCCTCTGTCCTCAAATTGGTCAACATTCCATTAGATAGTTAAATGTATACCAATTCTGAAACAAACTTGAACAGGAAATCTGCGATGATAAGGGTGAAAGAGGCTATATGTAAAGCATGTTGAGCTTTATCAAAGGCAGCTATAAGATCATGTAAATTAAAGCATGTACGGACACCAAATATTGCTACTCACTAAGTCACCAAATCACAGACCACCACCAGGCCACGTAGCATAAAGCAAGAACAGGTAAATGGAACATAGATGAAGCACAAAATCAAAGTTTGATTGACAAGTCAGTAGCTACTTTTAATTCAGTGCTTTCACATCTTTCATTCCCTCCCTACCCCTGCCACCTCCTCTTTTCCCTTCCCCTGAAAGAATAGGTGTATACTAATGGAAAGACAACAAATTGGGAAGTTGGTGACAAGGCTAAAGGAAAAGTAGGAGATAAAAGGAAAAAAAGGGCTGTTACTGTCATTTTGCAGGCATTATCTCAAGCACTGTAATTTGCAGGTCCTCAATGACTTCTTAGTTCTTTCTTCTTGGTTCTTAGTTCACACCAGGTCTCATACATGAGGGTCCCTGCTTATTTCAGCAGTGCTGGCTGAAAATTGAGGGTTAATTTAGCTGCAGATCAACAGCATCAGTGGCACTGGATCCTGCAAACTCAGGAAGAATTTTCTTTAGTTCACTGTACCTGATTTATAAAGGCTCTACTTTGCTTCGAGGAGTATAATAAATATTAATTAACTTGCAGTAATCTTACTTAACAGTTTTATAGTAGCTTCATAAAGCATAATTAAGATAACAGACCAAAGACTATATCAATACTAGCTATTATTATCTTGCTTCATTAATTTTCAAAAATACAGTGTCTAAGCAATATCTTAATCACCTACATAAGTAGAGTTTAGTCGTAGTAACTTGCCAAGGGACATTTTCCAAGGTACAAGGGGAAGTTAGCATGTTTCTGGATTGGGAAGCAAGAGTGGAGGAGGACAATTAGTGAGTATGTGCTCATCAGCAGCACCTCTCATAGATATTATGATGCCCAATTATCAGATGAAGAGACTGAGCTTCAGAGAGGCCACTTGCCCCAAGGTTGTGCAATGAATGAGTAGCAGAACCCATTCCTCACTTCCTGGAACACAAAATCCTGGGCTCCTGGAAAACAGTGATTTTTCCCAGAGTGCACTCTCAGCCAGAGGCCCAGGGCACCTTTCTCTGGGGAGAAATATGGGGAAATATGAAAAGCATGAACACAAGGAGTATTTAGCTCAGTGTGCAAGGATGGAATGCGATTGAATGATCATACCTCAGGGGTATGAACGGTTATTTTACAGAAGATGGTTATAAGCTTTGCTTCATTGGCTTTCAGGAGAGAAAAGGAAGGGAATGAGAGAAAATGGAGTCATTAAGAATTTGGAGTAGATAAGGAGGAATTGGCAGTGAAATCGGGTACCAGGGAAGTTCAAATGCCCCTAGGTAAACTGTGGAAATAAAATAGTCTTATTGGGTTGGTCCTGCCTGAAGGTGTGCTAGACAAGAGGAAAAAGTTGCAGGTGTACAACTCATTTTGAGCCAAGGTCTTTGAGATTTGAAGCTATTGGAGGAGAGAGGGAAAAGATAACCACACTTACTGCATAGGGGTGTGGGAGATCCATGGGAACATTCCTCTGATACCCCATGTAATGATGGGATTCATAAACTCTGCCTAGTGTCTCTTAATCTTAAGCAAGAATCAGCTTATTGCTTCCTCAGCGATAGACTGTGTATGTACAACAAGGGAGGAGAACATATAATTTTTTGGAAATTTCCTGCTTGAAGTCCTTATCTGTCCAGAAATTATTCTTACTTTTGGGGGAACACATTTGGGGAGTATAATTTACATACAATAAAATTCACCCCTGTTAAGTACACAGTGAATGAGTTTGGGCAAATGGACGCAGTCACGTAACCTCCACCACAATCATGACATAGAACATATTCGTCACTCTACAAGTTGCCTGCTGCAGTCAATCCCCCGCCGCCAGCCCTGACCCCTGGCAACCTATTTGGTGTCACTATAGTTTCACCTTTTCTAGAATTTTATATAAATAGAATTGTCAGCCTATATTCTTCTACGTCTGGCTTCTTTCATTTTTTGAGATAAATCTGTATTGTTATATCAATAGCTTGTTCCTTTTCATTGCTGAGTTATACTCCATTGACTGGATAAACAACAATGTGTTTATCCATTAACCATATGAAGACATCTGGGTTGTTTCTAGTTTTGGGCTATAATGAATAATGCTGCTACAAACATTCATGTACAAGTCTTTGTGTAGACATATTTCATTTCTCTTGTGTAGACATCTACAAGTGGTATTGATAGTCATTTGGCAAGTATGTTTAACTTCAGTAAAACCGCCAAATTGTTTTTCAAAGTGGCTGCACCATTTTTTATTTTCATCAGCAGTTTATTAAAGTTCCACTTGTTCCACATGTTCACTAATACTTGATATCATCAGTTGTTGTTTAACCATTCAGATGGTTGATTAGTGGTCTCTCATTGTGGTTTTAATTTGTTTCCGTGAGCATCTTTTCATTTGCTTATTGGCCATTTGTCAGTCTTCTTTTATGAAATTTCTGTTCAAATCTTTTGCTCCTTTTTTAAAAAAAAAATTGGGTTGTTCTTTTTTTAAAATTATTATTTGCGTTGTAAGAGTTCTCTACATATTCTTAACACCAGCCCCTTGTTATATTTGCTTTACAAATATATTCTCCTGGGTGGTGGCTTACCTTTTCATTTTCTCAACTTTGATGAAGAACAAAAAGGTTTTTTTGTTTTTAGTTTTTTTATTTGTTTGTTTTTGTTTACCTTTTTAAGAAATCTTTTTAAACCAACAGTCACAAATGTTTCTCTGATGTTGACTTACAGAAGTTTTATAGTTTTTAGGTCATGCAGTTATGTCTATGATCTATTTTACATTAATTTTTTAATATGGTGAGAGAGAAGGATTGAGTTTCACTTTTTCTATACGGCTATCCAACTGTTCTTTTGAAAAGACCAAAATTCACATTGAATTACCTTGTGCAAAACAGTTAACTGTATAAATAAGAGTCTTGGCCTATATTTCTATCCTTATGCCAATACCATACTGTCTTCATTTCTGTGACTTTATATTAAACCTTGAGATCAGGTAGTGTGAGTCCTCCAACCTTGTTCTTTTTAAATAATTATTTTGGCTGTTCTAGGTCCTTTGAATTTCCATATAAATTTTAGTTTAGCTTGTCAGTTTCTACAGAAAGAACTGCGAAGAATTTGATCAGAATTCTGTTGAATCTGTAGATCAATTTGGGGAACACTGACATCTTCACAATATTGAATCTTCCAATCCATGCACATGTTATACCTCACCTTTTCTTTATGTTTTTAAATTTATCCCACCAATATTTTGAAATGTATAGCTCTTGCACATATTTTAGTAAATTTATGCCTAAATACTTCATATTTTTATACTGCTGTAAATGATATTTAAAATTTTATTTTTCAATTGTTCATTGCTAGTACATAAAAATATCATTGAATCTTATACTGACCTTATATTTTGGGATCTTACTAACATCACTGATTAGTTCTAGTACCTTTTTGGAGAGTCCTTGGGAATAATTTTCTATGTACACAATCATGTGTCCTGAGAATAAAAAATAGTTTTACTTCTTCCTTTTTGATCTGTATGCCTGTGTGTGTGTGTGTGTGTGTGTGTGTGTGTGTGTGTGCACCCTATGGCACTTGCTAGGATTTCCAGTATAAGGCTGAATAGATGTGGTGAGAGCAGACATCCTTTGACCATTCCCGATTTCAGAGAGGAAAGTGTTCGCTATTTCATCATTAAGTATGATATTTGCTGTAGGTTTTTTATAAATTCTCTTTATCAGTTTGAGGAAGTTTTATCTTATTGCTGGTTTGCAAAGAGGTTTCAGAAACAGGTGTTGTATTTTACCAGGTGATTTTCTGCTTCTATTTAGATAATTGTATGGTCTTCCCCTTATTCTTTTAATATAATGGTTTACAGTGGTTAATTTTCTAATGATAAACCAACCTTGCATTCCTAGTATTTGTGTTGTTGTTGTTGTTGTTGCTTTAGTGGATTCGATTTTCTAACATTTTTTCTTCTGATGTCTTTCTCTGGGTTGGTGTCAGGGTAATTCTGGCTTCATAAAGTAAGTTGGATGTGTTCTGTCTGTATTTTCTGAAAGATTTTCTTTAAGATTGGTATTATTTCTGCCTTCAATATTTGATAGAATTCACCAGTAAAGTCATGAGTGGCCAGAATCTTCTCTTCAGGACTGATTTTAATAGCAAATTCACTTTATTCATGTTTTTAATTTCTTCTTGAGTTCATTTGGTAATCCATGTCTTTCAAGGGATTTGTACATTTCATCTATGTTATCACACTCATTGGCATAAAGTTCTTCCTAATATCAATAATTCCTTGTTTTTTTGAATACCTGTAGAATCCCTTCTCTCATTCATCATGATAATGGCACATTTTGCGTTTTCTTTCTTTTTTTTTTGAATTTTATTTTATTTATTTTTTTATACAGCAGGTTCTTATTAGTTATCCATTTTCTACATATTAGTGTATATATGTCAATCCTAATCTCCCAATTCATCACACAGCCCCCCCCCCCCCACCACTTTCCCCCCTTGGTGTCCATACGTTTGTCCTCTACATCTGTGTCTCTATTTCTGCCCTGCAAACCGGTTCATCTGTACCATTTTTCTAGGTTCCACATATATGCATTAATATACGATATTTGTTTTTCTCTTTCTGACTTACTTCACTCTGTATGACAGTCTCTAGATCCATCCATGTCTCTACAAATGACCCAATTTCGTTCCTTTTTATGACTGCGTAATATTCCATTGTATATATGTACCACAACTTCTTTATCCATTCGTCTGTCCATGGGCATTTAGGTTGCTTCCATGACCTGGCTATTGTAAATAGTGCTGCAATGAACATTGGGGTGCATGTGTCTTCTTGAATTATGGTTTTCTCTGGGTATAGGCTTAGTATTGGGATTCCTGGGTCATATGGTAATTCTATTTTTAGTTTTTTAAGGAACCTCCATACTGTTCTCCATAGTGGCTGTATCAATTTACATTCCCACCAACAGTGCAAGAGGATTCCTTTTTCTCCACACCCTCTCCAGCATTTGTTGTTTGTAGATTTTCTAATGATGCCCATTCTAACTGGGGTGAGGTGATACCTCATTGAAGTTTTGATTTGCATTTCTCTAATAATTAGTGATGTTGAGCAGCTGTTCATGTGCTTCTTGGCCATCTGTATGTCTTAGTTGGAGAAATGTCTATTTAGGTCTTCTGCCCATTTTTGGATTGGGTTGTTTGTTTTTTTAATATTGAGCTGCATGAGCTGTTTATAAATTTTGGAGATTAGTCCTTTGTCAGTCACTTCATTTGCAAATATTGTCTCCCATTCTGAGGGTTGTCTTTTCATCTTGTTTATGGTTTCCTTTGCTGTGCAAAAGCTTTGAAATTTCATTAGGTCCCATTTGTTTATTTTTGTTTTTATTTCCATTACTCTAGGAGGTGGATCGAAAAAGATCTTGCTGTGATTTATGTCAAAGAGTGTTCTTCCTATGTTTGCCTCTAAGAGTTTTATAGTGCCCGGTCTTACATTTAGGTCTCTAATCCATTTTGAGTTTATTTTTGTTTATGGTGTTAGGGAGTGTTCTAATTTCATTCTTTTACATGTATCTGTCCAGTTTTCCCAGCACCACTTATTGAAGAGACTGTCTTTTCTCCATTGTATATCCTTGCCTCCTTTGTCATAGATTAGTTGACCGCAGGTGCATGGGTTTATCTCTGGGCTTTCTATCTTGTTCCATTGATCTATGTTTCTGTTTTTGTGCCAGTACCATACTGTCTTGATTACTGCAGCTTTGTAGTATAGTCTGAAGTCAGGGAGTCTGATTCCTCCCGCTCCGTTTTTTTCCCTCAAGACTGCTTTGGCTATTTGGGGTCTTTTGTGTCTCCATACAAATTTTAAGATTTCTTGTTCTAGTTCTGTAAAAAATGCCATTGGTAATTTGATAGGGATTGCACTGAATCTGTAGATTGCTTTGGGTAGTATAGTCATTTTCACAGTATTGATTCTTCCAATCCAAGAACATGGTATATCTCTTCATCTGTTGGTATCATCTTTGATTTCTTTCATCAGTGTCTTACAGTTTTCTGCATACAGGTCTTTTGTCTCCCTAGATAGGTTTATTCCTAGGTATTTTATTCTTTTGGTTGCAATGGTAAATGGGAGTGTTTCCATAATTTCTCTTTCAGATTTTTCATCATTAGTGTACAGGAATGCAAGAGATTTCTGTGCATTAATTTTGTATCCTGCGACTTTACCAAATTCATTGATTAGCTCTAGCAGTTTTCTGGTGGCATCTTTAGGATTCTCTATGTATAGTATCATGTCATCTGCAAACAGTGACAGTTTTACTTCTTCTTTTCCGAGTTGGATTCCTTTTATTTCTTTTTTGTCTCTGATTGCCGTGGCTAGGACTTCCAAAACTATGTCGAATAATAGTGGCGAGAGTGGACATCCTTGTCTTGTTCCTGATCTTAGAGGAAATGGTTTCAGTTTTTCACCATTGAGAATGATGTTTGCTGTGGGTTTGTTGTATATGGGCTTTATTATGTTGAGGTGGGTTCCCTCTATGCCCACTTTGTGGAGAGTTTTTATCATAAATGGGTGTTGAATTTTGTTAAAAGCTCTTTCTGCATCTATTGAGATGATCATATGGTTTTTATCGTTCAATTTGTTAATATGGTGTATCACATTGATTGATTTGCGTATATTGAAGAATCCTTGCATCCCTGGGATAAATCCCACTTGATCATGGTGTATGATCCTTTTAATGTGTTGTTGGATTCTGTGTCTGGATAATGTGTTGTTGGAGTTTTTTAATCACAGTTTCAATTTCGTTACTTGTGATTGGCCTGTTCATATTTTCTATTTCTTCCTGGTTCAGTCTTGGGAGATTTACCTTTCTAAGAATTTGTCCATTTCTTCCAGGTTGTCCATTTTATTGGCATACAGTTGCTTGTAGTAGTCTCTTATGATCCTTGGTATTTCTGTAGTGTCAGTAGTAACTTCTCCTTTTTTGTTTCTAATTTTACTGATTTGAGTCCTCTCCCTTTTTTTTCTTGAAGTGTAATCTGCTGTTTTTGGATGGAATGTCCTATAAATATCAATTAAATGTATCTGGTCTGTTGTGTCATTTAAAGGTTATGTTTCCTTATTAATTTTCTGTTTGGATGACCTGTCCATTGGTGTAAGTGAGGTGTTAAAGTCCCCCAGTATTATTGTGTTACTGTCGATTTCCTCTTTTATAGCTGTTAGCAGTGGGCTTATGTATTGAGGTGTTCCTATGTTGGGTGCATATATATTTATAATTGTTATATCTTCTTCTTGGATTGATCCCTTGATCGTTATGTAGTGTCCTTGTCTCTTGTAACATTCTTTATTTCAAAGTCTATTTTATCTGATATTAGTATTGCTACTCCAGCTTTCTTTTGGTTTCCATTTGCATGGAATATCTTTTTCCATCCCCTCACTTTCAGTCTGTATGTGTCCCTAGGTCTGAAGTGGGTCTCTTGTAGACAGCATATACATGGGTCTTGTTTTTGTATCCATTCAGCAAGCCTGTGTCTTTTGGTTGGAGCATTTAACCCATTCACGTTTAAGGTAATTATCGATAGGTATGTTCCTATGACCATTTTCTTAATTGTTTTGGGTTTGTTTTTGTAGGTCCCTTTCTTCTCTTGGGTTTCCCACTTAGAGAAGTTTCTTTAGCATTTGTTGTAGAGCTGGTTTGGTGGTGCTGAATTCTCTTAGCTTTTGCTTGTCTGTAAAGCTTTTGATTTCTCCATTGAATCTGAATGAGATCCTTGCTGGGTAGAGTAATCTTGGTTGTAGTTTTTTCCCTTTCATCTCTTTAAATATCATGCCACTCTCTTCTGGCTTGTAGAGTTTCCACTGAGAAATCAGCTGTTAACCTTATGGGAGTCCCCTTGTATGTTATTTGTCGTTTTTCCCTTGTTGCTTTCAGTAATTTTTCTTTGTCTTTAATTTTTGTCAGTTTGATTACTATGTGTCACAGTGTGTTTCTCCTTGGGTTTATCCTGCCTGGGACTCTCTGTGCTTCCTGGACCTGGGTGGCTAATTTCCTTTCCCATGTTAGGGAAGTTTTGGACTCTAATCACTTCAAATATTTCCTCTGGTCCTTTCTCTCTCTCTTCTCCTTCTGGGACCCCTATAATGCAAATGTTGTCATGTTTAATGTTGTCCCAGAGGTCTCTTAGGCTGTCTTCATTTCTTTTCATTCTTTTTTCTTTATTCTGTTCCACAGCAGTGAATTCCCCCATTCTGTCTTCCAGGTCACGTATCGGTTCTTCTGCCTCAGTTATTCTGCTACTGATTCCTTAAGGTGTATTTTTCATTTCAGTTATTGTATTGTTCATTTCTGTTTGTTTGTTCTTTAATTCTTCTAGGTGTTTGTTCTTTAATTCTTCTTGGTCTTTGTTAAACATTTCTGCATCTTCTCAATTTTTGCCTCCATTCTTTTTCCAAGGTCCTGGATCATCTTCACTGTCATTATTCTGAAATCTTTTTCTGGAAGATTGCCTATCTCTACTTCATTTAGTTGTTTTTCTGGGGTTTTATCTTGTTCCTGCATCTGGTACATAGCCCTCTGCCTTTTCATCTTGTCTCTCTTTCTGTGAATGTGGTTTTAGTTCCACAGGCTGCAGGATTGTAGTTCTTCTTGCTTCTGCTATCTGCCCTCTGGCGGATGAGGCTATCTAAGAGGCTCTTGCAAGTTTCCTGATGGGGGGTACTGGTGGTGGGTAGAGCTGGCTGTTGCTCTGGTGGGCAGAGCTCAGTAAAACTTTAATCTGCTTGACTGTTGATGGGTGGGGCTGGGTTCCCTCCCTGCTGGTTGTTTGGCCTGAGGCGACCCAGCACTGGAGCCTACCAGACTCTTTGGTGGGGCTAATGGCGGACCCTGGGAGGGCTCACGCCAAGGAGTACTTCCCAGAACTTCAGCTGCCAGTGTCCTTGTCCTCACGGTGAGCCACAGCCACCCCCAGCCTCTGCAGGAGACCCTCCAACACTAACAGGTAGGTCTGGTTCAAACTCCTATGGGGTCACTGCTCCTTCCCCTGGGTCCCAATGCGCACACTACTTTGTGTGTGCCCGCCAAGAGTGGAGTCTCTGTTTCCCCCAGTACTGTCGAAGTCCTGCAATCAAATCCCGGTAGCCTTCAAAGTCCGATTCTCTAGGAATTCCTCCTCCCGTTGCCGGACCCCCAGGTTGGGAAGCCTGATGTGGGGTTCAGAACCTTCACTCCAGTGGGTGGACTTCTGTGGTATAAGTGTTCTCCAGTTTGTGAGTCACCCACCCAGTGGTTATGGGATTTGATTTTATTGTGATTGTGCCCCTCCTACCATCTCATTGTGGCTTCTCCTTTGTCTTTGGATGTGGGGTGTCTTTCTTTTGTGAGTTCCAGTGTCTTCCTGTCTATGATTGTTCAGCAGTTAGTTGTGATTCCAGTGCTCTTGCAAGAGGAAATGAGCACACATCCTTCTACTCTGCCATCTTGAACCAGTCTCCCTTCTTTCTTTCTTTTTTATCAGTCTAGGTAGATGTTTATTAAATTTATAGATATTTTTCCAAAAATAAGCTTTTGGTTTTAATTATTTTGTCTTATGATTTTTGTTTTCTGTTTCATTGATTTCCACTCTTCATTATTTCCTGCTTTCTACTTACTTTGGGTTTAATTTGCTTACCTAATTCTAGCTTTTTAAAATGGAAGCTTAGGTTACTGGTTTGAGAACATTTTGCTTTTCTAACATAAGCATTTAAAGATACTCATTTTACTTTATGCGCTGCTTTTACTGTATCTCACTAATTTTGATAAATTGTGTTTTCATTTTCATTCAGCTCAAAATATTGTCTAATTTCTCTTGAAAGTTTTTCCATGATCCATTGGTTATTTAGAAGTGGTTAACTTCCAAATATTGGCGGATATTCCAAAGATCATTCTGTTATTGATTGCTAGTTTAGTTCTCTTGTGATTAGAGTATTGTTTTAACATTTTTAAATTTATTGAGACTTGTTTTACAGTTTATCTTAGTAAATGTTCCACATATCCTTGAAAGTAAAAAAGTGCATTCTGCTCTTATTGAATGGAATAAATATCAGTAGGTCCAGTTGGTTGATAGTGTTCATCAAATCTTGTCCACCTTTACTGCTTTTTTAAAATCAGTATTAAAATGGAAGTATTGAAATCTCCAACTATAATTGTGGATTAGTCTTTTTCTGTTTTTAGTTCTGTCCATTTTGCTTCATGTATTTTGTAACTCTGTTGCTATATGGACCCACATTTAGTGTAACTGTTGTATCTTCCTGCTGTACCAACCTTGTTGCCATTATGAATTATCCATCTTGGTCTCTAATAATTCTCTTTGACTTAAAATTTATTTCTTCTAACATTAATATAGTCACTGCCGCTTTCTTATTTTTTTCTGTTTGAATGCTGTATCACTGATCAGGGTGTGATTTTAAAACAACAACAATAAGAACCACTAAGAATGACAGAGAATATGCAATTTTTCTAAGGGATTTGACTTTAAGTAATTATAGGAGATGATCAGACAGTTTATGTCCATTTGCTGCCTTTGCATCTCAGCATGGGCTTGGACCAGAGAAGCTGCAGGGACCTGGCCAGAATGATGGAGCTGCAGACCTAGCTACACCCACCCCATCAACAAGGTGAGCTGGTAAATCAGCCACAGTATGTATGAGCTACAACAGCACCTAGTGCCCTTGCATCCACCTTCCAAGTGTTAAAAGAACATGCTTGCCATAGCTCAGAAACTAGCCAAGGATTTAGACAAAGTTTGTGCTCAGACTTCAGGATTCTTCACGGCCACTACACTTCCAGTTTCCCTGCCAAGTTCAAGTTCTGCCCTCTGATGAATACTGAACTTTCCTCAGGAGACTCGCATCAAACTCATTTCTACCCCTGAGCAGCCAAATGACTTGCTGACATCCTGACCTTCAGATTCCCCATTTGTAAAGTCAGACATTGGGGGTGGGACCAGGTGACCCCCCTCCAGAGCCCTTCCAGTTCTAAGTAAACACTAAGGAAACTCTGAATAAACATGTATGCCCTTAAGATCAAGAAAGATCTCATTTCATGACCTGATGTATTAAAGACCACCTGATCCTACACAGTCTTATTTCTAACTTGCAGTCACTTCATTTTCAGACTACTCACAGTCAAAATGCAGATTGTTTCAATTACCCACATGGATTAAGAAGACCACTGAGGCGAAAGGAAGAGATTAGCCTGAAAGATCCTTTAGGTTCAAGTGCATAATCCAAATTCCTGTGGTATTTTACTACCCCAACTGTATGTGCTAGGTAGCTTTGGTCAGTTAATCTGCTATTTTGGGTCTCTGTGATTCAATAATACCCACATATCTTCTGAAAGAAATTCAGTCTTGAAACTCTATAGGGTACTGTTTTTCTCATGGCCACTGGTTAGCTGACTTTATAAATGAACTGAGTAGTATGTTCTTAACATAAACAGTACAAATTCCAGGAATCGTGTTAAGACAAACATCGCTGAGGTACACTGAGCTTTTGTGACTTCTTATATGGAGCAAGGACTTCTTTATTCCACCAGACTTCATTGTTGTATTCAGTAGAATAGAACAAAAATATCCTTCTATGGTTCTGCTGAATCTAATTGTTTATAAACAAATATACCTGGAAGCAAAGGATTCTGAGCACTTCATGCTTGTTTGGTAATTTATTTGTAGTATTTGTGTATGTCAGGGACTCATAACTCAAAAATTCCCAAACAATTCAGAAGGCCATCCACCCACTCTTCTCAAATGTGTTGAAATGACTTTTTTTTGGTAGTGCGGTGAAGGCAGAATTATGCTTAAGTTGTATGGGCTGAGAATGGGTGAACGGGAGTGGGAGGGAGGACTGGGGTGCATGGGGCTTGCCTCCTCTTTAGCAGGCTCTCTGAGGAAGAGAGTTTCTTATTCCAAGCGTTTGTAAACTTCGTATCACAGTAATCTCCAATAGGTAGCACATGAGCTTTTAAAAAGCCCAGGGCGGGGTGGGGGGGGAGGGAAGGTGGGGCAGGGAGGTTTTATTTTCAAACGCAAGCCAATTTTTTGCAAGTGACAGTGCATTTTGACACGTTTTCTGACTTAGCCAATAGTTCAGGCCCATAGCTCTTTACCGGGGTTATAGTTCCTTCATGATAATTTATTAGCCCTAGTCATGAACATGTTATCTTACATTACAAAAGTTTGTAGTGTTACAAGAGCAGAACAGTACCACCAGATACTGTTAAAAAGAATGAGGAAAAGCTGTATATACTGACCTGGGAAATGATATAATTTTAAAGGACGAAAACGATTTGCAGAACAATACATATAGCACAATTCCATTTTATTTATTTTTTTTAAGTGTGCATGTCTATAGTCATATCCTTTCAGAAAAAATAACTAGGAGGGTACACTCCAAACTATCATCAGTGGTTATCTTTCAGGGGTGAAATTAGAAGGACTGAAGGGCTTTGTACTTCACCTATCAAGTGTGAGATTGTGATGATTTTTTTCCCCAATGTATGGCTTTTACATATTTTTCAAATTGAAAAAAAAGATCTTCCAGAAGCAGAAAAACAGTATGTAGAGAGGAGCAAGTCTTGAGCCCAAAGAATTTGCAGCATCAGGGAGACTAAATGATCCCCCAGCTGAGGCAGTGGGTGAAGAGGGTGTGGGAGCTGGGAAGTCATCTGGATGACCTGGGTGTGAGGGGCACAGCTTGGAAAGGAAGGTTCGTGTTTGGGAAACAGAGGAGATGGGGACACTTTCAGCCAAGATGTAGCCAGGGTTTCTCAGCCCTAGTACTGTTGACTTTGGGGGCTGGATCATTCTGTCCTGTGCACCGTAGGATGTTTAGCAGCAACCACAGATGCCAGTAGCGCCCCCAACCCCAGCTGAGATGACCAAAACCATCTGCAGACACGGCCAAATGTCCCCTGCGAGACAGAGTTGTCCCCAGTTAAGAATGACTGGTGTAGGCTGTACGAATGATGGGACAGGAGCTGGGGAGAGAAGTTGAGAGTCAGAGGTGGAGATTTGGGCATCACCAGCACACAGACCTCCGGAGATTGATGAGATCACTGAGGATAAGACAACAGGGGGGCCAGGGAGGGCCCCAGGAGCCTGAACATTTAAGAAGCAAATTTAAAATGTGTAATAGTGGGACTTCCCCAGTGGTCCAGTGGAAAAGAATCTGCCTTCCAATGCAGAATGCAGTTTCGATCCCTGGTCAGGGAACTAAGATCCCACATGCCTCGGGGCAGCTAAGCCCGTGCACCACAACTACTGAGCTCACACGCCTCAACTAGAGAGCCTGCATGCCACAAACTACAGAGCCCACTCACTCTGGAACCCGCGCTCCACAACTACAGAGCTCATGTGCCCTGGAGCCTGCACGCCACAACTAGAGAGAGAAAACCCACACACCACGACTAGAGAGAAGCCCACGCAGCACAACTAGAGAGAAACCCACGTGACACAATGAAAGATCCCTGCATGCCACAGCAAAGATCCCGCATGCTGCAACTAAGACCCAATGCAGCCAAAAAAAAAAGTGTAATAGTGAATATAAGCTAGAGAAGAAATACCAGAGAGGCAGACAGAAGCAGAAGAGCATGGTACCTAGAAGCTAAGTGGAAGATGGTGGACACAGAGCTGTCAGTGCTGGCAGGACGGTGTCATGGACTGAATGGTGTCCCCCCTAAAATCCACATGTTGAAGCCCTGACTCCCACTCTAACTGTATTTGGAGATAGGGCCTTTAAGGAGGTAAAGTTAAATGCGGTTGTAAGGGTGGGCCCCTAAGCCAATAGGACTGGTGTCCTTTTAAGAAGAGAAAGAGACAACAAAGAGTGTGCATGTACAAAGGAAAGGCCATGTGAGGACACAACGAGACAGTGACCATCTGCAAACCAGGGAGAGAGATCTCACCAGAAACCAAACCTGCCAGCATCTTGATCTTGGACATCCAGCCTCCAGAACTGTGTGAGAAGAAGTGTCTGTTGTTTAAGGCCACCAGGCTCTGGTTCTGTTATGGCAGCCCAAGCTGACTAAGACAAATGAGGATTCAAACATCAGGAGGTCACCAGCGACTGTCCATGGAGCTGAGGAGTAGAAGTCAGATCATCATCAGGTCAGAGGAGCGGAGGTTCAGAGAGATGGTGCATGTGGGAAGCTCAAGAAGGCTGGGTGTTTGGGGTTGACATGTCCACACTGCTATATTTAAAATGGATAACCAACAAGGACCTACTGTACAGCACAGGGAACGCTGCACAATATTCTGTAACAACCTTATTAGGAAAAGAATTTGAAAAAGAATGGATACATGTATATGTATAACTGAATCACTTTGTTGAACACCTGAAACTAGCACAACACTGTTAATCAATTCTACTCCAATATACATTAAAAAGTTTATAAAAAAAGAAGGCTGGGTGTAAAAGGAAGGAGGAAGGCAAAAGTTTGCAGTCATCAGCAAGAGGCAGAGTGAAGGGAAGCTTTTTTAGAGTCAGGAAGACTTGATTCTTTGAATTTTCCCACAGCTCAGTGAGGGTTCTCAAGATAACTGTCCAAGCTCTTAATCTACTGACAGTATGTACTTGTAGCCCCAATGTCCATTTCCCATTATTCTGAATATCTTCAAAACTGCCTTCTGAGGGACTTCCCTGGCGGTGCAGCGGTTAAGCCTCCACGCTTCCAATGTAGGGGGCACGGGTTCGATCCCTGGTCAGGAAACTAAGATCCCATATGCTGCCCAGCATGGCCAAATTAAAAAAAAAAAACAAATGCCTTCTGATTATAAATGTGATATATACATAATGTTTATATCACATTATATGTATGATGTATACACATATATATATATGCACACATATGTGCATTTGCAAAAGTTTTGTAAAGAAAGCATGAAGAAGAAAGAAGAAGAATACCACCAATTTCCCCACTCAGCACTGAAGACATACATTTCACTTCCATTGTTATCATATTAAAGATTTCCTTCCAGTCTTTTCTCTGTATATTTTAACACAAAATTGGGGTCATACAATATATAGAGTTTTGAACCCTGCTTTTTTAAACTGGGCATTGAGTCATAGGTATTTGCCTTTCATTAAATATTTTTCAAATTTGATTGTTAATAACTACATTAAAGACCAGCATGTGAAAATAACATGATTTAACTGTTTTCCTATTTTAGAAAGTTAGATTATTTCCCAATTTTCAGCACTATGAATGCACAACGATAAACCTTCTTTACACAAATTTTGGTGCACACCAGTAATTATACCCTTCCATTTTTACCCTGGTTATGAATCAGATGACTCTGAGAAGGCATGACTACACATTATTTTTTGCAGTTTCATCTTTAAGAACGATTCTCAATCCTTCATGCTGCAGGTCCTCAGATTGCCTATCAGAGAGAAACCTGCCGTTAAAAAAAATGTGCTCGCCTGAGCAGCCCCTCACTGATTTATTCCCTGCATTTCCTTTTCATGGTTTTTAATTAAATTTTCAACATGAGCTTGAATTAGAACCCTATCTAGAAAACCAAAACTTTTAACAGAATGTTTGAGGCATCTAAAGCACCTTGGTGGATTTCTGATCACCTGGAACTGGTTGAAACAGAACATCCTCTTTACAGATGAGCAAGGTTGAATAGTGTTCTCTGTCCCCGTCCTAAGGAATATTGTTCATGGGCACATCACCCTATGCAGCCTAATGCCACTGGAGGGGTGGGTGGTTGTTATAATACCAGGGAGGGAAAGATACTGCCTCGGCAGCCAAGGGAGTTACACACACACACCCCTGGTAGAAGTCCCCAGGATTCAGAACCTGGTGTGAGGAGCAGGGCAGCTCCACAGAGCAGAAGCAGGTGCGGAGTGCACTGGCAAAGATTTTGCTGTTTGTTTTGGTTTGGGGTTTGGATTTGGGTTTTGGCCTTTCCCGTTCACCTCATTCCCTGCACAGCACAGCTGGGTCCCACCAGAGTTGCGAAGAAAACAGAGGAATTCCTGCTACTCCACTGCCTGTTTATACTCAGATTCCCACCACATGCTGAGAGACTCACACATTCTCTCCAGTCGCTTCCGTTTAAGGGACAGTTTTACACCTGGGGTCCTCCTGGTCCTTGAACCAGAGTCAGTAGCAGCAAGATCACAGCCTCACTGGGAGGGAGAAAGGCGAGGCCTGGGGGTCCCTGAGCCATACGTTTGCCTCTGGCAGTTTCCAGGGTTCATAGGCTCTCGTCCCCACAGACCACCTGCCCTTTGGTATCCTCTTACCTGCGTGGTTCCAAAACTGAGCTTGGTCTGAGGACCTCAAATCACTATTCCTAGAAAAATGGTACAGATGAACCTATTTGCAGGGCAGGAATAGAGACACAGACGTAGAGAACAGACGTGTGGACACTGGGCGGTGGGGGGAAGGGAGAATGAATCAGGAGATTGGGATTGACATATATACACTACCATGTGTAAGATAGATAGCTAGTGGGAACCTGCTATATAGCACAGGGAGCTCAGTTTGGTGCTCTGTGGTGATCTAGATGGGTGGGATGGGGGGCAGTAGGAGGGAGGTCCAAGAGGGAGGGGATATATGTATACGTATAGCTGATTCACTTCATTGTACGGCAGAAACTAACACAACATTGTAAAGCAACCATACCCCAATTTTTAAAAAATCACTATTCCAGATCCCCTACACACACACACACACACACACACACACACTCACATGTCCATATACTCACACACATGTTCTACATACATGCACACACCCATGCACACATGCCCACACAGGGGCATGCATTGCGTTGTTGACACAGGACATCTATGAACCTGAACTTTTCCACCTTTAAGGAAACCTTGCCACCAACCCCACTTTTTTAACATTAGTTGATTTACAATATTAGTTTCAGGTGTACAACATAGTGATTCAATATTTTTATAGATTAAACTCCATTTAAAGTTATTACAAAATAATGGCTCTATTTCCCTGTGCTGTACAATATATCCTTGTTGCTTATCTGTTTTATACGTAGTAGTTTACATCTCTTAATCCCATACTCCTCTCTTTCCCCTCCCTCCTTCCCTCTCCCTGCTGGTAACCACTAGTTTGTTCTCTATATCTGCGTCTGTTTCTGTATTGTTATATACATTCATTTGTTTTTTTTTTTTAGGTTCCACATATAAGTGATAAGATAGAGTAGTTGTGTCTTTCTCTGTCTGACTTAGCATAATAATACCCTCTAAGCATAATACTAATTAATAATACCCACGAAGCATAATACCCTCTAGGTCCATCCATGTTGTTGCAAATGGCAGAATTTCACTCTTCTTATGGCTGAGTAATATTCCATTGTGTATATATTATATATGTGTATATATATAATATATATATATATATATGTGTCACATCTTCTTTATCCATTCGTCTGTTGATGGATACTTAGGTTGCTTCCATGTCTTGGCTATTGTAAATAATACTGCTATGAACATTGGTGTGCATGTATTCTTTCAAATTAGTGTTTCATTTTCTTCAGTTATATACCCAGGAGTGGAATTGCTGGATTATATGGTAGTTCTATATTTAGTTTTTTGAGGAACCTCCATACTGTTTTCATAATGGCTGCACAAATTCACAATCCCATCAACAGTGTTGGAGGGCTCCCTTTTCTCCACATCCTTGCCAACATTTGTTATTTATAGACTCTTTGATGATAGCCATTCTGACTGGTGTGAGGTGATATCTCATTGTGGTTTTGATTTTCATTTCTCTGATGATTAGTGATGTTGAGCATATTTTCATGTACCTGTTGCGCATCTGTATGTCTTCTTTGGAAAAATATCTATTCAGGTCTTCTGCCTATTTTTTTTTAACTGGGTTGTTTGTTTTCTTTGATATTGAGTTGTATGAGCTGTTTATATATTTTGGATATTAACCCCTTATCGGTCATATCATTTGCAAATATTTTCTCCCATTCAGTCGTTGTCTTTTCGTTTTGTTGATGGTTTCCTTTGCTATGCAACAGCTTTTAAGTTAAATTAAGTTTCATTTGTTTATTCCACCAACACCAGTTTTAAGAGGTTTTATGACTAGGGGATGAGCCAGGTGTATTTATTCTGAGCAAGTACAGCTTTTTCACCTG
Organism: Eschrichtius robustus; assembly: GCF_028021215.1. Lineage (NCBI taxonomy): Eukaryota > Metazoa > Chordata > Mammalia > Artiodactyla > Eschrichtiidae > Eschrichtius > Eschrichtius robustus. The sequence goes on along the minus strand of NC_090830.1, from coordinate 132,809,974 downwards.
TCAAGCTCAGGAGCCCCCACCAGCCCTTACCCTGGACATTATTATCCTCACTATTGGCCTCTGTGTTTTGGGACCAGATTAAAAACTGGTGTGAATAACAGCTAACATTTGGTGAGGACTTCTATTTCCCAGATGCTGGGCTAATCATTTTAAGTGTATTATCTGATTTAATTTTTACCCTGCCCCCAAAACACTAAGATATAGATATTATAATGATCCGCATTTGACAGCTGAAGACACTGAGGTATTGAGAAGCCAAGATGCTCAAGGTTGCACAGCAAGAAAAGTGGTAGAGTTGGGATAAAAACTCAGATAAGAGCTTGCAACCACTGTGTTTTTTCACATTAACATCTGTTAGGTTTGTGTCCAGCCTCCATTTACTCTTTTCTCAGTAACTTCATGCAGTTTCCTTCTGGGGAATGTCACCTCCAGTCCATGCACTTCTGGTGGCCTTATCCACGCTCCTGGCTCTGAGAGGAGCACATAACCTAGATGTAAGCCAACTAGCGCACATTTTCCCCTGGGTCTAGGGATGCTTTGGAGATGGGCATGCAGCCCACTCAGAGCCAAGAGGGTGCATGGGGGTTTCCTCTAGGCTGCTATGTCCCCACTGGGCTTGAGTGGAGAAGCACCAAGTCCAGGAAGCTGCTGGTGGCCATCTTGGGACCCTGGGGGCAAAGCTGACCTGAGAAATGGTGGAGGAGCTAAGAAGAAGAGGTAACCCAAGTCCTGGTCATATACTGAACCCCATATCAAAACCAGCCCAAAGTAAGCTTTACTCCTGATCTATGTAGTCATATGCACCAATAAATTCCCTTTAAATTTTTTTTTTTTTTTTTAAACTTTGGGTTTATTTTATTTATTTATTTATTTATTTATTTATGGCTGTGTTGGGTCTTCGTTTCTGTGCGAGGGCTTTCTCTAGTTGCGGCAAGTGGGGGCCACTCTTCATCGTGGTGCGCGGGCCTCTCACCATCGTGGCCTCTCTTGTTGCGGAGCACAGGCTCCAGACGCGCAGGCTCAGTAATTGTGGCTCACGGGCCTAGTTGCTCCGCGGCATGTGGGATCTTCCCAGACCAGGGCTCGAACCCGTGTCCCCTGCATTGGCAGGCAGATTCTCAACCACTGCGCCACCAGGGAAGCCCCCCCTTTAAATTTTTAGCTGGTTTGAATTGAGTTTTCTGCCCCATACTGCTTGGAGTCGTGACCGATTGGTGGGTCCTCTCAGCTCTCCTATAAATCACCTGTGCGACGTCACTTGGGAACTTACCTGCCTTCCTGGGGACCAGGTTTCCTCCCCCCAAAGTGGGGTGAGAGCACATCGTCCTTGGTAGGTCCTGGCAGGAGTGAAACTGGGAGGCAAGACAGAGCAGAGGCTGGTTTTTCTCCATCTAGAACAAAAACTTCATGAATTCCTTGGGTTGACCTTAATTCTTTTTATTATAATATTACTCAAATATGTGCAAACATAAATTAGGTATAATTTCCTTATGGTTATAGCTCTTATACATCTATAAAAACCGAAACAAATTTAAAGCTTAAATACAAACAAAACCATGAAACTATAGAAGTCCAATTAAAAGCATGAATTTAATGTGACAGATGATGTTGTTGTGCCAGAATTAACCCGCCTGACTCTCCTCGGGGTGCTCCTGGGCAGACGGGGTCGGGAGTTCTCAAGGTCTTGACTCCCGAGTGTCTGCCTCTGATGCCCCCTCACCTCCCTCTGTCACAGGAGCTTTTCCAAGTTCACCTCCCCGGGATCCTGCACTTGCCCGGCATGTCATGACTTCATCTGGGCTTCACCTGGCAAGAGGTGTTCTTTACATGTGCCGTCCTCTGTTTGCTCATGGTTGGCCCTGACCCCAACTCCATCCTACCCACAATTACAAGGCAGGGCACTGGGCACAGCATTTGGTTACATGGCAAGTTTCCGTAATATGTTGACATGGGTTTTAGGAGAGTATTGTCAGAATAAAAGAACAAAAACTTTAACTTATCGTTGAGACTTAGAAGAATCCCAAGAATATGACCTTGAACCCCAGGCTGAGAAACACTGGGATAGTGGTGAAGAAGACGGAGCTTGAGAGACCTGGTTTGCACATGGCCACTTAAGGCTATTGGACTTTGGGCAAGTTATTGACCTTTCTAATTTCTAAGCCTCAGTTTTTCTGTCTATAAATTGGGAGTAATAAAAGTATCTGCCTCGTAAAGTTGATGAGTCGTATGAAATGAGTTAATGAATTAGAGCTCTGTACTGGGTTGACTAGTGTCCCCCTAAAATTCAGGCCCACCCAGAACCTGTGAACGTGACTTTGTTTGGAAATAAGGTCTTTGCAGACATAGAGTTACAGTGAGGTCATGCTGGATAAGGGTGGGCCCTATTCCAATGCCTGGTGCCCTTATAGGAAGTGAGAAATTTGGACACAGAGCCACAGAGAAAGACAGACAGAGAGAGAGAGAGAGAGAGAGAGAGAGAACACCTGTGATGACAGAAGCAAAGATTGAAATGATGCTTCTACAGTTCAAAAAAAGTCAGGGATTGCTGGCAACCCCAAGAAGCTAAAATAGAGGCATGGAAGAGATTCTCCCTCAGAGCCACCGAAAAGGATGCAACCCTACTAACACCTTCATTTTGCACTTCCGCCTCTGGAACTGTGAGACAGTAAACTTATGCTGTTTTAAGCTACCCAGTTTGCGGCACTTTGTTACAGCAGCATCAGGAAACTAATATACGCACAACACAGTGCTTGACATATACAGTAAACAATATATGGTGGCTTTTTATTAGCAGATGAGACTTTCAGGCACTTAAAGAAGTACAAGATGGTCTACAAATGCAAGTTTCTATTCTCATTTCCCCTTCAATTTCAGCACAGGGGTTTAACCCTAACGTGCAGTTTGTATCATCATCATCATCATCATCATTCAGTACAGTGTCACACTTTTCAGTTTACAGAGCTTTTTCCTACAGATTTCTTCAGTTAATTCTCACAGTGACACTATGGAGTAGATAAAATTAACAATTCTTGCACATTGGCCAAGGAATCTTTTAGAGCTAATTGGCTAAATGCAATGTGGTTTCCCAGATTAGATCCTGGAAGAGAAAGAGGATGTTAGTGGGAAAACCGGCAAAATTCAATTACAGTCTGTGACTTAGTTTATAGTACTGCACCAGTGATAGTTTCTTAATTTTGACAAATGCAGCATGTTTATGTAAGATGTTGTCAGTTTATGGAATCTGGGTGAATGGTACATAGAAACTCTCTATCTTTGCAACTTTTCTTTAAATCTCAAATTATACAAAATACAAAGTTGACTTTTAAAAAGTGAATTGGAAATACTCTCCAGCTGATTTGAATATTTTGCTGGACCGTCACTGAGCAGCCCTGCCAGATGAAAAATATCTGACATATGGGGAGTTGTAACCACCCTCACCTCTGCATCCATATTTTTTCTTTTAAAAACTATAATTATTTTCCCACTATTATTAAAACTCCATATAGGAAATTTGGAAGATACATAAAATTGAAAGGAGAAAAGAAATCTCGCCATGATCTCGCCACTGATAAACACCCACCACGAGCGTTTTGGTCTATCCCCTCACCATTTTTTGGTTTGGGCATTAGGTACATGTAAGCATCCTGGTCACACCTCCCACCCCATGCCCACCTGAGCAGCTGGACATTGTTAGAGAGAAGCTCACAGTCATGCTGGCGATGGGGGAGACTTTAAAACTCTCAGCCATAAATTTTTGTTTATATTGCAGTAAATTTGATTTACAATGTTGTGTTAGTCTCAGGTGTACAGCAAAGTGATTTAGTTATACATATACATATATCCATTCTTTTTCAGATTCTTTTCCCATATAGGTTATTACAGAGTATTGAGTAGAGTTCCTTGTGCTATATAGTAGGTCCTTATTGATTATCTATTATATATATAGTAGTGTATATATGTTAATCCAAACCTCCTAATTTATCCCTCCCCCTGACCTTTCCCCTTGGTAACCATAAGTTTGTTTTCTGAGTCTGTGAGTCTATTTCTCTTTTGTAAGTAAGTTTATTTGTATCATTTTTTTAGATTCCACATATAAGTGATATCATGATATTTGTCTTTCTCTGACTTACTTCACTCAGTATGACAATATCTAGGTCCATCCTTGTCACTGCAAATGGCATTATTTCATTCTTTTTTTATGGCCGAGTAATATTCCATTGTATATATGTACCACATCTTCTTTATCCATTTATCTGTTGGTAGACATTTAGGTTGCTTCTATGTCTTGGTTATTGTAAATAGTGCTGCAATGAACATTGGGGTGCATATATCTTTTCAAAGTATGTTTTTCTCTGGATATATGCCCAGGAGTGGGACTGCAGGATCATATGGTAGCTCTATTTTTAGTTTTTTAAGGAACCTCCATAGTGTTCTTCATAGTGGCTGTACCAATTTACATTCCCACCAACAGTGTAGGAGGCTTCCCTTTTCTCCACACCCTCTCCAGCATTTATTGTTTATAGGCTTTTTGATGATGGCCATTCTCACCAGAGTGTAAAACTCACAGCGACGAATCCTAATGGGCACCCAACGTGTGCCTGCTTCATAACTTCTTCCTTCTGAAATCACTTACACACACACGCGCACACACACACACACACACAGCTCTCCTGTCTTACCTGGTAACTATTCTTAGTTGGGGAAATAGGAGCAGTGAGAGTCATGGCCCCATCTTCCCATGACCAGCACCACCAACCCAGTGGCCCCTGCCCCCCGCCATGTGCATCCAGGCCGGTCCTTCTCCTACCTGAGCACCCTCTCAGTGACTCGCTTCTCCTCTCCTGAATCATCGGCGTCTCCCTCCTCACTCCCAACAGCATGAAAGGGCTCCACTAGTGCTTATCTCGGCCGGGAAAAGACTTCCCCGGGCCCTGCATTGCCTCTACTTGTTACCCTGTTCTCTACTCCCATCTCATCAGAGCTTCTTGGGAGAACTGACTACAAACTCTGTCCCCATGTCCTTGACCTGCTCCAGCCAGGCTTCTGATTTGGTGTTGGGGAGATAGATGTCTCTTACTGGTGTCCCCATCTGTCTCCGTGTTGTGAAAACCTGCTCTTCTCTGTTCTCACCTTCCTGACCCCTTGCTGCATGGCCCTCAGCTGAGTATTCCATCCCCCTCCTGGGGTCCCACATACCAGCCTCTCCTGTGGTTCCTTCTGTCTTCATCTCAGCCTCCTGGCTGACTCCCCTACTAATAAGGCCTCAAAACATGGCCCTGCTTTCCTTTCCAACCTTCGCTCATAACTGTCCCCCTGGCCACTGTGCCCTCTGTCTATTCCTCAAATGATCCACCCTTGTTCCCACCTCAGGACCTTTGCACTGGCTCTTTCCTCTGCCTGGAGTGCTTGTCCCATTGGTATTGTCAGGTGCGTTTCCATATTGTAATTCAGACCTCAGCTCAGATATCCCATCCACAGAGGGGCTTTCCCTGATGGCCCCAGTCCTTTCTCTCTGTGCAGCTCTCTCACCACCTGGCATTTCTCTTGTTTGTTTATTTGCTGGCTTATTTTAGATCTCCACCCATTCCCCGCTACCGCTGGTGTGTTTCTTCCACTAGAGCTTGGAGCCCACATGCCTTGTGCATGGCTCTACTTCCAGGCCTGTAACAATGCCTGGTACATGGCATGTGCTCAAGAGATATTTGTTGAATAAATGGATTAGGGGTGAGTCTGTAATTCTGCACTCTTTTTTTTTCCTGCCTGGATGTGAAACTGTAGCACTTCCACTCTTTCAGATACTGTTTCCAATGGCTGCACTATAATCTACATAGTTGAGACACTCAAATTTATTGACTCCTTTTCCTCTTTTGGACATTTATATTAATTAAAACTTTTCCCTATTATAAATAACTCTTCAGTGAACATCTTTACATATAAAACTTTTTACATATTTCGGATTATATCCTTAGGGTAGAATTCCAGAAATGAAAGCATTCATCAAAAGGATCTTTTGCCCTTTAGAAGGTGACTCATCTATAGGGAAAAACCACTTTGTATTTTGTATAGATTCTATAACTGTTTGTTGTAAAATGACCAAAACATATGTAAAGTATTATAATTGTGGAATCCTTTCTGCCCAACGCTGTGGAAGGTGCTATGAGTAGAAATAAGGAAAGAAGAAAGCTAATCTCTAAAAAGAAAGAGAAAAAAAAAACGTTAAACAGAGGAATGTGGCAGAATATAGCCATGACCTGACCTAACTTGAATATGGTAGGTACCCGCAGGGGGTCAGCACTGGGACTGACAGAAGCTGGCAGCCTGTTGAGTCTAAGAGGGAGACGAGTGTGTCTGCTCTGCTTTTTCTGTAATACTTGTATTGCACTTTACAGTTTATCAGTCAGTTCCACCCCCACTTTCTCGGGTGGTCCTCAGATCTACCTAGAGAGATATTTGGGGGGTAGGTGTTGGTGCTCTCACTTGCAGAGAGAAGCTTGGAGTGATTTGTCCAGGTTCACAGAGCTGGACCCCAAGCCCAGAAGGTCTGACAGCAAGTCCAAGGCCGTGACCTCCTCCCACCATTTGCAGAGTCGATGCTTCTGTATATCACACAGAAATGGCTGGATGGATTGTCCTGAGTTTGGAGGGTGTGTTAGAGGCAGGCTCGTGTAATACTGGCAATGTAGCCCTCACACGTTCACATCAAGGGTGCCTCAAAGACACAGGACAACATCCCCCAGGGAGGCTGAAGCTGCGGTTTGCCCATGGGCACGTGTGGACAAAGAGTGCAGTGACCATGGACAGAGAAGAAGAGCAGGCGCTTCCATCAGGCCCGGAGCCCTGGGCATCCTTCCAGCGGCAGGGTCTGTGTCCAGCTGCTTCTCACACAGGCACCTCTGTGCTTCAGCCTAGTAGAGGTGGGTCAGCCTGGGGTTTGGTGAAAAGCACATGAATTCACAAAACATGAAACCTCAGAGATCATCTTGTCCTACCCATTCAATGTATAGATAAGGAAACAACCCAGAGAAGCGAATTTCCAAGGCCACACAGCAAGTTCAAAGGGAGCCCAAACAATATTTTTCTTTATTACAGCATGATGCTTCTCATCCGTAGAGTATTACTAAAGAAATGCAGCTTTATGATTTTCAAGTACTCAGAGTTACACTAGAAAAAATCACCTGTCCAAAGCTCTCAGGGAAAGAACTTTAATGAACAGATAAGTTATGTTTTCTAGACAAATGAACATTCCCCCACCCGCCACCAAGGGCATTTGAAAGAAGTCTACGTATCTTTTCTGAAATCTTTCTTTCCCTGTGGATTTTCTTAGCATGCTCTCTTCAGTAATGGATGAAGGTGAGTTTCAGCCCAGTTATCGTTGAGATGATCACAAACCTCAAACGATGGGGTCTCGTGAATGAGGACGTGCTGCTCCATGAGCTACTGGACGTCATTTCTAGGTCGCCTGATGGTACATAACCATGCAGGGAAACAGGAGACATTTCCTGAGCTATCAGACGCTTGACCTGGGCAAGGATCGGAAGACAGGACGGTTAGATGGAATGGGAATAAGGTTTTATATAATTTTCTGTGCCGATCGAATTGCCCCTGAGATGTTTTACCCCATCTGCACATTCCGTCAATGGCACGGGGTGGAGAGGGGTGTGGGCAGTGGCAGGGAAGCACCAGTCTACTTGTCCGGGAGGTGGTGGGCAGCTGAGTATGTGGAGACGGCGTCATGGCCTCTTCCTCTTCCCTGTCATCCTGCGGTTCTATCACTGTCCCTTCAGGCCTGCTCACACGTCTTGATCAGACCATCAGAATGGAGGCTACACATTCTTTGTTAATAATTCTTGTAAAAGGCTTTTTCAAGATACTTGCACTGATGTCACAGAACTGATTCCCCTCGGCAATTAGATGCAGTGAATAGATAATCTTTTATGTTACATTAAAGCAATCCTTTAACAGCAAATCAGATTCCTATCTCGTCAACCTTCTCGTGATGGGAAAGGCTCAAAGAAGACTACCATTTTTAACATATCCTCTTAAAAAAAGAGGCAGGTCAGCTGGGGGTATCTGAAGGAAACAAGGGTTTCATTTGACATTTCCCCTCTCCACTCCCAAACATACTTGTTCCTGGGCATGGGGACTCATTCTGTGCCAAAATTATTAAAATCATAATGAGATAAAGAGTGAGACTAACACTGCAAGTTGTTGGCATGGTGGGTAGGGTTTTGGCAGCATATTTTCTTTTTTGTCTTCCCTCCATCCACTCAATCCAAAATGACAGCCTTGAAAATTTCTCTATGATGTTCACTGTGTTCTAAAACATGACAATGACCATAATTCAAATTTACGGCTGGGTTTGTATGTATGTGAGTGTGTGCTTTCTATTTTTTTAAACTAGTAATGAAGTTGTAAATGCAGCATTTCTTTCATTACCTATTCATTAAAGATATGACATGAAAACAGAGTTTCCATGGAAATGGCTTTGTGGTTTCTGAGTACATAATAAGAATTTCATTGTTTACACTATAGCACAGATAACTGACGGGTGTTATTGTAGCTGGTAAAGTCTTATTTAGCTCCATGAATACATGTAAGGGCAAAGGGGTGGTATGGTCTGTCCTCCCGCATGCCCGTGTGAGAGCAGAAGCCTCACGATCGTCAGCGCACACACGCCTTAGGATGGAAAGTACGCGTCGAGCTATACCTTTTCAACACACTTAAATATTGTAACATTCCAAATAAAAAGAGCCAAAATAGTTCCACTCAAGGCTCAACATGAGTCCATTTAACGTAAAGAAACGTTTTTCTCTGCTAATGTTTGGGCTATGACATGAGGCTGCCTGGGTTCAAGTCTTGGCTTTTATCCTTACTAGCTGCTAATAATAATAAATCCCAATTAAGTGACTTAGCCTCTCTCCAAGCCCTAGTTTTCTTATCTGTAAAATGGGGACAACATACATACACGATACATTAGATATCATATATATGTGTATACATGTGTGTGTGTATACACATATACATCAGATTCTTATGGGGATTAAAAGAGAAAGTGCCATAAAGCACTTACCAGATACGGGCTCCTATAGTGTTCCCTACCTGTGATACATTGTTGTCATAATTGTTTGCCATTAACAGGGTGGTGAAAACTGATGGGTGCTAACCTTCACCTCCTCTTCCCTGAGACTCTCCCTGGAGGTAGAAGAGCTCCCTCCCTGCCCTGAGCAAGGACAGAAGGCACCTGCCCCTCTCTTGCAGCATCTTCCAGTTCCTTTTTGCCTTTAATGATTTATGGGTTTATTCCTCTTCCTATGAGGTCATGCTCTCCTGGCAGGCAGCGGCCACCCCAGCCTTTCCTGTCATAGCCCAGGCCCTGGCACAAAGTAGAAACCTCCCAAAAGAAAAGTTTGATTTATGAAAAATTAAATTAATTAAAACCCACTGTGTGAACTCAGTTCAGGGGATGAGTTGTGTCTTTTTTGTTTCGGTTTGGTTTGACTTGGGAGATGGGAGAAGCATAAGGAGGCCAAGATTTTTTTTTTTTTTTTTAATTTGAAAGAGTATAGAAAATGCATGACACTAGGCTGAAAACGCGAGTCCTTGATGACTAAGATCCACTTCGGTTTTCAAAATATTCCCCGGCCAACTGTCCTGCAAATCAGGACTAGGGTGAGGAGAGGGAGGCACCCAGGGTGCAAACTTTCATGTGGCACTCACTTTCAGGGCCACCCGATGGCTAGTACATTTTATGCTCCAGGTACCTCACAGCTTTACCCTAGGCCCAGCCCTGTGTCCTGTGGCCAATGGCGTTGGATTCTGTGTTTGTCAGACGTAGGCTATGATACAAAGCTCTCTTGGACTGAGTCACATAAAGTCCTTTCCTGGTACTTCAGAGAGAAACATGAAACAGTAAGGACGATAATGCTTCCTAACACAGCAGACGGGAGATGTAACCGGGTGACACTGGCTGTTACACTTTATAGACAAAGTGATACCATTTGGTTCTTATTTATAAAACAGACGTTAATCCAGTTCTGCATGACTGTAGCACAATTTACTCAAAACATGCCAGGAAGTCTTCTAGCCTATTAAAATAAGTGTTCCACCGTCTTCATCTGTACCACGAATCCTGATTGCTGGCATCCAGATGAGAGAAAGAGATTCAACCATGAAGACATGGTTGACATAGACTATGACTATATAGCAAGAATTTTAATTGCCAGAAGTATTCCTTGAATAATTATACAAGTTAGGAGCAGGGGTGCAGGGAAAGAGAGAGACAGAGACACAGGTGTTTTCCCTAGCCCGTTGTTTCATGGACCAGAGGGGCTGCACTCACCACCTTTCCTAGGTGCCCAAGTAAACCAAAAATGCCTAGACCGAGCATCATGCAGGAAGGCAAGTTAAAACTGGAAAACTGACCCTAAAATTTACGTGGAAATGCAAAGGACCTAGAATATCCAAAACAATTTTGAAAAAAAAAAGAGAACAAAATTGGAGAATGTACACTCCCTGATTACAAGACTCATTAAAAAGCTACGGTCATGGGACTTCCCTGGTGGTGCAGTGGTTAAGAATCTGCCTGCCAGTGCAGGGGGACACGGGTTCGATCCCTGGTCCGGGAAGATCCCACATGCCGTGGAGCAACTAAGCCCATGTGCCACAGCTATTGAGCCTGCCCTCTGGAGCCCGCAAGCCACAACTACTGAAGCCCACATGCTACAACTACTGAAGCCTGCACACCTAGAGCCTGTGCTCTGCAACAAGAGAAGCCACCGCAATGAGAAGCCCGAGAGCGCCACAACGAAGAGTAGCCCCCACTCGCTGCAACTAGAGAAAGCCCACGTGCAGCAACGAAGACCCAACACAGCCAAAAAAATAATAATAAAAAAATTTGTTTAATTAAAAAAAAAAAAGAAAAAAGCTACAGTCATCAAGACAGTGTGGTCCTGCCATAAACATGCCATAAACATAGACGTAGAGATCAATGGAACAGAATAGAGTCCAGAAGTCAACCCACATATACATGATCAATTGCTTTTCAACAAAGGGGCCAAGGCAATTTAATAGGAAAAGGATAATGGTGCTGGAGCAATTGGATTTATATGCAAAAAAGAACCCCAACACTTAAGTCACACCATATATAAGAATTAACGTGAAATATATATCTAAATGTAAGAGCTAAGATTATAAGACTTCTAAAGAAAACATAAGTGAAAACCCTAATGATGTAGATTTGGCAAAGATATCTTAAATATAACAAAAACAAACAAAAAGCACAATATAATAAAAAAATGTATTACATTGATTTCATTAAATCTAAAACTTTTGCTCTTCAGAAGTCTCTGTTTTGAAAATGAAAAGGCAAGCCACAAACTGGGAGAAAATATTTGTAAAAATTTATCTGACAAAGGACTTGTATCTAGAATACTTAAAGAACTTTTATAATTGAATAATAAGACAACCCAATTTAAAAATGGGAAAATATTTAAACGGACACTTTATGAAAGAAGATGTGCAGATGACAAATAAGCACGTGAAAAAGTGCTTAGCATCAGTACTCGATTAGGGAAATACAAATTAAAACCATGATGTGATATCATTACATGTCTACTAGAATGGCTAACAGGAGAAGACTGACCACACCAAGTGCTGGGGAGGATTTGGAAGAACTGGAATGAATCCTCATACACGATTAGTTGGAATATAAAATGATACAACTACTTCTGAAAACATTTTGGCGGTTTCTTAAAAAGTTAAACATAGACCTGCCATAGAAACCTGCCATGCCATTCCTAGGTATTTACCCAAAAGAAATGAAAGCATATATTCATACAAAGACTGTACTCAAACCTTCAGAGTGGCTTTATTTATAATAGTCAAAAGCTGGAAAAAAGTACAACTGTCCATCAACACGTGAACATATTATCAAGTTGTGATATATCCATATGATGGACTCAGCAATATAATGGAATGAACTATTACAACAACAGTGATGATTTTTTATGCTGAAAGAAGGGAGACAAAGAAAGAATATATACTGTGATATTCTGTTTATGTAAAATTCTGTGAAATGCACACATCTATAATGACAGAAAGCAGATCTGTCTGGGGATGGAGGCGCAGAGAGGATTGGGGGACAGATGACTAAGAAAACTTTGGGGGAAACAGTTATGTTCATTGTCTTGACCGTGCAGATGGTTTCATGGGTGTGTACATACACCAAAATTCATCAAATTTTACCCTTTAAATATGTGTAGTTTATTATGTGTCAACTTTACCTCAAAGTTGTTTTTTTAAAAAAAGGTGAAACAAAGCAGTAGATGAGTCAGAAAAATAGTATGAGTCATGACCCCAAAACTGTGGGAAGAGCTACACAATATGCTGAGAACCTTCCTCTTCGAAGTTTTCCCAGGACAAGGCCAACAGGAATCTGCAGGAGCATCTCCCAGAGGCGCCCGAAGGAGTGGATCCAAGCATCTCCCCGAGGCGCCCGAAGGAGTGGATCCAAGCATCTCCCTGTGGACTCAGGTGGACACTGGGATCCCCCTCCCCGTGAAGGGCTGGCTTCTCTGCTGCGGGCAGTGCTGCTGGCTGACATGCCCCCACCTGTAGCAGAGCGACAGGCATCTAGCTCTGGGTTGCCCTGAAGCCCCTCTCTGGATCCCCCTTTGGCAGAGACCCTTTCATTCCCCAAGAGAGCAGGAGCCTGTGTCCCTGGCCCAGCTGACAAACACCGTATTGTCCTTGTGATGCCATCAGGAATCCATTTCTCTGATGAAGAGCTCTGCAATTCCTACTGCCAAGCAGGACAATGAGCCTCTTCCCTCCCTGCCCATGTCTCAGCCCTCACGCCTCCATCCGAGATCCTACAGTATCTGGGCACTCTCTGCACCCTCCTTGTCCACCCGTAGTTGTCATAGCAACAAATGACAACTACAGGCATGACTGAGATGTGATACTCTTAAATATAACTATTCAATAACGTAGCAATAAATAATTGATTATTATTTTATACTCCAAGGAGAACTCCGTTTTCATTATCTCATTATTTAACAATAATTAGATGATCTGTACAAAGCTACATGATTAGGGAACAGCAGAGCCAGTGTTCAAAACCAAGATTGCACCTTAGGTCTTAATACTAGTGTTTTCCAAACCTTGGTGAAATTTGTGCACCATTTGTCCTCTCAATTAATTAGAATTTTTCTTTAAATTGATTACCTTTTGTAAAATAATATGTTGTTTTTTAAATGTCATGTCACTTCTGTAAATGAAAAATAAGTATCACTTGTGACAAATGGGGAAAAAAAATAACTATAAAAGCAAATGCAGTGAACGCAAAAAAGTGTTATTAACAGCTGGCCTGAAGCTGTTGTCTGCAGAAGGCTCTGAGCCTGGGGCATTGGAGAGGTGTTAAAGACTAACACCCAACTGGGATTTTGTTCCTGACTGGAACCAAAGTGATTCAAAGGGAATTGGAAGGGGAATCACTTCGTCACTGAGTGAGTGCACTGGCAGTTATTGCCCGTCTTGGTGCCACCTGAAACCATCTGAGGGGCTTTGCACATCCGGCTCAGCCACCTCGCTGGTCATCTCGAGCCCTGTGAGTAGGTGGGGGAGACCATCCTACTGTGAATATTGCCATCTTACTGGCTCTGGGGCAGTGTGGCCAGTCAGAAGAGTGCTGGCTTTGTGTTTTGAAGACCCAGGTCTGAGCCCTGACTCTAGAAAGAGTCCCATGGTCCCAAGTCCTCTGTGTTACTCAGGTTCTCCAGGGAAACAGAACCAGCAGGAAATTATCTATCTCTCTGTCTGTCTATTTATCTATCTATCTATCTATTATGAGGAGTTGGCTTATATGACCATGGAGGCTGAGAAATCCCATGATCTGCCGTCTGCAGCTGGAGACCCAGGAAATCCAGTGGTACAATTCCTGTCGGAGCCCCAAAGCTTGAGAACCAGAGGAGCCAATGGGGTAAATTCCAGTGCAGTGGCAGGAGAAGATAGATATCCGGGTTCAGTCAGTGAGGCAGGAAGCAAAGGGGGTGAGTTCCTCCTTCCTCTGCCTTTTTGTTCTTCTCACCAGACCGTCAGTGGATTGGAAGATGCCCGCCCACACTGGGGAGGGCAAACTGCTTTACTGAGTCCACCGATTCAAATGCTAATGTCATGCAGACGCACCCTCACGGGCACACCCAGCAATAACAGTTAATCTGGGCACCCCGTGGCCCAGTCAGGTTGACACATAAAATTAACCATCTCATCCTCCAAGGCTCAGCTGGCATCTCTAACAGAAGCCTGGGTTGAGGAAGCGAGGTGCGCAGCAGCCCCAGAGCCGGCACTTCCAGACAGTGGGCAATGCTTCCCTCCTATAAGACATGGCTGCGGCACATGCTGGCAGTGAGCAGGGTCCTGTACTGGGGCCCACCTACAACACACTTATATCTTTTCCTAGTAGAAATCCCACCTCAGCACCCAAAGTATCCTGCATTGGGTGGGGTGAGGCCAGGGCCAGCCCCAAACTGGCAAAACACGGGGTCCCCTCAGAGTCTCTGCAACGGGCCCTGATGGGTTGGGTTCTGCTTGATTGGCACGCGTGCCCTGCTCAGGCCTCTTGGTCACGTGGCCTCGAGCTGTTTGGAGAGCCTGAAAGGCAGCACACAGGAGCACTTACTTCCACTCTCTGGCCAGCCTAAGAGGCCTCTCTGGGATGTGCCTTCTGTCTCATATCGGGAGGGCGTTTGATTTGCTACAGAGCTTTCCAGCACAAAGTCTGAACGACCACTGCTCCCTCCTTGCCGTGAATGGACTTCACCTCTGAAGCTTGGAACGGTGGCGGAGGAAAATATTTCCATGCACCTTCAAGGTCAGAAGAGAAAGTGAAGAGCATAAATATGGAGCAGACATTGCTGAAGTCAAACAGACACTGACATCAGACACCCAAAAGCAGAGGTTAGCTACACACAGCTGGTCGCCAGCCTACTGCATCTCCTCATGTGTGTGGGGTTTGTGTTTGTGTTTGTGTTTTTGTTTTCTCTATGGAGCTGGCTGTCATCCTCACACTTCTTGGGTGGGGCCGGGGGCAAGATGTGATTTCTTAAGGATTTTGTTTACTGTTAGATGTTATCCGGCCCCCGAACAAAGTCTCAGGGAAGGCCACTTGTTCTCCTGAAGCCGGGGGTCAAGCAGATCCCCTACTCGCAGGGGACGGCATCACCTCCTTCCGTGGGTCACTCCCCCTTGCCAAGGCTGCTCCTCCCATCTGGTCATCCCTGGTTCCTCTGGGACCAGCAGTGAAGGATTCACTCCTAGGGCTTCAAACCCACTTGTGTGAAGACACTGCCTTAGACAAGTGAGGTTTGGAAAGGCTAGGATACGGCCCTTTTCATTCTATTTTAGTGAGATTATTGTGCAGCTCACTGGGTTAGCAGGTGGGAGCTGGCTTTGTGTGGATAAAAGAGCTGGGTGGGGTAACGGGGAATCCGGCCAGCTGGGTCCTGGACACATTCAGCCCCGTGACCCTGAGCAAGTGGTTTATCTTCTCAGAGGATTGGCTTCCTCATCTGTAAAAGGAAAATGAAATTGTTCCTTACTCGTTATTTTGAGGCTGCAGCATCATTGCTGTTCATTCTAAAGCATAAGATGCTGTATTGAGGAGAGATTGTCTGCTCTTCCGATGATGATGGCCATGTAACAGTAAGGACGGTGGCGGGAGGGGAGAGAGCTCTCAGTCACTGGCGCCTCCCGCCAGGTTAATGTGTGATGCTGGCCGAGCCAGACACTGACATGCACCCGCATTCACAATCAGATCCTCAGCATATCCACAGCCCTTAGTGAACCAGAATTCATCTGCATTTAGTTTTTCAAACAAAACACCCCAGTGTCAGTGGTTTCACTGAAAAGAATCAAAATAAAAACAAATGTCCCCATGGCTCCCTGTGCCCAGTGCTCCCTCAGCGGGCCGCTCCCCTCTTACGCCTGCACGCCGACTGCTGCTCACTGGCCTCTGGGGCTCCCTGTGGCAACCAGAACACCCGCTATGAGACCCGGCGGTTCTCAGCCTGCACTCTTGCACGCCCTGAGATTGCCGTCCACTTTTAAGGGCAAGTGCACGTGTCTGTTTGCTTTAGAAAGGGAAAGGAAGGCAGCTTGCATCTGATTTTCCAAGGGAACAATGACCCAACAAGGCTGAGAGCCATTTTTGCTCCCTTTACTGTGCTTTTTAAAGGAGAGAGTGTGAAACCCTCTTTAGCCTGGAGAAGGGAAGGTTTGAAGGTGCTAGAGTCCCCTCTCCCAAGGTTGAAGAGTCCTCCTGTGAAAAGCTGCTCTCTGTTGTTAAAGAGGATGTGGTGCCACAGTAGAATGCATGTCACAGAGAGGGACCTTCCGTGGCAAACGAAGACTCTTCTACCAGCAACGGTTGTGCAGCCTGCCTCATAAGGGAAGAAGTGTGGGTCTCACAGAAGGTTCGAGTGGCTTCTGGATAGCTATTTGTAGGAATGTTTGTTCCCTAAGAAATTCCTGCCTCGAGGGGAACCCTGAACTACACAGTTTCAGTCATCCTGACCTGCTTTAGCATTTTAAGACTTTGAAATTAAAAGACAAAAAAAATTTGTTGAAAATGTATCTGAGTTACAACTGTTGTATCCAACATTCATTAGTGAAAAGCACAAATAGATACAAGCTTTCTTCAGAATATAGATGACTGGCTTGTCTTTTTAAATTTTTTTAACTTGTGCAATTTAATTTTCCAGACTATTCCCCTCACCCCACTGCCATCTCCCTGATAAATATTCCCCTACACATTCACAAATGCATATGGTAGCAAAGAGTATCATTTCCTAAATATAACTGAGTTATGGGCACTGTATATTCTCATGGCCATTCTATTTTAGAATTTAGAAAACACGCTGAAATATAGGAGTGCATGGAGTATAAAGGAACTTAAGGTCACATTATCTACTTGGTGGTGACAGGTACCATTTTTACCTGTCAGTTGGTCTCATACAGCCCATTGATAGCCATGTGAAATCTGACTTCAAGAATAATTTGATTCCTCCTGTTTTCTCAGAGAACCATAAATTGTAGTTATTTGGTATTATGTGTAATCATTTTCATAGAAGGCTAGATTTAAAAACTTATGCTGCACATTTCGTATATGTTATCTCAAAATGCTTAAATGTTTGGAAGGCTGGCATTACATAGGACTAATGGGGAAATTATTCCAAGCCCAAATTTTCAGCTCTGACCTCTGATTTGTATTCATAACTAACAGTAAAAGGTGAAATTCCACACCGTCAAGATAAAACACAGTTCACACCTAAACTGAAAACATACCTAAATCGATCTTTTAGCCAAATTTCGAAGCCTAACCTATTGAAAAGATTAGGGTTGTAGATGGTATTGATTGCTGGGGTTTTCTCTGCACAGTTTAAATAATGCTTCTTTGTCTTTCACTTTGACGGACATTCTTTGGGAAGCATAGCCGGGAAGAAAACAGTCTTCAGACCAGCTTCCCGCGGAAGTCTTCTTTCCAGAAGGGAGCCTCTGCTGGGACCCCCCCAGCATCTCAGGAGAACAGCTTTGCTCTTCTGCATCTGACAAATAAGGCCAACATGATAGATCTCTCGGCTTAAGGACATCCTAAATATTTATGGAATGACATCTTTCTCCATCAAGATTCATGATCTAGATTTTCAGCTACCAAGAGGGACCTGGCCATTGTCCTAGCGAGTGTCACATAAACATGGCCTTTTCATTTTTCACATTCAGAGAGCAGAGTGAATCAAAGTCAGAGGCATGCAAATATATAGTCAGAAGACAATAAAAACAACAAAATCTTCCTCTTTCAGATTTCAAAGGCAGCAAGGCATAGAACCTGTTTCATGAAGCAAACATTAACACAATTCAGGGAGAGTTTTGTAAACAGCACTTCAAGTTATGATCCAGTATGTTTCTTGAAGACTGAATTTTAAATTAATATTCTTCTAATTATTTAGCAAACTTCTTCAAAAAAATCAGTCTGTACTATGTTACAATTGCAAATTGTAAAAACATGATTTCCATGGTAGGTTGAGAGCTGAGAAACTAAATTTTGAGGTTAAATTAAAATGTTTGATATGTAAAAATTCTGTGATAAGCCTTAGTTGTGCAATTAGGTGCAAGCACATGTTGTATAAATAACAAACCATATCTCTTACATAAAAGTTAGCAGTTAGTATGATCTCAGGATTTGTATCATGAGATGACTTTTTTTAATGCAAATTATAGCTTACACACAACTGTTGAGTTGCTGAGCCTGGGAGACTTAATCGGTCTTATAACTGTTATTAGTAATTCATGGAAATTGATTACCTGAACAGCAGTCAGATCTTTACTATTTCGTGGCAGAGATGATAAACACAACTGTTTGTTGTCAGGGTGATTTTTTTTCTTCTTTTTGTTTGTTTGTTTGTTTATTTATTTATTTATTTATTTATTTATTTATTTTTAATTTATGGCTATGTTGGGTCTTCGTTTCTGTGCGAGGGCTTTCTCTAGTTGTGGCAAGTGGGAGCCACTCTTCATCGCTGTGCGCGGGCCTCTCACTATCGCGGCCTCTCTTGTTGCGGAGCACAGGCTCCAGACATGCAGGCTCAGTAATTGTGGCTCACGGGCCCAGCTGCTCCGCGGCATGTGGGATCTTCCCAGACCAGGGCTCGAACCCGTGTCCCCTGCATTAGCAGGCAGATTCTCAACCACTGCGCCACGAGGGAAGCCCTCTTCTTTTTTTAAAAAAAATCCATTAAAACTGCTGGAAATCATGCTGGTTAAAACAGAAGTTTGCAGTTTTCCTAGTACTTTATGCCTCTTGGAGGAGAATTCATTATAATAACAGAGTACTGGCCTGACTCTATTTGTGTGAAACAATGGCCTCTTTGGAAATGCTAGATGTGTAACAAAATGAATGTACACTGCCCTCACAGAGATAAAAATATTGATTGTAGGAGCACCACAGCCTAAAGACTACAGGTTATTGGAAAATAATGAAATCTCGTCTTTCTGTTCCAGCGTCTTAACGCCCCAATTATCGCTAGAGTACTTAATTATCCAGTGAGCACATCTTCAATAATGGGCAGGGTTCTAAAGAGGAACAAGCAAAAAATTTCTTACTTGATTTTTTTACTTGCTGTTTTTTCCCCTAAGAGGTTAAAATTAAGTGACTTCCTCCCTCCTGTAATGCATTCTTGGATCAGGACTGTCAAGAAGACATGAAACTAGAGGTTAAGAAATAGTAAATTCAGGCCACCTGGATAATTGGATTTAAAATGTTCTTCCTTTCATATTAGCCAGACACCTTCTTGGTTACTAAAACAATTCTCACTTTCCTACTAGCTTCCTGGACCCATTTTGGTGTAATGTATTCTTTATTCTCAGTTGACTTTAGCCTAATTCCATTGGATTAAAAAAAAAAAAAAAGCAAGACCTATTTGCTCTTTACAAGAGTTTCACCTTTAATATAAAGGCTATAAAGGCATTAGTGGGTCAAAAGTAAAAGGATAGAAAAAGATATCAAAATCTTAACTATATATTATAAATTATAGGAAAACTGGTGTGGCTCTATTAACATTAAACATAAAATTAAAGACAAGGAGTGCTACAAGAGATAAAGAGGGAGATGAAAAGGGATCCACTAATCAGAAAGACCTAACAATCCTAAATTGTGTATGAACCCAATCAGAGCATGAGAACACATTAAAAGACAAAATAACTGTAGGGAGAAGTAGGCAGAAAAAGTATAGTTAATGATTTTAACACTCCAGTCTCAGTAACTGATGGACCAGTAGACAAAACGTCAGACAAATAAGAGAATAGCATTATAACATAATAATAGCATTATAATAGCTATTATAATAGCATTTGCTATTATAGATAGCAGATAGATAATGCTATAGATAATAGCATTATCAAGCTTAAGTTGATGATATTTATGACAAAATTCACCCAACAACTGCAAAATACAAGTTCTTTTTAAGTGGACACAGAGGTCAAAACAAGTCTTGCTAAATTTGAAATTATGCATAGTAAGTTCTCTAACCACTATAGAATTATATTAGAAATCAATACAAATATCTTTAAAATGCTCCATTTTTCATTGAAGTATAGTTGATTTGCAGTGTTGTGTTAATTTCTGCTGTACAGCAAAGTGATTCGGTTATATATACATTCTTTTTTAATATTCTTTTCCATTATGCTTTATTATCGGATATTGAATATAGTTCTCTGTGCTATATAGTAGGACCTTGTTGTTTATCCACTCTATATATAATAGTTTGCATCTGCTAATCCCAAACTCCCAATCCATCCCTCCTCTACCACTCCCCACCCCCTTGGCAACCACAAGTCTGTTCTCTATGTTTGTGAGGCTGTTTCTGTTTCGTAGATAGGTTCAATTGTGTCATATTTTAGATTCCACATATAAGTGATATCATATGGTATTTGTCTTTCTCTTTCTGACTTACATCACTTAGTATAATAACCTCTAGTTGCATCCATGTTGCTACAAACGGCATTATTTCCTTCTTTTTTTACAGCTGAGTAGTACTCCATTGTATATATTTACCACATCTTCTTTATCCATTCATCAGTTGATGGACATTTAGGTTGTTTCTATGTTTTAGCTATTGTGAATAGTGCTGCTATGAACATAGGAGTGCATGTATCTTTTTGAATTAGGGTTTTGTCTGGATATATGCCCAGGAGTGGGATTGCTGGGTCATATAGTATTTCTATTTTCAGTTTTCTGAGGAACCTCCATACTGTTTTCCATAGTGGCTCTACCAACTTACATTCCCACCAACAATGTGGGAGGGCTACCTTCTCTCCACATCCTCTCCAGCATTTGTTATTTGTAGAAATTTAATGATGACCATTCTGACCAGTGTGAGGTGGTACCTCATTGTAGTTTTGATTTGCATTTCTCTAATAATTAGTGATGTTGAGCATCTTTTCATGTGCCTATTGGCCATTTGTATTTCTTCTTTGGAGAAATGCCTATTTAGGTCTTCTGCCCATTTTTCAAATGGGTTGTTTTTTGTTGTTGTTGTTGAGTTATATGAGCTATTTGTATATTTTGGAAATTAAGCCCTTGTCAGTCTCACCGCATGCAAATGTAAAATGCTCCAATATTTTGATATTAAACAATACACTTCTAAATAACACATGAGGCAAAGAATCACAGGAAAAATTAGAAAAATTTTAAACTGAATTTTATTGAAAATGCAACATATCAAACTTTGGGGGTTGAAGTTAAAGCAGTGGTTAGAGAAAATTGTATAACTTTAAATGCTTGTTTTAGAAAGGAATAATAGTCTAATCTTAATGATCTATGCTTCCCCTTTAAGAATATGGAAAAAAAGAAAAACAAATTAAACACGAAGTAAATGGTAGGAAATAATAAAGATATAAATGGAAATCAATAAAATGTTAAACAAATAGTAAAAAGAAATCAGTGAATCCAAAAGCTAGTTCTTTGAAAATATCAATAAAATGATAAAAAAATCGTAAGTTGAACCATTTTAAGTCAGGGACTGCCTGTATATGAAGAAAACAATGTACTGCTACCCTCTTGCTCATCCTATAGAAAACTTAATTTTAAGAAAATACAGGAGAGGGACTACTCTGGTGGTGCAGTGGTTAAGAATCCGCCTGCCAATGCAGGGGACACAGGTTCGGGCCCTGGTCCGGGAAGATCTCACATGCCGCGGAGCAGCTAAGCCACCACTACTCAGGGTGCCACCACTACTGAGCCTGCCCCCTAGATCCCGTGAGCCACAACTACTGAGCCCACGTGCCACAACTACTGAAGCCCATGCGCCTAGAGCCCGTGCTTCGCAACAAGAGAAGCCACCGCAGTGAGAAGCCCACGTGCCACAACTAGAGAAAGCCCGCGTGCAGCAACGAAGACCCAATGCAGCCAAAAATAAATAAATAAAAAAGTAAATTTATTTAAAAAAAAAATACAGGAGAATATCTTACCAAATATTTGTTAGCAGGAACCAAAAAAAGGATGAAACTATGAAAGAAATATTGATAAATTGCATTTCATCAAAATTTTTAACTTCTGGTCATCAATAGATACTATCAAGAAAAAGAAAAGGCAAGTCACTGAAAAATTGCCTTTTCTTTTGATTGATTAAAATAATCTTAATACACATATCTGGCAAAATATTTTAATCCAGACTGTGCAAATATTTTCCACAACTCAATAATAAAAATATAATCAATCCAATTAAAAATAGGCTAAGTACATAAACAGATACTTAAAAAAAGAAGATATATGAATGGTCAATAAGCACATAAGGTGTTTAACATCATTAATCATGAGGGAAATACAGATTGAAACCACAACAAGAAACCAACTTCACGCTCACTAGCTTGGCTAAAGTCAAAAAGACTAACAACATTAAATGTTAGGAAGGATACAGAGCACTCAAACTCTCCTACATTGGTAGTGGAAGTGTCACATTGTATAAATACTTTGGAAAACACATAGGTAGTTTCTTATAAATTAAACATATATCTGACCTATGACTCAGTAATTTTATTTTTAGGGATTTACCCAAGAAAACAAAAACATATGTCCCCAAAAAGACTTGTACAAAATATTCTTGGAAGATTTATTCATGATCATCTGGAGGGGAAAAAAACCCCCTCAAACTGTCCATTAGCAGGTGAATGGATAAACAAATCATGATTTTAAGTATACAATGAATACTTTTTAGTAATAAAAGGATGGATCTCAAAACATGCTGAGCAAAAGTAGCCAAACACGAGTACCTACTGTATGATTTCATTTACACAGTGTTGAAGAAAAGGCAAAACTGATATGTGGTGATGGAAATCATAGTAGTATTTGCCTCTTAGGGGGCTGGTGAAGATTGAGTGGAAAAAGGCAGGAGGAAACTTCTGGGATCACAGAAATGCTCTATATCTTGATTGGGGTTTGAGGTATATAGGAGTATATAATTGTCAATATTCATCACACTATACACAAACATCATTCATTTCACTGTATGTAAATTATGCCTCAATAAAAACAAATTTTAAAGGTGAAACAAAAAATTAAAGTAAAGCTAAGGTAAGAAATTGGAAAACAAGCTTACAGAGCAATCCAAACCAAATAAGAAGGTAAGAAATAATGAATAGAATATAATTTAATATAATTTTTAAAAATAGAGAAGATTAAAGAAAAACAAAACTTCTTTTGAAAGATTAATAAGTCTGACAGGCCTTGGCAATACTGATTGAGAGAAAAAAAGAAATGAAAAAAGGGATTATCAACTGTAAGGGACAAAATTACTACTGGCACAATGCATATTTTAAAATGTAATAAAAAAGAGTTTTGAACAACAGTGTGCAAATACATCTTAAAACTTTAATGAAATAAATGTTAAATAAATAGAAAAGGTGTTCAAAGACCTCATCTCCCCTTCCTCAAAAAGAAGTACCCTGATGGTTTTATGAGGGTGTTGTACCAATTTTTTATAGAATAATTCTTATTTTTTTTTTTTTTTTGCCTGCATTGGGTCTTCATTGCTGCGCGGGCTTTCTCTAGTTGCAATGAGTGGGGGCTACTCTTCGTTGCAGTCCTCTCGGGCTTCTCATTGCGGTGGCTTCTCTTGTTGCAGAGCACGGGCCCTAGAGCGTGCAGGCTTCAGTAGTTGTGGCACATGGGCTCAGTAGTTGTGGCTCGTGGGCTCTAGAGCACAGGCTCAGTAGTTGTGGCGCACGGGCTTAGTTGCTCCGCGGCATGTGGGATCTTCCTGGACCAGGGATCGGATTCTTAACCACTGTGCCACCAGGGAAGTTCTAGAATAATTCATTTTTATCTTAAACAAGTTGTTCCAGAAGTCAGAAAAGGCTACCTACATGATTTGATGAGGCTAGTGTATGCTTGATTCCCAAACTAGATAAGAAAAACACAGGAAAAGAAAGTTGCATGTTCACTTCACTTATGAACATAGATGGACAAGTAAAATATTAACTGAACCGAAGCTAATAAATTATCATCAAGTAGGGTTTATATCAGAACTGCAAGGATGGTTCATCCTCAGAATACCTATGAATGTAATTCAGCACATTCATGAATTAAAGGAGAAATAGCAATTGATTATCAAAATTGATGCCTAAAAATTATATGACAAAAACACACTTATTTATGGTTTTTAAAATAGTTCTTAGCAAACTAGGAATACGAGTGCGTGTTAACTTAGTAGAGGTTATGTGTCAGAAACCTCCACCAAAACTTATACTCAATGAAGAAATTTTACAGTCATTCCCTTTAAGAAAGAAACAAGACAAGAAAGCCCACTCTTAACTAGTATTGTCTCACATCACAATAGAGACATAGAAGAGAAGAGATTAATCTGTCATTATGTATAGATGGCATACTCATCTACTTGAAAAGAGCAAAATTAGTAAGCAAAATATCAAATGTATAGGACAAAATTAATAGTCATAATAGAAATTTTAAATGTAAGGTAATGAAAGAAAATTATGAACAACTGTGCAACTAAATTTTAAACCTTTGATGAAATAATTATTAAGTAACTATTATTATTTAAAATAATCAGTAAAAGAACTAATAAAAGAGTTCAGCAAGTTTGCTAGATTAGGAGATACCAGCAATAACCAACTCGAAGATATAATTTTAAAAATAAGATACTCTTTGCAGTAGAAAAAATACAATGTACCTAGGAATTAACAAAGAATATACAAGAGCTTTCTGGAGGAAACTTTAAAACTCCAATAAAGTGCATAGATTATAAGTTGCATAAATGGAGTGACTTTCATGCTCTTGGGTAGGATGATTTAATATTATAAAAATGTCAACTGTCCCAAATTACTGTATAAATTCAGAGTAATATCAACCAGAGTTCCATCTGGAATTTTTTAGGAACTCAGGACACTTATTCTGACATATAAATAGGGAAAAAAAAATCCATGATTAGCTAAATTAACAGTGAAAAAGAAAAGTTAACATTGGTTTGAACGTACTACAAAGAAATAAAATGTGAAATTAGTGTAAGAGCAGACAACAGCCTGACTAATGCAATAGAGACAGATCCATGTATATATGAGAACCTAATATATGACAAAGGTGACACAAATCAATATGAACAGGACAGGTTATTTTATTGCATAGGATTGGGGAAATTGCTCACTATATGGAGGAAAAAAATCAGATTCCTACCTATCACCACATTCAAAAGTGAACTACAGATCAAACCTAATTGTAAATATGAAATCATAAAGTCCATACAATAAAGTATAGGGCAGTATATTTATGATCTAGGAGAAGGGAATGACTTTATAAATGAAACTTCAATAGCACAAATCGTAAAGCGTAAGATGATTTTAATTACATCAAAAGAAAGGATTTCTGGTCCATGAAAGACATTATAGATAAAGAT
This sequence comes from Eschrichtius robustus, assembly GCF_028021215.1. Classification (NCBI taxonomy): domain Eukaryota; kingdom Metazoa; phylum Chordata; class Mammalia; order Artiodactyla; family Eschrichtiidae; genus Eschrichtius; species Eschrichtius robustus. The sequence continues at coordinate 132,784,517 of NC_090830.1, read as the reverse complement.
TAAAGTAAGATGATAGCATAGAATTTATTTGCAGTGTCTAAAACCAATAAAAGATATCTGGGATAGTGAAGGAATTCCCGCAAATCTAAAAAAAGGACAGCCCCAATAGAAAAATGGGGGAAAGGTATGGAAAGGCAATTTACGGAAGCGGAATCCCAAAAGGCTAGCAGGCCAATTTAAAGACACTCAAATTTATTAGAAATCAGGAGGTGACAATTAAACCAGCCATGAGCTATCACTTTACATCTACGAGATTGGCAAAAATTAGAAAGTGAGATGACTTCAAGTGTTGGAAAGGACATGGAGATACGATATTTCCATGTACTCCTGGTAAGAACATAGAAAGTCACAACCATTCTGAAAGCAACCTCAGCTGTCCTTAGTCAAAGTTAGTACTACAAGTCCTATGATCCAGCAATCTCACCCTGGATACACCTCCCCAAGAAATTCTCAAACACATTCAAAAAGGGACATTATAAGTATGTTCCCAAAAGGGACATGTAAAGGACAGGGTTATTGGTAGTGGAGGGGAGTTGGAGATAACGCAGGGTCCCAGCCCTAGAGAGTGGACAGCTTACATAGAGTGGGATGATTGCACACCAAGGAATGTTTACTGCAGCCAGAAACGACAAAATAGCAATGTGGATGGATCTTAACCTTAGTGAAGAAAAGAAATGGGGAAGTGGGAATTAGGGATAAAATAAAAGATGAAAAAAGGAAAGAGAAAGAGAAAAAAGGGAAAGCAATATGCATGAAGATATTCTATATATACACACACAAAGTTTAGATGCAACATGCACTTAACAGTCGTAAGGGAATAATCAATTATGGTACATCCACTAAATGAATTATTAAAATGATGTAGGAACTTTGTGAATGCTAATGATACTAAATGCTAAATTTTAAAAAACAAGATACAAATTATATCACAATATGAATACGACCATTTTTTTTTGCTTTTTTTTTTTAACATCTTTATTGGAGTCTAATTGCTTTACAATGGTGTGTTAGTTTCTGCTTTATAACAAAGTGAATCAGTTGTACATAATACATATGTTCCCATATCTCTTCCCTCTTGCATTTCCCTCCCTCCCACCCTCCCTATCCCACCCCTCTAGGCGGTCACAAAGCACCGAGCTGATCTCCCTGTGCTATGCGGCTGCTTCCCACTAGCTATCCATTTTACGTTTGGTAGTGTATATATGTCCATGCCACTCTCTCACTTTACGACCATTTTTTTAAAAAAACAAGAGAGTGTGTACATAAGCACATAGCAAAAAAGACCAGAAGGGAAAAAAATTAAAATGCTACAAATAGTAGTGTTAAGATGGTGAAATTATGGATAATTGTTTTCCCTTTTTCTCTCTAGTTACTGTTACATTTATGTTTATTTTCACGTGCTCTGTTTCATAATTTCTTTGTAATCTATACTCTTATTTCTCTTTCTTTCAGTTAACTGATCACTTAAAAATAAATATAGAAAAAGAACAAATTGTTACCTGAACTTAAAGTGTATCTAGAAACTTCCCAGATCCCAAACTGACTTGAAACCTGGTCAGTTCATCAATTATAATCAGCGTGAACCCCACCTTCGATATTATAGCATGGCATGCTTCTGTCTTAGTGATGTTTATATAGTGAGGGGTGTCTTACTTTTCCTTCTTGACTGGGGTGAAGGCCTTTGGAGTACTTTGAGATTTGGAATTGTGTTTATGGGAACCTTAAGTTTAGACCTTGAAATAATTCCATTAAAAAGTTGAATCTGCCCACAATTACTTGTGGTCATCTGTAAAGGACTTTTACTATGTTCTCAAGGCCAGGCCAGTGCGGGCAAGGAGTGCAGATTAATTTGTATTTTTTCCTTTTTCCTTTCCTTTCCTTTTAAATTTTTATGGTAATTTTCTTCCTATTTTCATATGGATGATGTTAGCATAGAGACTTATTTTGAGAAACTGTGCAGTAGCATCTTTGTTTTCATTCTTCACTGTTGATCATTCTAAAAGCGAGAAAGAACCGTTTCAATGGGAAAAGTGTTAAAAGAAAAAGGTGATCAGGGATGACTTCAGAACAGTCAAATGTTCCAATTTTGTTTAGACCTACAGCCAGGACTATTTTGTTGCTTTCTAGTTTAAATTCCAATGGTTATTTGCAGAGATGTATAAAGTATGTAGTATGAAGACAAAACCATAGAATTTAATTTGCCAAGGGATCCTTTCACGGAAGCTATACATAGCTCCAGACATCAACTTTAGTCCAGCAAGGAATCTCCAGAGAGAAGAAATAAATCTCAAATATTGTCTGCAGATGTGCAGTAATCAGAAACCACCCATATAATACGGGACTCTTCGGTTTTTTTCTTTATCCTCCTAATTTTTTCCTGTGATCTCCTCTACTCTCACTTGTTCCTGTCTCTTAAGACACATAATGAAAGGATGTCTCTGGGTCTTATCAGACATCTGTGGTTTTCCTTTCCCTCCATAACTGTCAGAAAAAAGAAAGTGGATAGTAGTTATCTGCAAAGTATCCTGTATTTCACCTTTATTATCTGTATGCTACACTATCCTAGATCTAACCCCTTGACAGTAATAAAGAGAAAATCTTTTTAAGAAATTGATCTTCCACTGCTGCCTGTTCTTCATGAGAGGATGTGATCCTTTCGTTTATTACAGAATAATCGTCCTTATGCCAAAGCGTGTGATGCAATATGCTAAAAGCGTGTTCTGAGCCATTCGTCAGAATTAATGGCAGCAAAGCATGTGGAGGAGCTTTGGTCGTCCTGCATAGATGGGGCCAGGGAAGGGCTTAGGTCAGCTTGGGTCCTGACCACACAAAGTACCATAATACCATGTTGCATTTAAACAGAGCACTGAGGGAGGAAATCAAAGAAATTGCTGTCATTTAATTCACCTTAATATAGTGTTTTTAGTGAAATATGTTGAGAGACAGGGATGATGGAAAGAGTTTGAGCTTTGAAGTCAGGTAGACCTGGATATGGGTTGTAGCACCACTGTCCTCCAGTGTGCGACTTCGGAGAAATGCTTGAGTCTCTGTGTTTCAGTTTGCTCATCTCTAAACCAGGGAGAGGAAGATGGGGCAGGAGGTAATAATGCCTACCCTGAAGGATTATCCTGAGGACTTCAGGAGAGGGTCTAGCACAAAGTAGACATTCAACAACAGTAAAATTTTTTTAAAATTATGTTTTATAGCCTGTGTAAATAAAATTAATAATAGTGGTTATAAGCAGTGGTTCTCAAAGTGTGTTTTGGGGACCCCTGGAGGTCCCTGAGAATATTATAATAACTTAAATATGTTATTTGATTTTTTTCACTCTCATTCTTTCACTAGCATATAGTACAGTTTTCCAGAGACTACATGATATGTGATAATACAATAAATTGACTGCAGGAACAGATAAGAGAATCAAGCCATCTTGCATTAAGCCAACCATTAAAGGGATTTGTAAAAATGTAAAACAATGCCACTCTATTTACTATAATATTTTTAGAAAATATAGTTATTTTTCATAATATTGTTATTTATATTACCATGTAGGTTACCAGTTAAAATTAATATACAGATAGCTTTCAATATATAGGCAATAACCGGTTTTAAAACATGATTCAAAGAAATAAAATGGAAAATCCACACTAATATCAAAAATATAATACACCTAAGAATAAAGTTAGTGAAGAATGCATAGGATATACATGAATAGCATTATAAAACTCCACTGAGGGGCATAAAAATGATTTTTAAGATAAAGAAATATATTTTACTCCTAGGTAGAAATACTCAATACAGTACTTCTGTCTAAATCAAACTAGAATTCAATAGTCTCAGTCATAATGCCAACAGAACTTTTTTTGGAACTTGAAAAAATAATTCTGGAGCTCATCTAGAAGAACCATCTTGTGAGAATAACAAGAAAAAATGTTAAATGCAAGAATAATGGCACACTTGCTCTGGCAAATATTAGAACCAATAATGCTGGTTTCTAAAACAATATGTACAGGCACAGCAATAATCAGACAAGTGGAATATACACAAGCAAACCTGAGGTTACAAAAGAAAATAGTGTTTAAGGACAATGCCTGAAATCAATGAGTGAAAGATGAATTACTCATTAAGTGGAGATGGGAAAACTTGCTAGCTCTTTGTAGCCTTACCTCCGTCCTTACACCAAAATAAATTACAGGTGGTTCAGAGGGTTCAATGTAAAACTGTAACTATAACTATAAAACTGTTAGAAAAAAACAGTGGGGAATATTTTTATGCTCTTGGAAGAGATCCTTTCTCAATATAAACACCAAGGCCAGAAAACTTTAGAGGTGATTGAATATTTTTTTATATAAACACTTAAATTTCTTCATGTCAAAAACATAAGATTAAAGAAAACAGAAAAATATTTATAAGCTCCATGACAAAGGATTAATATTGTTAATTTACAAATTCAACAATATCAAACAAAGAATACCGAAAAGCAAAATGGGCAAAGGACTTGAATAGGTTATTCACAAAAGTACAAATGGCTTTTAAACATGTAATTCAGCTTACTGATACTTAAGGAAATGATAATTAAAACTACTGTAAAATATTATTTTCTACATCAAGTTGATGAAGATTTAAAAGGGTTATAATATATAATGCAGTTAAGAGTGTAAGTTAACAGGCACTTTCATATTCAGTTGATGTGAGTATAAACTGCTGAAACCTTGTTGCACGGGAATTTAGTGGTAACTGAAATTATAATAATAACAGCACTCTTGTCTTTTATTGACTTTAATGGGCATTACTTCCAGTGTATTATTAGTAAGCAGGATATTGGCTATTGTTTTGTGTTATAAAATACACACATACCACACACACACACCACACACACACACATAAAGTTATATCTAGCAAGTATCCATTTATTTCTATTTTAGCATGGGCTTTGTAAAAATAGGAGTAGCTATTGAAACGTATCAGATGAGCTTTTGGTATCTATTGGTAATATATGGTGGAATATCTTAATAGATTTCATAATATTAAACCATCTTTACCCTTCTACTGAGACTTCCTCTTGGTCATAATTCCTTTAATATCCCATGGACGCTGTATTTCAGTAGAGGATTCCAATTTTCACCTAGGTATTAAGTGAAATTGTCCTGCTGTTTGTCTGTCAGTAGCCTGGCTGGTTTGTTGCATGCTGTCTTTTACAAATTCTGGCTTTCTAAGAGGTTTTTCTTGTTTCTCTGTGGTCTGAAAGAGCTCAAAAAGCATAGAAACTATCTGTTCCTTGAAGGTCTAAATGAATTGCCCATGAAACCCTCTGGGTCTGGAACCTGTGAGGGCTAAGACTTCTTAAACTACTTCCTCTTTCCTTGGTTATCAGCCCATTTAGATCTTCTGATTATCTTTCCATTGATTGTGGACTTGGGTATTTTCCTTGGAAATCATTTATTTCATTCTTATATTTAAGTGGATTGGCATAAAATTAAGCAAAGTGGTATCTTAGAATCCTTCAAATTTTATCAGTCTCCATGTTTCATTTCCCTGTGTGATTCCTAGTTTTGTATATTTGGGCTTTCTCTCTTAGTTCTTGACTAAGCTAGTTAGTAGTTTAATACAATGCATTGATCCCTACCTCCCAAGAAATATCTGTTGTGTTTATTTATTAGTGATACCATTTTATAATTTATCAATATTTAGTTTTATGTATCAGTCTTCTATTTCCATTTTCCTAAGGTTTATGAAATCTTTGTTTAACAGATTTTATTTTCTTTAGAGCATTTTCAGATTCACAGCAAAATTGAGCAGAAAATACAGATTCTTTTTATTACTTGACTTGGATACTTGAGTTATGTATTTTTTTCTTTTTTCTTTTATTTATTTTCTTATTTTAATTAATAGAAAATGCCCTTAGAGTCCAACTTCAGCTATATCTCAAAGGTTTTAAAGTCGTACTTTTATTGTAGTTATTTCCCAGATATTCTATAGTTAAAAGTTTTATTTCCTTTTTGGTTCAAAAAATGGTTTAGAAAGGACAGCTCTTGTTTGGTTTAGAGGCTTGGGGGGATTGTTTCTTGTCCACCATTGTTATGAGCTCCCAGAATATTTGGCAGAGACTGTGGTACTTTTTCTTCTTTAGGGAACACATTAAGTTTTGTTGCAGTTTAATCATGAAAAATCTGTAAGTGTACCGTTGGCACCTGCACAGGTATACATTGTAAAGTTAATACATCTATTAGATCTGCCTTGTTAATTATAGTATTCAGGCTTCCACATGCTCACTTTTGTTTTCTTTTTGGTCCCTAAAAAGGAGTTTTAAAGCCTTCCATTACAATTTTATTTCTCCTGCATTTCTTGAGTTTTCCTTTATATATTTCAGTGATTAGTTTTACTTAGTTAATAAAGATTATGACAATTTAATCTTAATTGTGTACTATACTTTTTGTGTTAGTGAAAACTCTTCACATTACAAGTGATAGAAAACCCAACTTGAGGGCTTCCCTGGTGGTGCAGTTGTTAAGAATCCGCCTGCCAATGCAGGGGACACAGGTTAGAGCCCTGGTCCAGGAAGATCCCACATGCCATGGAGCAACTAAGCCCGTGCACCACAACTACTGAGCCTGTGCTCTAGAGCCTGAGTGCTGCAACTACTGAGCCCACGTGCTGCAACTACTGAGCCCACGTGCAGCAACCACTGAAGCCCGTGTGCTTAGAGCCTGTGCTCCGCAATAAGAGAATCCACTGCAGTGAGACGCCCACGCACCGCATGCACGCCACAACTAGAGAAAGCCCACGCACAGCAACGAAGACCCAATGCAGCCAAAAATAAATAAATAAAATAAAAAATAAAGTAAAATAACAGGCAAAGATAAATATTAAAAAAATGCACTGGTATAATTTTTAAAAACCCAACTCGAACTTCTTTAAATAATAAATGGAATGTACTGGTTCTTGTAACTAACAGATCAAAGAGATGAGGCCTGATTAGCAGCCCCAAATGATGCTAAAGCAGCACGTGAAACATCGACCAGCTGAAACTGGTTTTGCTTCCTTAAAACAGGTTGTTGATCAGTCAAACCTGGAGTTATTTAGCAGAGACAGGATCCCATGTCTCTAGGATGGGAACTCAAAGAATAGAAATGCTGCTACTGGAGCCCTTTACGGAGAGAGAAGTCTTTCAATGAGGACAAGCTGGCTTCCAGCAGCCGGAGTAGCTGATATGGACTGATTCGAGACTAGCCAATCTAGTCTTCTGCCTCTCAGCCCTTAAATTTTGCCTGAAGACTGAATGGGGAGACAGGTTTGCCAGGCTTGCCGCCACTCACATGTCTGGCTTTCTCCCCAGAAGGCCTCTAGTGCTCTAGCAGATGCTGTGGGTGTCCTGCCCATGCTCCCTGAGTTTTCACCTCAACAAGCTGAAGGAGGCCTACTGCAAACGCTGCGACTCTCTGCCAGGGGGCTTTAGCTGCAGCCAGGGAGAGGTCTGGGCTGTGCGCAGGACAAGTCAGAAGTTTGCAAGCGGGGATGCTCAGGAAGCGGCTTCACCTGGTGACGTGGGAGGTGGTGAGAATACCCAGCTGCCAGGCCCCGTGGTTGGGTTAACTCTGAGGCACACTGCTCCCTTTTTACGGAGCCACATAGGGACTGAGCCCACCCCAGTGACTGGCTCCATAGTTCCTCCTTTGTGGCTTCCTTCCCTTCCCTGCCTCACTTCCCTATGCCCCTGACAGTACTTCCTGGGATTACCTCCCAAGTAAACTACTTATCCCTTCAATTCTTATCTCAGGATCTGCTTCTAGAGGAACCCAAATCAAGACAGCCCCCTAAAGAGATGAGACACTGTTTAAGCTTTGCTATGAAAAACTGTTTATTTAAATAATTAAAACAATTAAATTAAGTCCCTTTAACTTCTAAGTACAGTCATGCTACTGATAATTATAGCTCCTATCTAAACTGAAACACAGCAGCATGTGTTGGGCACCTTCTCTGTGCCATGTGCCGAGGTGCTGACGGAGCAGGATTGTATCTGGCCACAAAGGGCTTAGGGGAAGGAACTGAGCCATTTACAGAAATCTGACGCCTTAGCGTTATTAGTGTTTACAAAAAAATGGAAAGTGTTTGGGACTATCTTTTTCCCTTTTCTTTTGAAAATCTTTTTGTAATCAAATTTGAGTAGGTATAAAAATTATGAATTACATTTAAGATGTAAGTAGCAATTCAGTGATCATGTACCCATCACCCAGTTTAAGAAAAAAATTTTTTCAATTATGTTTGAAGTCACTCCCCTGCCTGTCCCCCCCCCCCGATCTTCTGATTCCTTCCGCTTCCCACCAAGTAACCATGGTCCTGACTTCGGTGTTTATCATTCTTATTTTTTAACAATTTTATCGTGCATTTGTATCCCTAAACAAAATATATTTTTTGTTTGTTTCTAGACTTTTTATACTTGGGTTCTTCCCTTTCCTTCTATTACTTTAGAAAGTATAAATCTCATTTTCATTATTTTAATCATTACCCTGGAGATTTTAACACGCACATTTAATTTACCAAAATGCATAACTAACGACTATCTTTACTCTCCTCTCAAACAATACAAGACCTAACAACACTTTAATTCTGATCATCCCCTCCAGACATTAGTGCTATTTTGTAAGTGTTCTTATCTTTTCATCAACCCAGGGAAAAATTGTTAATATTGTTTTATTCAGCCTATGTTTGTTAAGCTGCACATACTTTATTCACTCTGAAGTTCCTTCTTACATCTCAAACCTTCCATCTGGACCAATTTCCTTCTGCCTAAAGTCCATCTTTTAGAACTTCCTTCTAAAAGGAAATTCTAAAAGAGCTCTACTGAGAGACTACAAAGTCTCTCAGTTTTCTTGAAAGATATTTTACTGGATACGTTACTCTACATTGACTCTTTGGATGACGGTGATACCATTCCACCCTGTTTGAGCTTCTTTTTTGTTCCTATTAAGAAGTCAGTGAGGACTTCCCTGGTGGTGCAGTGGTTAAGAATCAGCCTGCCAATGCAGGGGGCAGAGGTTCGAGCCCTGGTCTCGGAAGATCCCACATGCCACGGAGCAACTAAGCCCAGGAGGCACAACTACTGAGCCCACGTGCCACAACTACTGAAGCCTCGGAGCCTAGAGCCCGTGCTCCGCATCAAGAGAAGCCACCACAAGGAAGAGCAGCCCGCTCGCCACAACTAGAGAAAGCCCACGTGCATCAACGAAGACCCAATGCAGCCAAAAATAAATAAATTAAGTAATTAATTAAAACAAAAATTAAGATGTCAGTGCTCTGTAATAGCCTGTGTGGGAGGGGAGCCTGAAGGAGCGTGGATTTATGTGTGTGTATGGCTGGTTTGCTTTGCTGTGCACCTGAAGCTAACGCAACGTCGTGGGTCAACCACACTACAATAAAAATTTAAAAAAGTAAAAGTCAGTGATCAGCCTGATTGTCATTCTTCTGAAGGTAATTTAATTCACTCTGGATTTTTTTTTTTCAAGATTGTCTCTGTTTCTCTCTGCTTCACTGTAATGGGTCTATGTGTAGGATTTCCTTTTATTTATCCATCTTGCTTAGGATTCACTGGAATTTCTCAATCTCTGGATTGGTATTTTTCATGAGTTGTAGAAAATGACTGGTCATTATCTCTCCAAAAATTGCTTCTGCACCATTTTCTCTCTTCTCTTGTTCAGAAACGCTAATTAGACATATGTCTCATTCCGTCTTCCACATCTCTTTGTCACTCTCTTCCGTTCCATATCTTAATCTCTCTGTGCTTCACTGTGGGAAAGTGTTTAGACCTACCTTTATTTCACTAACTCTCATGAGCTGTGTCTAATTGCTTTTCCTTGAGTTTAATAGTAATCATTCTGGTTTTCATTTTTAAAGTTCTACTTGTTTATTTTTCATATCTGCTTGGTCATTAGTCAGAAGAAACCAACCCTGCAGACACCTTGATCCTAGACTTCCAGCCCACAGATTTATGAGAAAATAAACTTCTGTTGTTTAAGCCACCCAGTCGGTGGTACTTTTTATGGAACCCCTAGCTACCTAATATAACTTTTCACCTTGATTTTCTTTATTTTTAGTGTATTTCTTAGTGCACCCAGTATGCAAATCTGGACCAGTTGGTACCTGTGATTAGAACATAATGAGGCCAAGGTCATGGACTCAGTCATAGGGCAGAAAACAAGAGGAAAACATCTCTGTCACTGCAGAATGCCCCTAATGCCAACCAACCACTATAAATGTTTGCCTAATCCCAAGACCAACCCATAATTCAAAAAGAGACATGTACCGCAATGTTCATTGCAGCACTATTTATAATAGCCAGGATATGCAAGCAACCTAACTGTCCATCGACAGATGAATGGATAAAGAAGATGTGGCACATACATACAATGGAATATTACTCAGCCATAAAAACAAACAACATTGAATTATTTGTAGTGAGGTGGATGGATCTAGAATCTGTCATACAGAGTGAAGTAAGAAAGAGAAAAACAAATACCATATGCTAACACATATATATGTAATCTAAAAAAGAAAATGGTTCTGATGAACCTAGGGGCAGGACAGGAATAAAGACGCAGACGTAGAGAATGGACTTGAGGACACAGGGAGGGGGAAGGGTAAGCTGGGACGAAGTGAGAGAGTAGCATTGACATATGTACACTACCAAATGTAAAACAGATAGCTAGTGGGAAGCAGCCGCATAGCACAGGGAGATCAGCTTGGTGCTTTGTGACCACCCAGAGGGGTGGGATAGGGAGGGTGGGAGGGAGACGCAAGAGGGAGGGGATATGGGGATATAAGTAAACGTATAGCTGATTCACTTTGTTATACAGCAGAAGCTAACACAACATTGTAAAACAATTACACTCCAATAAAGATGTAAAAAAATTTTAAAAAGACCAACCCAAGAGAAAGTCTGCCAGCCCGTGAGTACTCCCTTAAAAAGTGTCTCTAAAGTCCAGACCCTGCTAGTGGTAATTTCATCTTCTTGGAGTCAGCATATTCCATTTTCCATAACTATTACCCTAACGCTTCCTGGCTAGAATCTACAAAGCCAGTTCTCTTGGTACTTTCTTCCTCAAACCGGTTTGATATGCCATTGAGGATGAGATTCCAGTCTATCCCAATGATGAAGAAGAGATTTTCTCAAAACCTTTATTTTCCATGAGAAACTTTACGACTCTTAATGTTCGTGCTCATCTACCACTGATCTGAATAAATCCTCCCTTGACTCAACTATGCAGGAAGCCTAAACCTTGACTCCATCTATCTCAGTGGAGACTGAGGAAAAGGAGACGTGAGAGGGGCTTCCTCACAGTGAGCACTCCTTGGCCCAGTGGGTCTTATTTCCATTGGACACTGTTTTGCTGCTGTGTTTTTTCTTTCTTTTCTTTCTCCTTTCTTTTTTCTTTCTGTTCTAATCAATAACTCACGAAGCACAAAAGGGGACTTGCACTGGCTTTTGATTTGCTGTATACATTACTTGAAGTGTTACATTTTAGATCCAATATTTAAAAATCATTTACACTTCAGAGTAGAAAAATAGCAACATTACTAGGAGATTCAATTAAATTATCCCAGGTTAATGCATTCACTGTCAGCAATGAATAACCACAAGTTTGTAGCCAATGAATAGACTGTAAAGCTCTATTTCATTCCCAGATCTATAGTCCATTTTGTGAGCATATTAAAATGTATTCTCTAATAGAAAAAAAAAATGAGATTCCCTTTGTTTACTCCTTTTTACAGCAAGTTAGTGCCTATCATTCCCAGGACATTGGTTTCCTTAAAACTACAATAGCTTTTATCTCTTTAAGCCCCGGAGGACACTGGGAAAATCTCTCACTTGGGTTAACTTTGCTGAATATATTTAACCAGTAAATTATTTGCCTTCCCAACTGGAAGAACCAATATATATTTATGTTCTAGGAATGGTTTGTTCTACTAACTTTATGAGTGAAGACCTCAAGAGTAGCAAAGCCAAGGGACATTTAATTAAGTTATATTTGCTTTTTCATGATCTTTAGCTCTAGCTTATAAATCAAGAATCAATGAGTACTTAATTTCCTCTTATAGCATTAAAAGTAATTGCTTCATAAATTCACTTTAGTAATCCAAATATTTGCACACAGTACAGCACAAAGAGAAGTTGTTTCACTGATGAGATCCTAACTTTTATTTTATTAGTATAAAATGGAGCTTGCTCATTTTATAGCTTATGATTTTCCTGGCTGCCTCAAATTTCTTTTTGAAGCAGACAGGATATAAATTTAAAATAAATAGAATTATGACTTTGCTTGAGAAAAAAAAAGCTAGTCTACTTACTTAAAATATAAAAACAAATCATAGTTGTAGATAGATTTCTGCTTAGTGGAGTATAAGTCTAATGAGTAAATTCTTTCCCCCAAGCTGTGTATGCTCAGAAAGCAACAAAACTATCTGCACGGCTGGCTTAACCTTTACTTTACCTGTATATTTTATTGTGGGGTGGGAGAGGAAGGAGAAAAAGTGTTGATAAAATTGTTAACCTGTGCTGCTAAGCTCTTGACTATTGGTCAGAGGCTGAAATTGTTTTGTATTGTTTAACTGCTCTGTTCGTAGTATTTCCCTAAATGTAGATGTGACATTACGATTTACAAAAACAATTTACAATCTCTGAGTCATTCAAGTCTCCATGAACCAGAGACCACTTTCCTGGTGGTACAGGTGAGTGCTAAAGTGAGGCGGAATGAGAGCCCGGGTTCGGAGGGCAGCACGTGGCTGAGCTGGGCGGGGAAGAAACCCAGGTCTTTGCATGGCCAGTCCAGGACTGTGACTGCCCCACAGCTACTATCATTTGTGCATTGTTTCATTCAGCACATATGTTTTAGCACCTATTATGTGTCAGATACTTAGGGAGCTTATAGCTACAACATGAATGAACCTAGAAAACATTATGCTGAGTGAAAGAAGCCAACACAAAGACCACATATTATGATTCCACTTATATGAAATGTCCAGAACGGGCAAACCTACAGAGACAAAGTAGATTCGTAGTTGCCTATGGCTGGGAGCATGGAGAAATGGAGAGGGATGGGATGGGGAGTGACAGGTGAGGGGTGTGGGGACTCTTTTGGAGGTAATGAAAGTAATCTGAAATTGATTGTGGTGGTCGGTACACAACTCTGTGAATATATAACCATTGAACTGTGCACTTTAAATGGGCATATTGTATAGTGTATAAACTATATTTCTATAAAGTTATTTTTTAAGAAAATAGGCACAGGAGCTTGAGGGCCATGCCTCCTGCCGGGGAGGATGTGGATGCTAGCCTACTCCTTCCCAGCTGTGCCCTGCGCGCTGGCCGCCTCTGCGCGCGGACCAAATTCCCCAAAGGCAGGACCCGCCCTGGCTTTGGGAACAGCCCTGGGGACAGCAGGAAGCTGCAAAGTTGTTCCCCCCCTCCTGCCTCTGCCACCTCGCAGCATCCGCCTCTCCAACCCTGATGAGCGCGTGGGGCACTTTGGGGCACGCAAGCGTCAGCTAAGCAGGAGCATCACTTTAGTGTCCTTTCATTGTCAGATGCCAGACTCCTTTAGGACCAGTGACAGCAACCCCACAGGAAGGGCATGTAGCCACGGGCCCTGGGAAGAGCGCCCCCAGTCGGACAGATGCCTTTCAGTCCCCCGGATCCTGTTACCTGCTGACCCCCAACCCCACTGCTCTAGGCTGCTGCGCCCAGCTTCAGGAAGTTCCTGGAGGTCTCCTGCAAGGCACACCCCGAGCCATGCAGGTATACTCGGCTGATCCCTAGTTTGAATGACCTCATTCCAGATGCTTAGTAGAAAAATGGCCGCTGCAATTTGTCTTGCCTTGATGAGCCATGCTCTTTCCGCCTCCTTATCCTTGTGCAGTCAGCCCGCAACCTGGCTCCTGCGCCTCCACCTGGTGAAATTCTATGTTCGTCTCTGCAGGTATCGCTCAGGGTCACCTCCTCCTCCACCCACCGATCAATGATTCTCTTCTGCGTTCTCTTAGAGTCCAGGGGCACTGATTTTGTGATACGATCGGTCTTTTATGAGCCTGGGGCTCCAGGTCCAGGGGTGACTGCTTCAACTTCCTGTGGCCCCAGCCCAGGGCCCTGTGCCCAGGGAGACGCCATCCCGCTGGCATTATTCAGCTTGAATTGAGTTCAGTCGTTTAACAGGCAGAGACTTGGATGGGGAGCATGTAAGCAGCAGCATCAGAGTGCTACTTGCAAAAGCCCGAAAAGAAAAACAAGCATGTTTCTTTAGTGATATCAAATGAGACAAAGGAAGGAAGAAACTGCCTGAGGTCACAGACAACCATCAGAGTGGAAGACTTCCATTGGAGCGCAATGGAATAATCAAGATTTATTTTTTAAATATTGTTATTAAATAAACATTACAGAAACTTTTGCATATCCAACTTATTTATAGCTTAAGGCATGAAGACCCACATTAGTATGTTGAATTATAAGAATTCACTGCAGCCTGCTAGCTGACAGCACATCAAATTATTTGCAAATATTTTCTGGAACAGTAACCTTGAAGGATGCCAGCCCCATTCAGTGTAACCTTATCACAAGACAGGAGCCGAGCATGGAGATGAGTTCCAAAGCAAAGGACGCTTTAGTTCCTGGAACCTTTGTCGGCTATTTGAACAAGGAGTTTATCCGCCATCTCAGCCAAAAGCCTCGCTTGTATCCCTTGGGCATTTACGTCTTTCTCCGCTGGACTTTAAAAAGATGGTATGCAGAAGGCCCCCTTGAGAAATTGTGCTCTGGGCAGGAATTTGTGAGTACGTTAGTCACATTTAAGAGGCTTTATATCCTCCAGTCTGCAGGAACGTAGTTTTGCAAAAATTACGTAATCATTTTAACAAAGAGTCTCTAGCTGACATGAAAAGGCAAAATCAAAATAGAAACGAATTTCAGTGTGAGCAGTACAGGCCCTTCGTTTTTACTTGCCACCCCATGGAGTGTGGTCCAGGAGAGCAACAAACCAGGACCTCATTCGTAGCTTCTGGCCTTATGAAAACTACTGTGGCAGATTCCTCCAGGGACTGATTTTTCTTTAATATGCAGTATCTCTACCTTACAAACACCTCACGTGTGTTCCCTTTTTTCCTAATATGCAACATTATTTTCAGCACTTTAAATACCTTTCTTTCCACCAAGGAAAATATCGTTCTTTTGATGAAAAGCTGTTAGGGCCCACATAAACAACTGGGAAGTGGTTGGGTGGTTTAAAAATTATATCTAGATCATTTAGCAAGGTTGGCACAGCATCTGAGTTCTAAAATCAGCATTTTGCCAAATATTCTAGCCATATCACAGTTGCTAAGCTAACGAGAAAATGCTAATCGCTTGGCATCAACGTGGCTATGTTAAAATTAAACAAAATTGATTGCCTTCAAAATAACCTTTTGTTTTTGTCTCCAAAAAGCTGCTTTGCACACTTGGTATAGGTAAATGTGCCCATCCTGACACTAACATCTTTCATGTCTTAAACAGGTTCTGTGTTTTTCTTTGTTCTCTCATCAAGAACAATGAGCCCATACCGCACCACTCTTCAGTGAATTCAACAGTTGTTTAAGCACCTACTACGCGCTTGGTGCCATGCTGCTCGCTGTAGTAATTGCACCGTGCAGGGCCCAAGCACTAGAACTCTGATCAATTAAGTGCCACCAGGGAAACGAGCATAGTGTATCTAGTGCATTGTTGCTGAATTATAATATTTCCAAGTGACCTTACAAGTTTAAATAAGAGCAAAATTGTTTCCTGTAGCTTATCAATTCTAATAAGGTCTCAACAACATTTTTTAAAAGTAAGTCTACACACCTGTTACCTGCATGACCCTTTGGTGAGCATAAAAGTGACAAAAGACATAGGCCCCTCCTCTGAAGGAGTTTATAAACTAGTTCGGAAGACAAAGCATTCAGTTCACAACAATGTGAATAATAATGAGCTCCATAAAAATCACACCATGGGCACAAGAAATGTATCCAGAGAAGAGCAAATAAAATTCATTGAACACCTACTATGTGCCGGGATTTCTCACACCTGTTAATGAGTATCAGTCCCAGCAATTGTGGCTCCCAGTGGCATCACATGGCACACACCCAAGGGGGAAGGAGACAGCGTACATGCCACAAAAAATATAAAACTGTTCACCACCAGGGAGAGGATTTTTATCATATATGTCTTTGTAATTTTTACGTTAACACATATATTTTCTTTTCAGTTAAAGCTTCTTAACCAAATGCGCATACACATACCTGAGCCTACTCCTGGTCTACTGCATTGGAATCTCCCACATTCTCCAGCAAGGATTACTAGAATATACTGATTATGCTGGTTATATTAGTTGATTTAATTCTTCACCACTCAGGAAACTAAGGCTCAGAGTTGTCAAGGCATTTGCTCAAGACAACAAAGTCGGTGAGTGGCTAAGACAGGATTTGGACACAGGGTCTCTCCATCTATTGAGATAATCATATGGGGTTTGTCCTTTATTCCATTAATATGGTGTATTACATTGATTTTTATAGGCTGAACCAACCTTGCATTCCTAGGATAAATTCCAGTTAGACATGGAATATAATCCTTTTCATATGTTGCTGGATTCACTTTACTAGTTTTTTGTTGAGGACTTTTGTACCTATATTCATAGGGGATAGTGGTATGTAGTTTTTTTGTGCTGTCTTTGTCTGGTTTTGATATTAGGGTAATATTGATCTCTAGGATGATTTGGGCAGTGGTTCCCCCCTCTTCTGTGTTTGGAAGATTTAGTGAAGAGTTGATGCCAATTCTTCTTAAAGGTTTGGTAGAAATTACAAGTGAAGCCATCTGGTCCTGGGCTTTTCTTTGTGGGAAGCTTTTTGATTGCTAATTCAATCTCTTTACTTCTATTCAAATTTTCTATTTCTTCTTAAGTCAGTTTTGGTAATTTCTGTCTTTATAGGAATTTGTCCATTTCATCTAGGTTATCTAATTTGTTGGTGTACAGTTATTCATAGTATTAATCTTATTGAGGATCCCTTATATGTGACAAGTTCTTTCTTGCTTCTTTTAAGAGACTTTCTTTGTCTTTGTCTTTCAACAGTTGGATTATGATGTATTTAGGTATGAATCTCTGAGTTTATCCTATTTGAAATTTGCTAGGCTTCTTGAATGTGTGGATGAATATGTTTCATCAAACTTGGAAAGTTTTTGGCCATTATTTCTTCAAAGATTCTTTCTGCCCCTTACTCTCCTCTCCTTCTGGGACACTGAGAATACATATTTTGGTGTGTTTCATGGAGTTCCACAGATCTGTTTATCTTTCTTCATTCCTTTTTCTTTCTTTCCTCAGACTGGAAGATCTCAGTTGACTTATCTTCAGCTATTCTGATTCTCTCCTCTGCTTGTTCAAATCTGTGATTGAGCCCCTCTAGTAAATTCTTCATTTCAATCATAACACTTTTCAAATGCAGAATTTCTTTTTGTTTTTTTTTTTCCTCATCTCTATCCCCTTATTGATATTCTCTATGCGGTGAGACTTCATTCTCATACTTTCATTTAGTTCTTTATACATGGTTTCCTTTAGTTCTTGAACATATTTTAAATAAACGATTTAAAATCCTTATCTAGTAAATTCAGTGTCTGGGCTTCCTCAGGAACAGTTTCCATTGACCTTTTTCCTCCTGTGTATGGACCATATTTTCTTGTTTATTTGCAAGTCTTGTGGTTTGTTTTGTTTTTGTGTTTTTGTTTTGCTGAAAACTAGATATTTAAAATAATACGATGTGACAACTCTGTAAATCAGATTCTCCCCCCTCCCTGGAGATTGCTTTTGTTGCTGTTTGTTGTAATTGCTATTGGTTTTTTAGAGACTTTTCTGAACCAATTCTGTAAAGTCTTATTCTTTGTTGTCTGTGTGGCCACTGAAGTCTCTGCTCAGTTGTCTTAGTAGTCAGGTAATGATTGGGCAGAGATTTCCTTAAATGCCTGTAACCACTATGTCTCCCAGTCTTTTCTGAGAGTCTCTGTGTATATGTTGGGCACTCCTAACACTCAACCAGGCCTCAACTCCATCTTCACCTTCACTTCCTTCTTGTACAAAAACTCAGAGGTAGCCAAAGTTGAGAACTTAGTGCCTTATCAGGTCTTTCCCGAGCATATGCATAGCATGGGGCATGTTCACATCCCTAAACGTGTACATGGCCTTCTAGATTCCTAACAAGACGTCAGAGATTTCCAAATCTCCCTATGGATATCTCGTTTTCTAGTTTCTCCCTTTAAACTTTCTGGTTTGTGTATTGTTTGCCCGACTGTTATCTACCACCTCAGGGAAGCTGCAATGTTAAACAATTACCTCTAATTGTTTCTGACAAATTCTGTCTGCTGTTCATACAGGGGGAGCTCTGAGTCAGATCAAATAAATACAGCCTTGTGAGAGATGTCTTCCAGGAAATAACTAGACTGGCCAAACAGTGACAAATCTCTGGTAATGGGGTTTTGAAGGAGTTTCAACGCTGTTCTGACCCCTCCAGTGGCTGCCAGGCTGCTGGTTTTCCTTGTGATTGCAGGCTGTTGGTTTTCAAGGTTACTGTAGAGCTGAGGACGGGACAGTGGGAACAAGACAAATAAAATTGCCATAAATCTTGCTTTTCATACTGATATTCAACCATTTTTCTTGAATAAATGCTCCTCGGGTTACTGCAAGCCTTTGGTTAATTTCCAGAATTCTAAGAAAAATTGATCTTTACCATTTCTCCTAATGTTCGCATTGCTTTTATAGAGGAGAAGATTTTCAGAGATATTTAGTCTGCCTTCTTTTGTTGTTGTTGACATCACCTCAACCCAGGGTCTCTTGAATGCCACCATCCTGTGGTGACTTCAAGAGGAAAGTATGATTCGTGGACCTGAAATCAACAGTGAGAGCTCTGCTCTTGAGGTTGCAGTGGGCAGGGCAGGTTTCAGAGAGCAGAGGGGACTTGAAGGGATCCTTGAAAGAAAGACAGAATTTTAAAGAGCCTACCTAATTGAGTAGGGAGAGAGAAGAGCACCTTCCAGAAAGATAAAGTGTCTGGGCATTTATTGTTTTAGGAAACTTATGATGTTTTCAGTTTAGCCAAGAGAGTCACTACAGACTGGATATCAAAAATTACAGAAAAACAATTAGATTTCCAAATCCTGCAAGCCTCTGAGCTTATCCCAGATGAGCCACCATGCTAAGGAGAGGAGCCCTATTTCTCATTCAACATATTCATAATAGCCCTTTTGTATTATTAAGCTCAGCATAGTCAAGCATAAATAAAGTCTTTCCAGACAGCTTTTGGACAGAAACCTCTCTGACTCTGCCACACAGCTCAAAGACTGCCACTGGCCAGCCTTAAATCAGTCAAGATGATTATCTACTTGTTCTACTGTTGTTAGTTTAGAAATATTTGTTCCTTCATTCATTTGCTAGCCATTTATTTATTGAGTATTCACTGTGTGACAAAGACGCCATGCCAGGTGCATGGAGATACAGATATGGTCCCTCCTGTTGTAGAGCTCACCTTCTCCATAAGGTTTCATAAGCAGTGTGGGCAGAGTAACATCAGGACACTGGGAAAGTCCAAGGGAGAGATGTTCAGTGAAGCTTGGGGTAGGGATGGGATTCCCAGAGGGAGTGGCATCCTACCTGAGCTTTAAAGGGACAAATAGTCTTCCTAAGAAGTTGGTGGGGGGAGGGGTCATGTATTAGTCTGCCCAAGCTGTTGTAACAAAATACCACAGACTGGCTGGTTTAAAAAGCACAAATTTATTTTCTCACAATTGTGGAGGCTAGAAGTATAAGCTCACGGTATCAGCAAGTTGATTTCTCCTGAGGACTCTCTTCTTAGCTTGCAGACAGCCACGTCCTCACTGTGTCATCACAGAGCCATGAGCTGGAAGGAGCCCTGGGCTCTGAGTACCTGTATTGAACTTGCTGTGAGTGAAGGTTCACTTCTAGTGCATTAAGCCACTGAGATTTCAGAGTTTCTCTTTTATGACTACCTGCATTACCTTAATGAATACAATCACCCTAATTTCAAAGTTTTTTTTTTATTTTTACATAGTGAACAGACCATTTTTTTCATTTTTTTTAACACATACTGAAACATTCTCCGTGTTTACCTGTTATCTTCATAACTATCATCTGTAGGGCCTAAATAGTATTTCACTAAACAAACTAAACCTGTCCCCAGTTGTTGAACATTTGGTTTTCTCCAGTTATTCTGGTCTTTTAGAAAAAAAACATCCCACTACTATGTTTTCTTGGATAGAAGGGTGCAAGATCCCATCATCAAACAGTTTTACCATTAGTCGAGTTTGCACAGAGGGCTCAGAAGAATGATACAGACGTCTACACCCTGTTCAGGGCTGGAAATGGCTCATTTTCGCTTCAGCTCACCTGCAGCTCCTCATCAGGCACTGGCCCTTGACTCAGGCTCTCAGGCCACCTCCACCCACCCTTGGGGACCCTCTCCTCCTCCTCCTCTCTGCTTCTCACCCCTGGGGTCTTCTCCAGCATTCTCTTCTATCCAGTTCCATCTGGGAGAGCCCAGGGAACACACCCCAATCCCTCGCCTCACACAGACACACACACACAGTTGGATCTTGGCTCGTAGCCTAGACAAAGCAATCAAACAACTTCCCAAGCCATTGTATCGGTCAGGGGCTTGGCAGGAAACAAAGGGCAGATTTTAATTATTTTATTTGAGGAGAGTTTATCAAAAGGATGATATAGAAGGTATAAGCATGGAGTAGCAAAGCCACATGGAATCACACGAAACCTGGGGACTAGTAACAGCAGGGAAAGGAGTGTGTTCGGAAATTGGAGCAAGGTTCTCACCCTTAGCCCGCTGTCACCTGATCATCTCCTCAAAGCCCACCTCGAGGGTCTTCTCCTTGGGGAAGCCTCCCATACCCCCAGCCTCCTCCTCCATCACCGGCTCCTTGAGGGCAGACACTGTATCACCAGAAAACTGTGTCCCAGCACCCAGCAGGTGCCTGGGCAGCCCCTGGGACATAATAGCTGCTCAATAAATACTTGTTCAATGAATGAATTCACAAATGATTGAATGACTAAAGAAGGAGGGGGAGAGATACAGAGAAAACCAGGAAAATAAACGTTTACATTTTTTTCTACAGTGTTTCTTTTTATTGAAGTATAGTTGCTTTACAGTGTTGTGTTAGTTTCTGCCGTACAATGAAGTGAATCAGTTATATGTACACATACATCCCCTCCCTCTTGGGCCTCCCTCCCACCCCACCCCCATCCCACCCATCTAGGTCATCACAGAGCACCGAGCTGAGCTCCCTGCGCTATACAGCAGGTTCCCACTAGCTATCTATTTTACACATGGTAGTGTATATATGTCAATCTGATGCTGTGTTTGCTGTGTTTGATTTTTGTCTGTAAAATATTTGTTTGCAACAATAATTTTATTTTCTGTTTTGCATTTATTAAAGAGAAAAATTAATGGACTTATTACTTGAAAATGTTATAAAGCACCTATTAATCTGGCATTGGGCAAGAAAATGTACCCCCCAAAATTATCCAGCAAGATACACTACAGAGAGATGGAAAAGAGCAAACACCAGAAAAGGGGTGATTTCTATAATAAGCCCCCCAAGGGTAGCTGCCTTTGAGGAGTGGAAATTTGTATTCAATCCACATCTAACAGGTCTGTTAAATTTAAGACACGGAATTCAATCAGATATGGTCTCTAGGCTAATGAGGGCAACAGGTCATCAAATATTTAACATAGAGCCAAGTTTGAGCCCAAAGAGGCAATGTTGACATAGAAAAAACCCAAGTTTTGGAACCAAATGATGCGTTTCAGGATGGCAGTGCCCTTCCTCCCTGGGAAGGCTCTGTTTTGTCTCTACAATAGGACTATACAGTCACATGCTCTTACGTGGGCAGGTAGAAATGTTTGGGTAAACTGTATTTCAGCAATGCATTTGCATGCCGATTCAATTTTGAAATGTTATTCAACATATCTTTCCTTCTGGATGGTTGCTGTGCTTTCCCTTTGAGTTTCCAACAGACTTTCAAAAGTCCACACCTAGCCAGGGTTTGACAGCCAGCCTTGCCTTTGGTTTGCAAGCGACAGGTGCTGAAGAGAGAAATGACTTTGGGGATTTCTAAAAACTTGGCTGGCCCATCCAAACTGAAACCTGGTAAATAGGGTGTGAACCACGGTGGAGGGAAGAACATGCCACCGGTGGCGTGGTTCTCCTGCCACTCCAAGAGGCTGAGGAAAAGGCTAGAGGAACCAGGAGAGGAGGCTGGGGTCCAAACACCAGCGAGGGGCCCTCTCCGCTCCCAATACCCAGGCTGGCATCTGAGATGCCCCTGACGGGTCAGAAGACCCAACATTATTCCCCATTGGAACTCTGAGAGGAAAGAGCCTTAAAGAGAATCAGAGGAGAGTAATGACTATGGAAACTGTAGGCACAGGGGACCAGCCTGTGCTTCCTCAGGGCATCGGAGGAGAGAGCAAAGTCATCTCATGCCTGAGTGGAGGGGAAAAGATGGCCTGGGGCCTGGCGAGGGCCTCCCGGGCAAGGCTGCCTGTGGGCTCCCCAGCCTGGCACAGGCAGGGAGACGTGGGCCTTCCCAGGACGAGCACCCCAGGAGAGCCAGGTGGGGGTGAGGCACATCAGGAGACTGCCACTTCCCCACCCAACCCAGCCTGAGAGGATGCAGCAGGGCAGAGGCTGGTGCCCTGGAGCCAGCCTTGGAGGTGGAAGGGGCCGGGTGAATATGCTGAGTTCCCTTGTGTTGGCAAGATGGAATGTTCTGTCCTCAGTTGGAATTGGGGGTTTGGAAACAAGTGAACTCCCAGTATACAGAAAGTGATCATATTTGCACATGCAAATTTGTGACGAAGAAATGTGCCTGCAATACATGAAAATACATGAATACTATGGGGCTTTGCATTTTGCAGATTGTAATACAAATGTTTATTACTAGTTTATTATTATTACGATTATGATTAATTGCTACAATCAAGCTATATTCACTTATTCAGTAAACATTTATTGTCTACCATGTGCTAGGCACCAATGAAGGTACTGAAGATGAAGGGAAGAAAGCAGCAAAATCCTTGCCCTCAAGGGGCTCACAGCCTGGTCTGGGGAGACAGACACAAGCGAACCCATAGGTAGGGTGCCAAGCATGTCAGCTGGTATAAGTGCTATGGAGGAAATAAGGCAGGGGTGCCAAGGATGGTGAGGGAAGCCCTCCCAGAGAGGGTGACATCTGAGCCAACCCCAGGAGGTGAGGGACCATGCAGCTTTGAGAGCCAGCAAGTGCTGAGTCAGAGGCACAGGTACAGGTGTCTACAAGGAGGGGTCATGCAGGTGTGTATGGGAAGCACAAGGAGCTAGGTGTGGCTGGAACAGGAGAGAGCGAGGGGGCAGGAATTGGGGCCAGGGGGCCATGCTGTAAGAGATGGGGAGGGGGCAAACCCGTGGTAGGCCGCAGGCCACTTTGGGGACCCATTTTGACTTTGCTAACTTGGGGCCATTGGAGAGTTGGGAAGGGGGTGGGGACCCCTTCCCAGAGGTGCCTTTCAGCAAGGATGCAGGTGAGCAGGAGAGCATAGAAATGAGCCCTTCTTCAGAGCGCGGTGAGTCTTCTTGATTACCATATTTGGTCTCTCCAATTTATTACAGTAGGGGAAAACAAAAGATCTGGCCTGACATCGCTGTGGGGAAAAAAAGGGGGCCACCATGATTTGTTCCTTTTATAGCTCAGGGTACACAAAAGAGCCTGAAAGATTTGCCCACGGTCATAAAATGGAACAGTGGGGGAGAGAGGGCCAGATGCCAGGCCCCATATTTCCAGCCCTGCGGCACTCACCTGACAGGTGCCACCTCCAAAGGCTGGAGGACGGTTTGGAGGGAAGCCAGGCTCCCAACCTGCACAGGAGGCCTCGGGAGGGCAGCAGCCAGGGACGGAGTCCTTCCATCTCTCTCCTCTCCTGTCCTCTCCTCTCGTCAAGACAGTGGATGAGAACGGCGAACCTCAGGCGAGTGAGAAATAACCAACAAACGGCAGGGAAGTGCTTTGTGGATGACGGAAGGATGCTAAATGACGGTAATGCAGCCGGGAAGGTGCGGCATAAAGGATGATGGAAAGAATTCTGTCACCATGACTCAAGTTTTACAAGGCCAGCGGGGAGCCCTCGCCGCCGGCACCTGCTCGGCCCGCCTCCGGGTGATGGAGCGCAGACCTCAGCGCCCGGCCTGCGCGGAGAGGTCCCGGGCCCGGCCTGCGCAGAGAGGTCCCGGGCTCGGCCAGGACACCTCTCAGAGCTGCGTAGCTTCATCAGCCGCTGCTCAGAGCAGAATTACAGGGCCCGGGACATCTCCTCGAAGACGGTGACTTCCTGATGGCTCCCCCCTCTCTCCTAATGGAAACAGTCACGTGTGGGAAATGGATGACGGGTGCTGTGACAGTGGGCCCCCTTTCCGCCCTGTCCCCTCTCCCAAGGCTAAGCACCAGTAACGAAGATCAGCTCGTTTATCCATCACAGGGAAATGCACACTGGGGATGGAGCAGCTCTTCCTCTCCTTTTATTGTGTTACCTTTTGTAGATTGCTTGGCGCCCCCCTCCCCTTGATTCTTCGCCCGCCACCCTGTTTTTACACAGATCCCTCGCCTGACCCTTATTCTCTCTCTCTTCACGTCTCTGCCCTCAGCCAACTAATTTATTGATTGGCTTTTACCTAAGGCCAAATGAAGTTCTCCTTTATTGAGACAATTTCTCAAAGTCTGTAACTTGCAGACAACGACTTCACCTCACGTTCTCTTTAATTAAAGGAGAGCCACTCATCAAGTTGGTCCGCCAGCCACATGCATCTTAATTTCCTTTTTACCCTGCCTGCTGCGTGGTGCAAGTTCTTCCCAAAAGATAGAGACACAGAGCCTTGTTCACTCAGTTATTCACTCAGGAAGTACGTGTTGCATGAATAAGCACCACATCCCTTCCCCTTAAGAGAGGGTCTGTGGAATTTCGACACGGATGTGCTGTGGATCTGAGTCATACTTCTCTGAGTTGCACAAAATAAAATAAGGAATGATGTTACTTGTCCAGAATTATTTTTACCTAAAGGCTCTTTGTGTTAGAAAGATCCAGGTAATTGGGTAAAATTGGCGTGTGCTGAATTTTTTGCCAAACCCTGCTGCTTGCCACCTCTCCTTTGTCTCTGTCTTTTTGAAGCTACGAGTGATCCAAAAACCCTTCCTGAGGTTCTGCTTCCTCAGTTCTAGACTTCCAAAACTCAGTTTAAGATGAGTCTCAAAAGTAGGTTGGACCACACATTTAAATCCCTTTATTTCACTAAAAACCATTGTAAGAAAACATGAGTCCTGGATTAGTACATGACTTCTATTTGCTCTTTTATTAATGGAAAGACTCAAACCACACAAGAACATAAATTCTCTCTAATCCTCCTTTGCCAAATCACCAGCTTAAGAAGGAGGGAGGGCATTCTACCCAAAACTCTACCAGTGCAGGCTAAGATGTGATACCTAATTTGTTTTAAATTATTTAAATAGCTAACACATTCACAAAGATCAAATACCTTTTAATGTGAGAAGGTAATCAGGAAAAAGTCTGCTCCCCACTCAGTCTGTACCCACTTCCATCTCTATACACGAATAACCTCTGTTTTGAGATTCTTAATGTATTTCTCCAAGCTTCTTTACACAAATCAAGCAAGTACAAAAATAGATTCTTCTATTGCCCCCACCTGCCATACACACCTTTACATAAAAGTAGTATATATATCATGTACACGGTTCTCCCTTGCTTTTTTCTGCATAATGGTGTGTCTTGGGGATCTTTCTTTGTCTAAATAGAGATTGTGTGGATGCATCATCCATTTAACCAGCCATCTGTTGATGGACTTGGATTTTCTCCAGGCTTTCCTGATTACAATGCTGCAGTAAATAACCTGGTACATACGTCATTTTACATGTGAGCTACAGTACAAATTCCCGGAACTGGAATTCAGGGTCAAAGGGATATATGTTTGATAGATATTGCCAAATAGCCTTCCAGAAGGACTGCACCAATTTACACACCCAACAGCAACGTATAAACATACGTGTTCGCCCGCAACTTCACCAACAGAGTGTTATCAAACATGTTTTTCTTCCAATCTAATAAATGAAAAATAGCATCTCCATTTTTATTTGCCCTTCTCTTATTTTGAGAGAGGTTAAGCATCTTTTCATATGTTTAAGAAAAATCTGTGTCTCCTTTTCTATTTATTCGTATCATTTGGCCTATTTTTCTATTGAGTTTTTGGTTTGGGTTTTTTTTTTTTTATCAATTTTTAGGAGCTCTTTACATATTCGGAAGATTAGTCCTCTTACTATGGTATGAATTATGATTTATCTGTTCAGTTTTCATTTGTCTTTTGGCTTTGCTTTTCAAGTTTTTTGTTTGCTTTCTTTTTTGTGTGTGATGTGGTTGTGGTGGTTTTGCCATACAAGAGACTTTTACTGTTGTGTTGCCAAATTTATCAGTGTTTCCTTGCTTTTGTCACAGTTAGAAAGGACTTCTCCACTCCAAGATTAAAAAGGAATTCTTATTTCTCTTGTAGTAAACTTATGGTTTTCTACTTTGCTTATAAATCTTTGATTCATTTAGAATTTATCCTGATGTACAGTGTGAAGCTTAGGTTATTATTTATTTTTCCAGATGGCTGCTCTCCTGTCTCATCTGGTGACAAGCATTTTTGCTGTGTCATCCAGAAAAGAAAACAAGTCATGACTGTCAGAGGTTTTGCTTTTCATCCCTAGATTCATGTGGAGACTTGAGGATATGTTCTTGATGGTTCCCTTAACTGCTTCCCTGCATCTCTGCTACGTATTCAAACATCGTGAATTCCTAGTTCACTGTGTTTGTCAAATCCATCCTTCCAATCACCCAGCAAGGTTTGTCTTTTTAATTAAACTTCTTGTTGAAGTGTGACATCATACAGAAAATGCACAGGCCATAAATAGCTTTATGAAGTTTTACAAAGTGAGCACACCCAGATCACCACCTGGTTCAAGATCTAGACCATCACAGCCCCTTCAGCTCCCTCCCAGTGTCTGCCCCCTACGGATGACTGCTCACAATTTCTACCACCAAGGGGTAGTTTGTTGTTGTTTATTTGTTTTGAATTATTTAAATAGCTAACACATTCACAAAGATCGAACACCTTTTAATGTGAGAAGGTAATCCAAGTGTATATCAAGTGGATATACTGAGCATGCTCTTTTGCATCTGATTTCTTTCGCTGACATTGTGCTGATGATATTCAACCATGTTTTTCCTGTTGTAGTTCAGTGTTCTTCTTGTTGTGTAGCATTCTGTTGTGTGAACGTAACACAATGCATTTATCTATTCTAATGATGACATTGGATTGTTTCCAGTTTGGGACTATGATGGCTACAGATGCTATCAATATTCTTGTCATGTCTTTTGATGCACCTATGTGAGCTTTTCTATCTGGTAAATACCTAGGAGTGGGATTCCTGGATCTTAGGTTATGTGTATGGTTGGCCTTATTCTCTACGGCTATACAGTTTCTAAGTATTTTTAAATTCAATTTAAGAAAAGTGTAATCAGTTCATTTCTTGGATTTCCGCTATGTTCAGATACTTTACATAAATGATCTCTCTAACCTCCCCATAACCCTGAGATGCCAGTTCTATTATTGCCCCATTCTACAGCTGAGGAAACCGAGGAGCACATGTTGTCTCGGTTAAGAAGTTTCACTGATGAATCTGTAAAATGCTGAAGCTATCATATTTAGTAAAACTATTTATCTCTTCAACAATTTGAGTTTCACTCCTCTATTTTTAAAACAGTGTTTAGAACAGGGATGTATTACTTACGAATACAAGAAGAATTCTAAGCATTAAGAGAGTTATGTAATTCAAGACAATATATATTACATTTATTTAAATTTACAGTGGGTCTTTAAGTCTACAAGTGGTTGAGTAAGAAGTATCAAAAAGATGTGTCAGACTTCCATGGTGGCGCAGTGGTTGAGAATCTGCCTGCCAATGCAGGGGACACGGGTTCGAGCCCTGGTCCGGGAAGATCCCACATGCCACGGGGCAACTAAGCCTGTGCACCACAACTACTGAGCCTGCGCTCTAGAGCCCGTGAGCCGCAACTGCTGAGCCCGTGCACCACAACTACTGAAGGCTGCGCGCCTAGAGCGCATGCTCTGCAACAAAGAGAAGCCACCGCAATGAGAAGCCCGCGCACCACAAAGAAGAGTAGTCCCCTAGTCCCCGGTCGCTGCAACTAGAGAAAAGCCCGCGTGCAGCAACGAAGACCCAACGCAGCCAAAAATTTTAAAAATTAAAAAAAATAAAGCTAAGTGTCCATTCATTCATTCATATTTTTCAGCAATGTCACTGAGCCCATTCCAAGTGTTAGAACTGGAACAAACCTATGGTAAAGTGGTAAAGTAAAATGTGGTAAAAGATCATAAATATCCTAGACATTGAAAGCTAAGATTCTATGGGTTCCACTGAAACCAAAGCAAAAAAATCCAAAGCAATCTGACAAGTACTATCAAAGACCATGCACAAAGGGCTATTAGAATAAAGGAGGGAGTTGGGAAAGTCTTCCCAGGAATGGGACATTTGGGCTGGGCTTTAAAGGATAAATAGGAGTCTCTAGATGGATAACCAGAGGAAAGAGCTCTGGTGTAAAAAAGGCACACATTGCATAATTAGGAAATGTAATTCATGTGTGATTCAAGGGATATGAAGGGGAGAAGAATACAGCGACAGGGAGTGAGAGACAGATGTTGATCAGGTCAGAGAGAGCCCTTGAATGACACACCAAGTGTTTAGATTTTATTCTGTGTGTACTTGGGGGTAGGGTAATGATTCAAATAGATTGCACAAAATTGTACATTTTATACATTGCTGCCAATTTAAAACACTAAATTGACATTTTAAATAACGAAATACTATTTAGGACATTGAGGAATCCTCATTGGAATTTCTAGTTTCCAGCTTCATGACTGGGGGAAAAAACTGCTTTAGGACAGAAAGATTCATAGTGGAGGCCATGGAAGTTCTCCCATTCAGTCGGATCAGGGTAGGTCAGTTGATCAAAATAGTGCAAGCAGAGAATCAGAAAAAAATTCATAAGTACCTTAAACTCTATATTTAAATTAAAAACAAATTTATATGTATTTGACAATATTCTAGTATAGGTGCAAGACCTCTTCTTTGAATGTAAAGTACTCAAAGGCATTACAGATGTACTTTTTACATAGATCACACTGTTAATACATTGGCATACATTTTTGTTTTGAGATACTTTATAATGAAGCAAGAACTAAAAGATATTTGCAAATAGTCTTTTGAATAATATTCTATTTTCAATTTTCAATTATTGATTCTTTAACCATTGTCTTGACCACTCCTAATTCTGTAGTAATTTTTCAATGACTCATCTATGTTGAATCTTTTCAATAGCATTCAACTCGTATTTTACAGACACATGTATTTTTCTCTGCCCCCTCACATTTCATCTGTTCATTTGACACTTAATTAAATTATGTGGTTGCAGTAACAAGTACAACTGACATAAACAGGTTTGGGAACTAACACAATAGACTCTGGGTAATCACACAACCCAGATGGTGGGGAAAATGCACAGATGTTCTAACTGAGTGATCTCTAGACCACCAACATCAACATCACCTGTAAATTTGCTAGACATGCAAATTCTCCAATGCAGCCCAGACCTATTGAATTAGAAACTCTTGGGGTGGAGCCCAGAAATCTATGGCTTAACAAACACTCCAGGTGATTCTGATGCTCCCTAACATTTGAGAACGAGGGCTCTAGAGAGTAACCTACTAGTCCAAGCGTTCTACACAAACATGGACCGTGTTTCATCAAGGGAATAGAGGGCATCAGTTAATCGGATCACAGTGAAGAGAGCTTCTCATGCATGTCTTTATGTGTAAACTATTTCTTTCAACCAAATTGAATCAGTCTATAGTGGACTCCTCTGGTACCCTAGGTCACATCCCCTGGACCACCCCTGATTTCAGCCCCGACTGGTGTAGGCAGGTCTGTGTGAGAGCCAACTCCTCTCACCCATGCTGTCCATCTTTCCACCTTCCATCCCGGAGACTCTGTCTCCTGTCCTGCAATCAGGGGACAATTCTGGAGCCATTCCATTACTCTTCTCAGAAGATCCCAGTTGAAACCTGCCCCTGCTGCCCACTGTTATGTGATGAAGTGCCCCCTTTGCTTTTCCTTCTTCCCTGTCTCATTCTCCCTGCTCCTTCACTCCTACTTCCTGGGATCTCATCCCCAAAACACTACTTATACCCACATCCTTGTCTCAGGTTCAGCTTCCAGGAAAACTCACACTGAGACATACATTTCTTCCTTTAATCTTATACCTTTGCACCTCTGCACATGTATTCTGTCTCATTGTGTAAGGATGATTGATATTGTATTTAATCATACTGAAACAGTGCACCTCAGATTGGGACTTGAACCCTCGTGCCGGGACTCAAACCCAGCCAAAACCCAGACTGGGACTTGAACCCATGCAGCTGGGACTCGAACCCTGCCAAAACCCACAGTCTTCCAGTTGAGATCACACATCTGGTTTCAGGACTTAATGAAGCTCAGCTTCTTGATGTCTCATCGCAGAAAGAATTCAGTGAGAGACAAAGTGATAGGTAAGAAGTGGGTTTATTTAGAGAGAAACACACTCCACAGACAGAGTGTGGGCCATCTCAGAAGGTGAGAAAGGCACCAGGGTATGGTGTTGTCAGTTTTTATAGTGGTGGGTAATTTCACAGGCTAATGAGTGGGAGGAGTATTCCGGCTATTTCGGGAAGGGGCAGGGATTTCCAGGAATTGGGTTACTGCCCACTTTTTGATCCTTATGGTCACCTTAGAACAGTCATGGCACCTGTGGGTGTGTCATTTAGCTTGGTGATGTGTTACAGTGAGCCTATACTGAGGCTCAAGGTCTAGTGGAAGTCGACTTGTCCACCATCTTGGACCCACTTGGTTCTAATCCGTTTATGTCATGTCCTCGGGCTATGTCATTCTTTCAAAAGTTGTGCCCTGCCCCCTTCCCTCCTGTTTCAGTACGAATCTACTGCTGACTAGTCACCTACTAAGAGACATTTAGAGTGTTTTAAATTACAGTGTGGTGAAAATTGTTTTTAGAAAGTCTTTGAACTCCTATACAAATATAGAAAAATTTTCAAAAGTAAAATTGCTGGGTTTATAGATTTAAAATTTAATTAGTGCTGTCAGGTTTCCCACCAAAAAAGCTACGCCACTGAACTCATACCCAAAGTGTGTGATACTGTCGGTTTAATTATATCCTTCCCATCACTTAGTATCATCAGTCTTTTTAATCTCATAGGTAAAAATTGGTATCATGTGGTTGTTTTATTTTTTTATTTATTTATTTTTTAAAAAAAAATTCTACAGGACTTTGTTTTTTATTTTTATTTTATTTTTGGCTGTGTTGGGTCTTCGTTTCTGTGCGAAGGCTTTCTCTAGTTGCGGCAAGCGGGTGCCACTCTTCATCGCGGTGCGCGGGCCTCTCACTCTCGCGGCCTCTCGTTGCGGAACACAGGCTCCAGACGCGCAGGCTCAGTAGCTGTGGCTCACGGGCCTAGTTGCTCCGCGGCATGTGGGATCTTCCCAGACCAGGGCTCGAACCCGCGTCCCCTGCACTGGCAGGCAGACTCTCAACCACTGCGCCACCAGGGAAGCCCTGGTTGTTTTATTTTATATGACTTTATGAGCTTGTTTGGTCATGAAAAAAATTTAAGTTTGTACAACAGTCCATCCAGTGGATGGGCCCCATTTTATTTCACTTTTTGTATTTTTTGTTTCCAGTCTTGTGCTATTATAAATAATGATATAGTAAACATTCTTATCTATTGTTACTGTGTTTATAGATAACACTGTTGTCTATAAACATTGTTGCTATCTATAGTAAGCATTGTTATCTATCTCTAAACTTTGACCATATCACTAATTGTTTTTAGCATGAATTTTAAAAGTTGGGCTACTTAGCCAAAAAATATGAACATTTTAAAAGCTCTTGATACATGCATACTAACAAACTGCTTCCCAGAAATGAATTATTCTACACACCGAACTTCAGTAGATAAGAATATGACTATCTCACTCACCTGAGCATAATCATCCTTACAATCTTTGGAAATGGAAGAAATGTTATTTCATTATTATTTTAATTTGATTGCTAGTAAGACAAAACATTTTTGTTTATTCTCCATTTGTAATTTTCTTTTATCAGATTCTTATCCTTAGCCTATTTTTCTATTGTGTTGAGCACTTTTCTTTTTGGGCCATAAGAACTATTTCTATATTAATTGTTTTAACATTTTGTCTCTTTTTATTTTATATCTTTAAAGGGAAATCTACCAGAAATGCACAAGATCTAAACATGAAAAACATTAAAAAGCCTTTTAATGAGAGATATTAAAGAATAACCAAATGGAGAAAAGGCATATGTTCATAGATAAGACAACTTCTAATTTTCTCTTTTATTTTTGTAATATCTTTAAAATATGCATTTTTATTACACAAGTAGAAGAGTTTTGCTATGAATATAAAAACAATGTGTTTCTATTGGGTTGATTATCTTTTTTAAAGGACTTATCGGAGTTTTTCATATTTTCTTGACACTCATAGTTTATCACTTATCTCTTTTGCAAATATCTTCCAGTTTGTTGGCTTTCTGTTTCACTTTTTTGAAGTGTTTTTTGACTAAGAAAAAAGAAGAAGACTTTCATATTCATGTAGTCAAATATTATGGTCAGCTTGTTTGGGTTTTGTTTTAAGAAGTCCCTCTTGGCTCAAGATCAGAATGATATTCACCTGTATTTTAAAGTTTCACTTTTGATAGTTAAGACTAATTCTTTTGGAGTTTGTAGAGACCCAATTTGATGTTTCATATGGTGGATGAGCAATTTTTCAGCTTCATTTATTGAGTAGTCTCTCTTTCCCCAGTGATTTCTCATGCCACCTCTGCTGTATTTCAGAGTTCCACATATGCAAGGGTCTGTTCTTGGTCTCTCTGTTCTGTTCCGTTCACAGTTTGCCCATCTCTGCACTATCTTAATTGCCCTATGTTTAAAATAAGACTTTAGATCTGATAGGGCAAGTGCGCCTTACTCTTTCTTCTTTTCTGAAATACTCCTGGTGTTCTTACTGCTCCATATAAATAGAGTAAGCTTGTCAAGTTTCACAGAAAACACAGAATAGAGTTGTGCTGATTCTATAGATCAGGTTGGGGAGGGGGGAGCGGATTAAAATCCTATCCAGGAACATCAAACTTCTCTCAATTTATTTAGGTCTTCTAAATGTGTCTCATTGAGGAATTTCATATTTTTAAGATTTTGTCTTGCATCTTTTTATTTTGTTTAATTGTAGGTATTGTACAGTATTGTTTTGCTCTTATAATGATGACCTTCTTAATATTACACTTTCTAACTTTACTGCTGGTGTATAGAGAAATGCCACTGGCATTTGTCTTCTGATTTCATATTCAACCACCTTGCTAAAGTCACCTTTAATTCTAAAAATGTGTAGATTATTTGGGGTTTTCTATGTACTCACTAATATTATCTACAAATAATGATAGTCATATATTTCTTCCTTTCCAGTCCTAATGTCTTTATTATTCTTTGACAAGGACCTCTAGGACAGTATTGAATAGCAGTGGCATTAGTGGGCATCCTTGTCTTATTCCTACAAATCAATATAACATAAACAAACAAACTATTTGAAAAATGGAAAAGCCATAAGCCCATAAATTCACAGAGGAGGAAAAAATATATATAACCTGTACCTATACGAAAAGATATTCAATTTTGTTAGTACTAAAGAAGTGCAAACCAAGACCACAGTAATGCTATTTTATTCCCATTCGATTGGCAAAAATTAAGAAACCTGACGTCCTAAGTGTTGGACAGGATGTGGACCACTGGGACCCCTTAGGCCTTGCAGGTAGGACCCAGGAGATGTTGGGGGTGGGGTCTAGCACACAGGAAATGTAAGCTTATGTTATTGTTCGAGAGCTTGGGTTATTAGATGGTGGGCATAGATGCTGACTGCAGTCATCAAAGAATTAAACAAAAGGATAAATAAGAGGGACAAAATATGAGTGTGTATCATAAACTAAGGCTTATAATTAATCCTATTCTGGGCATCAAAAGTCCAAAAAATAAAAATAAAAAGGGAAATGAAACGTAAAAAAGAAAGTAAAATTCACTCACAATCCCATTACTGAGGAACACCTACCATCAGCATTTTCTGAACATTCTTTCAGTCCATTTTTATGCACATTTGTAGATAGATTTGATTGGCAGATGAGAGAGAGAGGCACAAATAATACAGCTATAACAAAATTGGGATCATACTATATATGCTGCTTTATAAGTTTATGGGTTTATTTATTTACAGGTTTTAAAAATTGCTGTTGAGGACACAGCGCGGGTGGGGCAGGAAGGGTAAGCTGGGACGAGGTGAGAGAGTGGCACTGACACATGTACACTACCAAACGTAAAACAGATAGCTAGTGGGAAGCAGCCGCATAGCACAGGGAGATCAGCTCGGTGCTCTGTGACCACCTAGAGGGGTGGGATAGGGAGGGTGGGAGGGAGACGCAAGAGGGAGGGGATATGTGGATATATACATACATATAGCTGATTCACTTTGTCATATAGCAGAAACTAACACAATGTTGTAAAGCACTTATACTCCAATAAAGATGTAAATATATATATAAATAAATCTTTAAATAAAAATAAAAATTGCTGTTGTTTTTTGTGACTTAATCTAATGCTTTTCTGCTCAGAAATGTTTTGAAAGAGGAGACAATAAAAATGGTATAAGTAAATGAAAAAGCAGTTAAAGAAAAGAAAAAATTAGATTTGAGTCTAATTTTTCCTTTGTAGATAATTGAGAAAATGGTGCTAATGACAGAAAAAAAAGAAAATTCTAGTAGGGGAGTTTGGGTGAAAGATGCTGTATAAAACATTAGAGATTTTTGAGTTGAAGGTGAACATCCAAGTTGGCTATTCGGTTGAAAATTCAAGCTACAGGTTTGAATGTGAAAATAACAAGAGATGTCAGTTTGGGGGTCATCAGAGTGAGGATGATGATCGAAGCCAGGAACATGGACATTAGTGATGCCTAAGGAAGAGGAAGGATTTGAAGAGATGACTGATGCTAAAAGAGCACTATTATGAAGGGATAAATGAGCAGAGACTTTGTGAAAATCCAATATTTGAGAAAGTGAAGAGAAAGAAAGTGCAAGGGCTCCAGAAAAGAAGAGGTCAGAGAGATAAGAGAACAGGACAGTGTTGATGGGAGAAAAGGCAAGACTTTGAGGGTCAGTGGGGTCCAGTGCAGCAGCAAAAATGGAGGAAGATAAGAAAGCATTGTTGGTAGAGTGTGTGGAATAGAAATTCCATTGGAAGGCATCAAGGGGAGTAAAAGAAATCGAAATAAATGAGGAGTGTCTTGAGGGCTGCAGCTCTGTGCCTTGAGCCAGCTGTGGGTAAACCAGTTAATCTCCCGGCTCCTTGGGGTGTATATTTTCATCCCTGCCAAAGAAGGGCTTGGGGTGGTTAAGGCCACACTCTTTGCAGGTAAGTACAGGATTCTGACCAAGCCCTTTCTGCTCTGCCGTGTTACCTTCCATCCTACCAGCCTTGAGAACCTCCAGCACAGACATTTCTATTTCCCCGGGGCTGAGTGCAGGCCTGGCACTAGTAGGTGCTTTTCACTGTTTGCTGGGTGAATGGACGAATGAAGACATTGTAAGGAAAGTTCTCAGAGGCTCCTGGTTGCACCCTGGGGAACGGTGTGTCTTTCTTCAGCACGTATTCTCATACTGTCAGAGCTTAAACACCAGGCTACTCTGGCTCTGCTTAGAAAATAAATGAATGTATCCTGGCATTCAGGGAGCAAACTGCTAGTGGCTAAATATTTTTTAATTTTAAATAAGTACCATGGGACTTTAGGGCTGAAGGATGAAGGCTCCTTAATTTGAACTTTAGCATCTTCATATCTGTTATTTTTCTTGAATATATGGTACAAAAATACTGACTGCGTATGTATTTGCTAACGTCTCTGAAATGATTTGAAAATGAAAAGCCTTAAGAAATCACATTTGCTATTTTCCAAAAGAAATAGAAAAAAATGTGACATCTGTAGCCTAGATTACACAAGAGAGTTATGTTTCTTTCTTTTTTTATCTGTTTACTGACAGGAAGAAAAAAATAGCAATAATGGGGAAAAAAATCTGCTTTCTGCCTAACACATGATTTGGCTGACAGCACAAAGAATCAGATAATTCTACAGAAAACTGACAAGCTAGGTAGTGATTGGGATGAAGACGTAGAGTTCTCTAAATATCCACAAATATTTCTGTCTGATGCTTAACATTCAGAAACCATTAGATCCAGCATGTATATTTATGGTTTGATAATCAGCTGTCATTAACAGATGAATAAACAACATAATGTTCATGTTTAGAAGGAATATACAAATGGGAGATATAACGCCAACAACCCAAGAGCATTTACCTTATTCCTCTCCGTAAAAAATAAAGAGAAATGAATCTCTATAATTTTAATAGTTAAATTATATCTGATATTCTGTCTTAGCTGGCAGAGCTTCAGATAGGTTTCTTTTTTTCACATGAAATTTATGATGTCAACCTGTCTCTCATCAGTTAGGAAAAGTTGTATTAAATTTACTAGATTAGAGATAATCATTCCATGGCTGTGTCTACATAGTCAACCCACAGCAGAGTCTGTGCAAATACAACAATCCAACAATGTCTTTCAAGCTGAGAGCATTATTCAGTAGTTTTAGTTGTAGCTCTTACCAGCTTAGGCAAGTCACTTAGCCTCTCTGTAGCTCAAATTCTTCAACTGTAATGCAGAAATAATGCCATCGGCATTAGCTACCTCATGAGTTATGATAATGGACCTAGAAGAGGTATGTCAAGTAAAACTCCGGACACTGGAGTATTACATAGATGGCAATGTGATGATGGTGATGATTTCATCCCAGTGCAATGGGAAATTGGCACACAAATACATCTAACTTGGAGTTGACTGGCTGTGGATCTCCTGCATAGCAACCCTTTTACAACTCAGCAGTATTTGTACACCCATGTTCATAGCAGCATTCTTCACAATAGCCAAAAATGTAGAAGCAACCCAAGTGTTCACTGATGGATAAATAGATAAATAGAATGTGGTATGTACATGAAATGGAATATTATTATGTGGCCTTAAAAAGGAAGGAAATTCTGACATGCTAAAACATGGGTGAATCTTGAGAACATTAAGCCTGTTAAAAAAGACAAATACTATAGGATTCCACTTATCTGAGGTCCCCAGAGTAGTCAAATATGGAGACAGAAAGGAGAAGGGTGGTTTCCAGGGAGTGGGCGGAGGGAATGGGGAGTTGTTGTTTAATGGGTGTGGAGTTGCCGTTTTGTAAGATGAAAAGAGCTCTAGAGATGGATGGTGGTGATGGTTGCACAACAATGTAAATGTACTTAACACTGCTGAACTGTGCACTTAAAAATGGTTAAGATGGTAAGTTTTACACTATATGTATTTTACCACAATTTAAAATTTAAAAAAATTTTAAACAATGAAGCTATCAAAAAAAAAAAAAAAAAAAAAAAAAAACCTCCACAGTAGCTTTCCAGGTCAAGATTGAGCCTCAGCATTCTCCTTTCTCCTGAGACCCCATTAAAATAATACTGAAGAAATTTTAAAATGTAGGAACATGCACCAGTGAAGGGAACTGAAGAGAGCCATCAGAGAATAAGTAATTTAAATGAATTTCTGGATGATGTAAAGGCAACGGGAGGCTCTTGGTTATTGAAACGGAGCAGAGTGGGAAAGAACCTGGGGGGCAGGAGAGTTTGGTTGGCCCAGAAGTACCCAGAAAGTCTCCAGACTTGGAAACTGCAGACCTCCAGGGGGCAGCAGTGAGGAGTTGGGCTGAAAATAGGCATTTGTTAAAGGTCTCTATTCTGAATGGTCAAGTCCCCACACAGACTCACACATCCCTTTCTCTGTAGGCCCAACAGGGGTCGGCCAGGCATTACTACCTAGGGGTAAGAAAATGGAGGGTTCTTCTCTAAATCAATTTATTTAATAAAAGTCTAGGGTGAACAAGGGCAGTTGGTGAGGGTGCTCTTGGCCCAGAACAAAGCACTCATTCTGGCATGTGGGGCAATCCCATCGCGGAAGCTGACTGACTCTTAAGGCCCCTGCACCCTAAGGAACGCTAAACCTTCAGGTCAGCAGGCCCCAAACATAGCCTTCCGCCCCCAAACAGGCATTTTTATCCCCTCTTCTTTAAATGCACCAGACATTTGAGGAAAATCTGCAACATTAAAGGGAAAGATAAATAAACAAGAGCATCAGCAAAAATAACTCTGCAAGAAATAGAAAAGGAATTTTTTAAAAACTCTCTATTATCCTCAAAGAGATTTGAGATTATATTGCATCATTAAAATAAGAATATGATGTTATAAAAAAAGGAACAGAGAGCAAGGGTTGAAATATATATGTATATAAATGTAACAGATCTGAAATAATACATGAAATAAAAAAATAAAATGAAATAAAAAGTACAAGGGTTGGAGGATGATGTCAAGGAAATCTAAAACAAAGATGAAAAAAGGACAGAGAGACAGGACATTTAGCAGAAAAGTTAATAAGTATGATGGATTAATCCAGTAAGTCCAATATTCATTTTAAAGGATTCTGAAAAGAAAGAATAGAAAAGACAGAGAGGAAGAAACTATCAAAGAAATAATGGGGGGAAAAATTCCCAGGGTAAAAGAAAAAAATGAGACTTCAAATTAAAAGCATGAAAATAAAAAGGCCACATGTAGACATAGGAAGCAGACATCTTCTACAGCCGACCCCAAAACAATTTCCCTCTTTCTTTCCTGCTAACAGGTCTCCAATTTGGGGGCCGAGGTAGCAGGCAGACATCCTATGACATCAGGAAAGAATACCCCTTCTAACCCCAGGGAATGAATTATAATTGGTCTTAACAACTATAATAAATTACATTCTCTTTCACCAATGAGTGTTGTCTTAGTGTGTTCAGATTATAACGAAATATCACAGACTGGGTGGCTTATAAACAACAAACATTTATTTTGCACACTTCTGGAGGCTGGAAGCTCCAGATTAGGGCCGCAGCATGGTTGGGTTGCGGTGAAGGCCCTCTTCCAGGTTGTAGACGGCTGACTTGTTGCTGTGTCCTCACCTGTGGAAGAAGCGCTGAAGCTCTGTGGGGTCCCTTTTGTAAGAGCACTAATGCCATTCATGAGGGCTGCACTCTCATCACCTAATCACCTCCCAAAGGCCCCATCCGCTGATCGCTAATCACCTCCTAATCATCTTGGGGGTTAGGATTCAACATAGGAATTGGTAGGGACACAAACACTCAGATGGTAGCGAGTGTCCAGGGGTCGGTATGCGGCCAGGCTCTGGCCAGTGAGATGTCGAGATGTTATGGGACGGGGTGGGTGTGGGGCTTTTCTTTCACAGTAAGGTTTGAGCCTCGTAGAGAGAGGCGATTTGCCTCTGCTTAGTTGCAGGGTGTGGTGTGGAAGCTGTCTTCCAACCATGAGGCAACAGGCACAGGAATGAGAAGACTCCTTTCCTTCTACATCTCGGTAAAGCAGGACCCACAGAAAAGGCCCTGAATATTACCACTGAATTGGTGCCTCTAACCTGGGACCATCTACTTCTTAAGTGTACTGCTTAAGCTGCTGTTAATTGGATTTTTTGAGGAGGAGTTTGGTTTAATTACAGTTAAAAGCATTCCTAACTGATATAACTCTGTAAAATTTCATAGCAAGAGTTAATAAAAGAGCCTAATGGCTTCCAGAGAGAAAAAATACCTACAAAGGAACAAGAGTTGGATTGGCATCAGACTTACCATCACCAAAATAGATGCTAGAAGGCGATAGAGCAAGATCTTCAGAATTCTGCAGGTGTATCATTTTGAACCCAGTGCCTTGACCAAGGTCCTGGCTGGAAGCAGATGGTACACTCGAGGGATCATTGAAAAGTGTTCAACGAAGTTGTTCAAATACAAGGTGGAGAGAACTTATTCCTAATCCACTCTTTTGAGGAGATTACTTGAAGATGGAATTTCAGAAGGAGAAAAGGGGCAGCCCTTCAGAGTTGATGCAACGGGCCAGGCATTTGTACACCCACAGTGACCACCCAGTGGACGCAGGCTACCCTTAAGAGGGCCTGAGAGGGACAGAGCTGTGAGCCGTCAACAGCCCACTCATCCTGCAGCTGCAGGGATAAGTGCTTTGCTGCTGATGGGTAACTCAGCGTTGCACCCCCAGGTCCACTCTACTCCATCCTTGACCGCTTCTTACACTGCCTAGAAATGTGTCTGACACACAATATGCAGTTGGATGTTAACCACTTTTGATGAATGAATGAATCAATGAATGAACCAAAAAATGGCAGATGAGGAGGTGGGCAGCACCCCTACATGCTCCTGCACGTAAAGGGTCTTGCAGGTCCATGAGGATGGGAAGACTGGAAAATTTCTCTTAGTTTTCTTACCACCAAGAAAATGTCAGTGACTTAAGGAACGGAGGGGCCCTCAATAATTACTAACATGGAGATTTCTGCCAGCCTGGCAGGAAGGGGGACTATATAATTCAATTTAAGGAGGAAAAAGAAAGTGATATTAAGTGCCGGTCTAGATTTGTCATCTCACCTAATACTTAGAGGTTGTGAAACAGCTGTACATTCCCATTTGATTTATAGGAAAGTCGAGGCTCAGAGATATGAAGCAACCTGCCTAAGGTCATAGTGAGTGAGTGGCAGAGCTGGGCTTGGAACTTGCACCTGACTCCGAACTCCACTGCGTCTCACCTAACACCCTGGTAAGTTCTGTTCTGGATTCCACTCCACCATTATTTATTAAACAGGCTCTTAGGGGCATCCTGGGGATATCTTACAAAGATAACATTGTTTTGCCAGAAAGTGTATTTGAAACATGGAGTTTTTAAAAGTGTTGTGGCTCCCAAGACACGGCAGCCTATATAAAAGTTGGTGAAGCTGGTTCTGTGGGGTCCTGAGATCTGGCTGGAGGTCCTGTGTCTTCCGAATCAGGTCTGCTGGACATGGAAGGTCGGGACAGCAGAGAACCCAGAGAGAAAGAAGGATGTTCACGCTATGGCACAAAATTCCCAAACGTCATCGAAAAGAAGGACAGGAAAAGAAATGCCCTTTCTTTTGCTGATCGTGGTACTTTCCTTACCAAGATGGCAATTCCTCATCTGCTGGTCCCTGACACCAGAGTCCAGAGCTCCCGGGCAACAGCCAAAGCTTCTAGTTCAATGAGACCCTTGCTGTGTCTCCCGGCAAGAGTGGGTTCCCTTTGAGAGCAAAAAACTTTCTTTTAATAAAGTTTTTATTTTAGAATAGTTTTAGATTTATAGAACAATCGTGAAGATAGTGCAGAGTTCCCATATACCCACACCCAGTTTCTCTATTGTCAACATCTTTCATTAGTATGGCACACTTGTCTCAATTAATAAACCAACATTCATCCATTATTATTAACTAAATGCATTATTTCTTGAATGATAATTAAATTAAAATATAGTTAACTAAA
Organism: Eschrichtius robustus; assembly: GCF_028021215.1. NCBI lineage: Eukaryota > Metazoa > Chordata > Mammalia > Artiodactyla > Eschrichtiidae > Eschrichtius > Eschrichtius robustus. The sequence goes on along the minus strand of NC_090830.1, from coordinate 132,742,728 downwards.
TTATAATAACTATTCAGATTTCCTTAGTTTTTCCCTGATGTCCTTTTTCTGTTCCAGGATCCCATCCAGAATACCATATTTTGTCATCCTGTCTCCTTAGGCTCCTCTGAGTTGTGACGGTTTCTTAGACTTTCCTTATTTCTGATGACCTTGACAGTTCTGAGAAGTACTAGGTCAAGGGTTTTGCAGGATGTCCCTCTATTGGCATTTGCCTGATGTTCTTCTCATCTTAGGCTGGGGTGTGTGTTTTGACAGAGGGAGAGTGTCATTCTCATCACATCATTTCAAGGGTATATGCTGTCAATAGGACATCACTGTTGAGGTTAACCTTGATTACCTGACTGAGGTAGTGTTTGTCAGGTTGGAACTTTTTTCAAAGAGAGTCCAGAGTTGTGGAGACAGGAAGCACAAAATCCCCCAGTCAGTTACTGGGCGTGACGGTAAGCAGGGCCACACCTGCTTCCACTCCTTCGATCCTGGAACCGTGCATTCTCCTTACTAGAGAGGCAGGGCCAGCCATAGAGCGGTGTCTGATTTAATGAATATACTGTGTTCTGAAGGCTGGCACACCAGCCTTTCTAGAGTGTTGCCTCTGAGCTGGCACAGCCTTTAGAAGGCTGTTCCAGCATTCACTGAGGCCGGCTGCTGCAGGCTGGTGCAGTGTATGATGCGAACAGTGGATCCCACAGTCAGGGGCTCAGTCCCACACCTCCCTCACTGAGAAGTGGGCCCCCTGGTTGAATGCTATAGTACGTGGGATTCCATGCCTACAGATCAGGCATTCCATAAGCCACCAGTTAATAGTGCTGGCTGAGCCTCTGTGGCAGGAAAGGTAAACCCATAACGGGAATAAGTATCTATCCCTTTGAGGATGACTCGCGGGCCATTCCAGAACGCAAGGGCCCTATGAATTTGATTTGCCACCAAGTGACTGGTTGGTCTCTTCAAGGAATAGTGCCGTATCAAAGGTTCGGCATGGGTCTCTGTTGCTGCAGGTTGGACATTCGGAGGCAGCAAGAGCTAGACTGACCCCGGTAAGTGGGAGTCCACACTGTTGAGCGCACGCATAGCCCTCACCTCTACCATCATGGCCCCTCCACTCATGTGCCTATATTGTCACTTCTGGGTGGCCAATGATGAAGTCTGGTTAATGTCAACTGGCTGAGTCATTTTGTCTCCTTTGTTGTTCAGTTCTTCGTTTGTAGTAGATGCTCTCCAGTGAGCATTAATATGTGATATAAAAATCTTCACACTTTTGGGGACTTCCCTGGTGGCGCAGTGGTTAAGAATCCACCTGCCAGTGCAGGGGACCACGGGTTCAATCCCTGGTCCGGGAAGATCCCACATTCCGCGGAGCAACTAAGCCCGTGAGCCACAGCTACTGAGCCTGCGCTCTAGAGCCCACGAGCCACAACTACCGAGCCCGCATGCCACAACTACTGAAGCCCATGTGCCTAGAGCCCGTGCTCCGCAACAATAGAAGCCACCACAATGAGAAACCCACGCACCGCAACTAAGAGTAGCCCCTGCTCACCGCAACTAGAGAATCTGCGCGCAGCAACAGAGACCCAATGCAGCCAAAAGTAAATAATAAATACATAAATGTATTTTTTTAAAAAAACCTTCACACCTTGTGCCCATTCACATATGTCCATCCATGCGCCTCGACACCACTGCCTTGTCTTTGACCTTCCAATCCCAGCCAGCTGCCCCGGTTAGTGACCACTGCCCAGGAGTCTATATATATTGTCACTCATGCCACTTCTTCTTGCACATAAAGCAGATGGCACTACTCACTTCAGCAATGGTCCTTCGTCTGTCACCCACCCAGGAGTTAAGGAAAGGACTCAAGTTGAGTGTAGTTGTCTCAGGATTGGTGGCTGTGAGAACCCATTGGGTTTTTGTTTGGTTGGTTGGATCGTTTGTGGTGGCAGTGGGAGTGGAGGGGGGAGGGAGGGCCTCCTAATGAGCCCCCGCCCCCAGATCATGGATCAGTATAAGACACATTGTACCAAAGCCAACTGAATCTCTCCATGTACCTGCCCTTAGGCCTACTATACTCATGACATGAAAGGATGTGTTCATAGTAAGCACAATATTTAAATTAACTCACCAACATGACCTGCAACATACCACATATTATATATTGATCACTGCTGTCATTTTCTGAGGCTCTTCTATGTGCCAGGCACTGCGCTATGCACTTCACCTGCATTATCACATTTAACACTCATGGCAACCCTATGAGTTTGGGAGTTTATTATTATTTTCATTTTACACTTGAGAAGACAGAAGCTCCAAGAAGTCACCCAAGTCTGTCTGATTCCATACTCTTAACCACTGTGCTATTGGGATTCTAATATGTTCTCTTGAGAACAGTTATGCTGCTTAGAAATACACCTATGTATGCAGCTATAGATATCTGTATACAGATATACACCCAACTAGATATTATGGACTGAGTATTTGAGAAGCTGGAGGAATAAAAATCCTCCTTGCCTGTGCCTCTCATGGGCTGGACCCAATGGGAGGAAGTTGGAAACAAGAGAGTGTATTGACACAGCCCATGTGGGCCACCGGAGCACAGAGCATCTCTGGGGTGAGGTGGAGAAGGTGGAGAGTAGATGTATAGAAGGGAACCATCACGCTGATTTGTTGTCTGCCTCCCCAACCAAGATGTAAGTTCTAAGAGCACAGAGTTGTAGGGACTTTTGTCACTGTTGTTCACTGATATATCCCAAACACCTAGAACCATTTCTGATACAGAGTAGATGCATGGGTAAACAAATGAATGATTTATTGTCTGAGCTGGCTGAACAACCAACATCATCTAGGTTAGGAGTCAGCAAACTACAGCAGGGGCCAAATCCTGCCCCCTTCCTGTTTTTGTAAATAAAGTTTTATCGAAACACAACCACACCCATTTGTTTACATATGGTCTATGGCTACTTTTATGCAATAACAGCAGAATTAAGCAGGTGCTACAAGACTAGATAGCCTGCAAAACTGAAAATATGTACTATCTGGTCCTTTCCAGAAAAAGTTTGCTGACCCCTCTGGTTGTAGGACTGGACTCCAGGGAGAAAATAAGGAGACAGTGGTCAGGAGCTATTGAGTCTCAAGACCTGAGCAGCTCATGATGGGAAACCATTTCTGATCCCAGAATTCTGTTTAGTGCATTACCTCTGCACAAACCCCAAATGATCTTAAAGAAGCAAGTCTTCTTATGCAAAAGGAAACTCCTTCACAAGGACACCTCATCCATAGGCGAAAATAATGATGTCATTGGTAAATAGATGTTTTATCTGAGGAGCTTCAGGGGGTTCTCATCTTATTAATCCTGGTGACTTATGTAGTGAAGAGGTGCCTGAAGATGGTTCTACCTAAAGAGCTTCCATTTGCCAGATTTCTTGGGTCAGGCAGAGTAGGATGGTGGCAGTCCTGCCCTCCTGTATGCCCTCTGCTCACCAGAACCCTCTCCTTCTAGAGTCTCCTCCGGGTTTAAGTTCAATGAGGAACCACATTTTCCCCCTCAGTTTTGGACCTAGAACCACAAACTTCAGCTCAAATGTTTAGCTTTGGGGTATGGTAAGCTGAGGGGTATGGAGCATAGGGCAGTTTAAATTTCCAAAGAACCTTCAGCGTGGCAGGATGAGGTAGGGGAACCTTTTAAATGCTCTAAGCCACCAAAGCTTAGTGTGACTGCTTCTATACTCCTCAGCCCCCTGCTGGTCCTTCACCAGTCATCCTCTTAGTCTCCCTCCCAAAAAGGCATCTATAACCATCACTTTCTGTTATGGACTGAATGTCTGTGTCTCCTTGAAATCCACATGTTGAAGCCCTAACCTCCGATGTGATGGTATTTAAAGGTGGAGCTTTTGGAAAATAATTAGGTCATGATGGTAGAGCCTTCCTGACTAGGATTAGTGCTACAAGACTATATGGCTCACAAAACTGAAAATATTTGCTATGTGGTCTCGGTCATGTGAGGATACAAGAAGGTGGCCGTCAATAAGCCAGGAAGAGGACCCTCACCAGAACATAACCATGCTAGAACCCTGATATTGGACTTCCAGCCTCCAGAACTCTGAGAAATCAATGTCTGTTGTTTAAGCCCCCACCCCCCCCCAGGTATTTATTACAGCAGCCTGAGCTGACTCATCTTTCCCATCCTGGTGGGGTGCCTCCTGCCTCTAAACTCCAATACTACATGGCAGTCCTCTCTACAAAGCCCACCAGAATAACCAGAGACATCAGTCAGATTGAAATTCTTTGCACTCAGAGACACATTCTTTGCACCCATAAAATGGCTTATTTGTACCCATTGACTGCATGGACACCAACAGTAAGTCATTTGCATCTGGGATCATCCAGCCAAAAAGAATAACTGAGTCCTGACTCATGGGAGCAAGGTTTTGCAGATGCAGCACTTTATCCACTTCTCCTGTTGAGCCTTCACTGGGGTGAATGAATTATCCTCAAGGGTTTCAGTAACTCGCTGATCAATCTTTGTGCCTGGGGACACACCTATTATACCACATAAATTGTGGTTCTGCTAACCTGCAATGAATACAAACAACTTATTACTGGAAGCTTCCTTATATTGCCAAATGTAGCAGTAGTAATATTATTAATATTTCATTTGGAGGAGCCAAAACTGGGAACATAGAAGACTCACTCCACCCACCACTTCTCAGCACACACTTTCAGAATATATGAAATAGTTCAGAGAGACATTTGGCTAATTTGGGGTGACTTTATTGTAACCTGCACTAGTCTTGCTTTATTTCACAACATTCTGTTTTTGAGAGCCTTTGGAGAACAAGGCCCATGAAAAGGTATTTCTGGCACCGCGGGGGTTGTCTATTTGGTTGTTTGCTGTAGTAACTGCTTAAAGACAGTTGGAATGAAAGCTTAAATACTTATGTAATAGAGAGAGAAATGTACTCACATCTGTGTGTAAAATAAGCAGATAAAACGGTGCTCAAATTAGATCTGATTCTCCCCCTAGAATTGGCAATGTGTAAATGAGGCTGGCAAGTGATGGCAGGCGTCAGATGACAGCCTAGCGAGAATGGCAAAACTGCAATGCCAGCTTTGTCCAGGCAGCTACTGTCAGGTGACTTTGCCCATCCATAAAGAAGCAAATGGAAAAGATCGCAAGAGTTGGGATGCTGAGATAGCAGAACAATGATTTGAGGAGTGCCAGCAAATCAGTGTTCAATCAACATGGATGTTTGTCTGAAGTCCAGTAGAACTGCAAGTTCAACATTTAATTCACTTATGCCAAATCCACCACCATCCCAGACAGGCTTAATATAAATAAGATTGCCCTGGTCAAACATGTCTCTCATAAAAGAAAATGATCATTCTTATGGGTTCCATTTTACCAGTTACTGTGGAAACTGATAAGATATTTCTGGTGCCATTTTGAAAAGTTGAATCCAATGTAGGCCGCACTGGAATGAAAACGAAGATGCTTCCTGAAGCTACCGCTTGAGAAAAAGTAAAAGATGTAAGGAAAAAGCATGGATACTCCGTAGTTATCAGCTAATGCTTGTAGTAAAGACTTGGACTTATGGTTTGTTGTTTTTTTAACACTGACATCTTGGCCCTGAAGACTAATGTTTGTTCACTTGTTTAGAATAAGAAGTGGGTTTTGCTGGTTTGGAAACTCAGAATGCAGTGGGATTTTTTTTTTTTTTTAATTCAGAATATATTACCTACCAGTGGGATTTGAAGGGATAGGGTCTGGCTGAAAGCAAAAACAAGCTTCTCACAAGGCCGTTTCAGCAGCCTTCTTATGCTCACGTAGAAAAAGGAGAGAATTGAAAAGAAGTAGGTCCGTTAGTTTTCTCAGCGTGTGGAAAACCAAGCACAGTTTCCTCTTCAGTTTTCTGTTTTGTAAACAATTTGATACAGTAACATGGCCTCCTGTTTTCATTTGACTGACTCACAGTATGAGGTCAAGTTGAAGAGCTAAAAGGAAGTCTTTGGGAGGGATGGCACTGGAAAAAGTTCAGAATTGAAGGCTCTCCCAGGAGCTGGGGTGGGGAACTGCGGGGGAGTGGGGCAGGAAGGGGTTGCTGGCCATGACCTTGGGGCACCAGACCTCAAGGCCCTGCACAGGCAGAGCGGGGAGCCATCTGAGGTCAGGCTTCTCTCTGGCAAAGGAAGGGGATGGTTTGCCCTCGGTGGTTGCTAAAGCAGACCCACCCCACCTGAGGAGGCGTTTGGAAGGCTTTCTCCAGGCAGGCTACCTACCTGCCCGAGAAGCGGGATGTCTGAACACAGCGTCTGATTTTGAAGCAAGACTGACAAGGAATCGAGCCGGAAGCCGGGGAACCTCCCTCCTGCCAAAGTCGTTTCTGTGGCAGCGCCGCAGCTCTGTGATACCTGCGTCCAGATGGACACTTAGACCTTGGCCGCGGCCACTCGGGACCTCTTTTGTCCATGCTGGGCCTGAGCTTGGCTGGACTGCACGGAGGGCGGGAGGGGACGGCCATCTGGTGTGGGAGGTGCCGGCTGACAGGTGGCTTAGCGGCGGGAGAACTTTCCAGGCTGAAACGAATCTGAGGACGGCTGTGAAGCTCACAGGAACCTCACAGGTCAAGGTGGATGGTGGAGGGGGAAAGGTCAGCAAACGAGCAGGGTCACCACTGCTGCCCTGGCGTGGCCCTGAGTGAAATCCCTGGACCACAAACCTGCCAGCACTCCCAGGGGAGATGAGAGGAGAAAGGGTTCTGTGGGTCGCTACACATGGACCACTGCCCACAAGCTCTTATGTCCCAAACCATGTTCAAGGTGGCCTTTGTTGACCATTCCAGTAGCTTCTTTTGGACGGACTGGCTTGGCCTGATCCAAAATGAGTCGGGGTTGAGGATGCCATGAAGAGGGGGCAGTGGCACAGGGTTTCTATCCCTGGTGCTTGGGGACCTGACTCCACCAGCCTGGCGTCACCCAGAGTTGGATGCTTCGCCAAAGGACTCCGGTTGGCCACACCTGACATGGAAAACACATGGGGCATGAGCAGCCCCAGCTACTCTCACACTCACTGTTAACCTTGGCAAAGCCATTGAGCTCGCATTTATTCACCTATCAAGTGAAGGAGACGAAGCTGGTAAATTGGCTCTAGATTTCTCAGGAGGAATGAGGACTTTGGAGCCAGATAATTCTGAGTTTGAGTCCTGGTTCTACAGCTTACACATTACGTGATCTTGGGGAAATTACCTTCCTCACCTGAGCCTTCCATCTCTCATTGGTAAAGTGGTATAATAATGCGTCATCTAATCTGAGGATTGAGTGAAATAGAGCTCTCAGAAGAGTGGGTGACACATAGTCAGTTAGTCTCTTTTTCCAGTTGTCCTCTTTCCTAAGGTCCCTTCAGTTTAAAACTTCTGTGATTCCATGTGTACTGGAGAACCCCATCTTAATCTGCAGCATCTTTGGGATCCTGTTCTGTTAGGGCTGACTTCATTTGCACAGGTAGGGGTTTCCATGAGGAGAAGGTGCAGCTGCCATGTGATCACCTGGACTGGAGATGCTTGGGGAAATCACCTGTCCTTCCGCAGCCACGGGTGAACCCCATCAGCGATTTCCCTTCTGGCTGCTGAGCCACTAAGGGCATCTCCACAGGCCCGGCGTCCTTCTTGGCCCTGGGCTGTTTCTTCAGGGGAGTCTAGTTCTCGGAAGCTCACACCCATCTGATGTGGAAGGGGTGTGGTCTTCCCATCAGGGGCCCTGGACCGCGGGAGCACATCAGGACCACCCCAGAAGCTCTGCCAAAGGGTGGACGACCATGCCATCCAGCACTACCAGAGATTTGCAGAGGGGTCTGGGGGTCTGCTTTTCCAAAAGCTAAGGTTTCATGGAAAAAAGAAACTGAAAACTAGGGGGGTGGCAAACGGCATCAAAGGAAGTTTTTAGAAAACAATGGAGAATTCTTTAAGAAAAAGGAGGAACTTGTCTAAGACTTTATTCTGAGGTTGATTATCTTTGCAAAAAGGCCAGATGAATAATTCATTCTTTGATTAATTCAACATCAATTTATTGACCACCTAGTAGAGTATATGTCACACCATGTACTGGGGGCCCAAAATCCTGAAGCTAAATCACTCTTTGGAGATGGAAACTTCCAGACTCATGACTCGCCAGATGAAGAAAATGAGACCCAAGAAGTGACATGACTTGGCCAACGTTACACAGCCAGTGGCTTGAGAGAGCTAGAGGCCAGATGTCCACCATCCCCGACCCCTGTCCAGTGGGGACCACAGACAAGTTTTGTTTCAGCTATCACCATTCTTTTGCCAATTTCAAGGAAAAACTCCATCTGTCCATCTTTTATTAAGATCTGGCCATGTAGAACACTGAGCCTGTGTTTTCCACAGGCAGGATCTGCTGAGTCCTGCCTTCCTTCAGAGGGAACGAGGGCCTCGCTTGGCCATGGGCCTGCCCTCCACTTGACCTTTATTTGCATCTCCTGCTTGGCCCCTGAGACAGAGAGTTTGCATCCCTGCCTGGGGGAGAAGAGGCTGGAAGAAAGACCCAAGAAAGACCCCCCCAGACCCAAGGACGGGAAGGGGCAGCCAGCCAGGTGCCCAGTCAGCCCTCGGAGGCCAAACCTCCGTTAGACATTCCAACAAGAAAAGGATGGTTATGTCAACATAAAAATGAAAAAGTATGATTGACACATTTACACTTACATTACGAACAAGATGTATGATCCGTGGGATTATAGGAACCTACTCTGCTACCTCAGCCGTCCACAGAGGGCTGCCTTGCTCTGTGCTCAGCTCCTGGCAGGCAGGAACCACGTTTTGTGCATTTGTCTCCCCTGCCCTCTCCCCACCCTTCCCCGAGCACCTTGGACAGTGCCGACCCCAAAGTAGATGCTCAGAAATGTTTGCTGAAGTGGAGAAAATGACAGAGTTTAGAATGGCAGGGAAATATATAAGAATGATGTGTCAAAGAAAGTTCGATACAAAATATTTCAGGGCCAGAGATTCCTATGGAAATTACCTTATTTGGAAGTTGTGATTTTTACCTTACTTGATCCCATTACTGTGCGTCCCTGAGCACCTACTCTGTGCCAGGTACCACAGTGTTTTAATTCTCTAGTGCTGGGTAAAAACCACCCAAACCGAATGGCTGAAAACTGGAGTCCAGGACTAAGTGAGGCCCCTAGGGCACTGGGTTTAAGGAGATACTCGTTCTCAAGGTCCAGCAAGTACAGGGTGGGCACCTCCTTCCTCCTTATACCTGTGCCCTGGGTGCCTTCTTGCCTTACCCCAGTCACCGCCCTGTCTAAAACAACAACCATTTTATCTCCCGTGGTGCTGTGGGGTAACAGGCTCAGCGGGAAGTTTCTTCTCCTGCTCTCACCTGCGAGCACGTGAAGTTGCAGCCGATTGGCAGCTGGGTCTGGAGTCATCTGGGGGGGTTCTACTGAGAAGCTGGGTCAGCTGGGCCACTCTCCCTCCCCACATGGTATTGCCATGTAGTCTCTCCAGAAAGGTAGTCTCACCTGGCAGTTCAGGCACCCCAAGAGTAAGTGTTCCAAGAGGGAGGAGTGCAGAGTCGCCATTCCCCTGGGAGGCCAAGCCCGGCACTGGTGCAGCTTCCCTTCTGCAGCATCCTTGTCGTCAACTCAGGACCAGCCGGGATCGGAGGAATGGGACATATGTACCACCTCTCAGTGTGATAAAGAATTCATGGCCATTTTAACCCACCATGATGAATTAGAGAATAAGCCGTTCCCTAATTCCAGGAGGGATTGTGGAAATAGGAACGTTGGGTGACGTGGGCTGGAATCCAGGCTTCATCACTTTCTCCATGTTTCACTGTTGTCATTTATAAAACGGAGATACTATTACCTGCCCAACAAGTTAGGTGCCTGCTGTGTGCCAAGCACTATGGCTGATACCGGAAATATGAGTGGTGAACAAGACAGATGACTCTGCTTCTAGTGAAATGATGTTCTAATGAGAGAGAGAGATTATTTTTAAATGAAACCTATCAATAAATTGATTACACATTGGAGTAACTTCTGTGAAAGAAAAGCAGAGGGTGTCGAAATAAAGACCAGATTAGGGAGGAGGATGGGGGGATTGTCCAGGACAACTGCACTAAGCTGAGACCTGAACGCTCAGAAGGGCTAAGGACCGAAGGCAGCTGAGCCCCAGGGGAGATGGGGCAGGGGAGGAGGTGGGAAGTAACAATATTTCAAAGTTGGAGAAGACTCTGGGGAGAGAAAATATTTGTTCATTGGCTTACCACTAACCCTGATAAGTTAAGTGAAACAAAACACTGAACAGTCAATTTGCAGAAACATCATGAGCACAGAATGTCAAGCAGCAACAGCTCTGGGACTGAAAAGTATTTGGTATTGACTATTTTTATTGAAGGCTTGAATGATGGAGCAGAAATAATCCCCCTAATGTTTATAAGAGTAATTAAGCCTAAGCCTTGCTCTCCTCAAAGCCCTGATCTCTTGTGAATGTTCATTCCCTACGTGCCATCACCACAGGGGCAAGGATGGTGGGGGTAAAACTTCAAAACCGTCATTCCTTTACCATCATGTAACCCCCATTCTTGCTGGGCTCTTACCATCCAGCTGTACCTGCCTCAACCACGTCTCCTTACTGTCATCTTCTCATCTCCCACTTACTTCCCCTCATTCGTCCAGTGCTGACAACTGGGTCCAGTGAGCCAGTCTTTCTCCCCACCCCAGACCTTTCCAACATGTGGATGACTTCATCATCTGCATGCATGCCCCATCCATCTCAGGCCTTATGACTTCTCAACTACCTTAGCTCCACTGACCTCCATCCACCTTTGCCATCCACTCTGATGGCTACTTTCCGGATGGCTCTTCATCACACTGAACTGCTCCAGTGTGGAAATACTAAATGTCAGAGCACTGCTCTCTGACCACTATCGCCTTAATTCCTCCTGGCCTTCTCACTCCTTCATCCCACCTCATAGTTTCTTCCACATTTTGAGAATTTGGGGGGCAGTTGAGCTTTGATTGTGAGTCTCTTTCTGGTTTCCCTTTTACCCTAACAATTCTAGGCATCGTGTGCTTCTAAGCACCACCCTGATAACACCCTCATCCTCCTGCTTACACCACACCTCCGGACAAACCCCTTCTAAATAAACCCTGTAGTACTCCCAGTCCTACTGTCCAGTTCTCTCTTAAACCCACTGTAGTCAGATGTTCACCACCAGCAGTCCATCAGAAAGGCTCTTATCAGGACCACCAGTGACCTCCATGCTGCTAAACCAGTTCTCAGTTTCCATTTACTTGACCTATTAGAAGCATTTCCTCCTCTGTGATACATTTTCCTTGTATGGCTTTCAGGATACCACTCTCTCTTAGTTTCCCTCCCGTACTGATTGCTTCTTCTTAGTCTTTTGCTGATTCTTCTCCCCACTTAATGTTGGAGTGCCCAGAGCTCAGTCCTTGGTCTTCTCTGTGTCCACACTCACTCTCTCAATTATCTCACCCAGTCCCATGACTTTAAATAAAATTTATATGCTGACAGTCTCAAAAATATGCATGTTTCTAGTCGATCAGTAGCTCCTAAACTCAGAACTTACCGTCCAATGGCCTACTCAGCAGACATCTCAAACTCAGCATGTCCAAAACTGAACTTCTGATCTTCCCTCCCAAATCTGCATCATCCCCAGTCTTACCCAACTCAATTGGTACTGACTCTATCTTTACATATTTCTAGTTAAAACTCCTTGGAGGAAAACCAAATTTCTCTCAAGCCCCAAATTCTAACTTCAAAATGTATCCAGTTATGGTTATTACTGAGAAGTTCCAATCAAATAGACTTGTTCAGATAATAAAATGTAAAAAATATAATTACCCAAAGGCACTGGAGAGCAACCCAGAGCAGACAGATTCTGGAGGGGAGTGAACACCTGGAAGAAGTGAAGGACCCTGGATGAGTTTCCCACTTTTGATGGGTGTTATCCTAGCGAAGGCTCAAATGTACACCCCATGGAGCAGTTAAAAGTCCAGTAGAAAGCCTCTAGTCTTTCTCATTTGAAGAACAAGGAGAGGGAGTTCAAACAACCATACCGGATAGAAAATGAGGGGGAAAATGTTGGAAAGGGGAGAGCAATAAAGATGAAGTCCCAGATTCTGGGTGTAAACTTAATCCAGATCTCTGGCTGATGCCAAATCATATATGAAAAGGCAGATTCTAGAGGCCCAGCTGATGCGAAAAGAACTGAACTCATATTTAAGCAGCTACATACCTCAGGGCAGACAGTTCACACTTGGAATCCAACCAGGTTAAGTGCCTGCTTTTAAAAATGAGCACTCTTCAAAGGAATATAATGGAACCCAGGTTATCTACAACATAACATTCACAGTATGCACGATCCGAAATTACTCAACATACAAAGAAACAGGGAAATGTGACCCATTTTTCAAGAGAAAAGACAATTTTTAAAAGACTACTTTTTTTCTGTATTTAAAAAAATGTTTTGGGACTTCCTTGGTGGCACAGTGGTTAAGAATCTGCCTGCCAATGCAGGGGACACGGGTTCGAGCCCTGGTCTGGGAAGATCCCACATGCCGTGGAGCAACTAAGCCTGTGCACCACAACTACTGAGACTGTGCTCTAGAGCCCATGAACCACAACTACTGAAGCCTGTGTGCCTAGAGCCTGTGCTCCGCAACAAGAGAAGCCACCGCAATAAGAGGCCCACGAGGGCTTCCCTGGTGGCGCAGTGGTTGAGAATCTGCCTGCCAATGCAGGGGACATGGGTTCGAGCCCTGGTCTGGGAAGATCCCACATGCCGCGGAGCAGCTGGGCCCGTGAGCCGCAATTACTGAGCCTGCGCGTCTGGAGCCTGTGCTCCGCAACAAGAGAGGCCGCGATAGTGAGAGGCCCGTGCACCGCAATGAAGATGAAGAGTGGCCCCCACTTGCCGCAACTAGAGAAAGCCCTCGCACAGAAACGAAGACCCAACACAGCCAAAAAAAAGATAAATAAATAAATTTAAAAAAATTTAGATAGATAGATAAATAAATAAATTTAAAAAAAAAAAAAGAGGCCCACGAACTGCAATGAACAGTAGCCCCCACTCACTGCACCTCGAGAAAGCCTGTGCACAGCAACAAAGACCCAACACGGCCAAAAATAAATAAATGAATTTATTTTTTTAAAAAGTTTGTAATAACATATAGGAAAATATTAGAAATATACATTTCCAGAATCTGATCGCATCTTACCATCTCCATTGTCATTGCCCTGTTAAAATGGCAGGTGGGGAACACTGCACTAACTTCCAAATGGATCTTCTGTTTTCATCTTTGCCCTCCCAGAGCCTACTCCCAACACAGCACCAGAGAAACCCTCTCAAAATATAAGTCAGATCGTAACAGTCCTCTGCTCAAGACCCTCCAGTGGCCACCATCTTACTCAGAGTAAATGCTGAAGCCCTTACAATGGCAACTACAACTGTCTTAGTTCATTCCGGCTGCTATAATAGAATATCATATACTTGGTGGCTTATAAACAACAGAAATTTATTTCTCACATTTCTGGAGGCTGGGAAGTCCAAGATCAAGGTGCCAGCAGATTCTGTGATGGCCCACTTCCTGGTTCCTAGATGGTCGTCTTCTCACTCTGTCCTCACATGGTGAAAGGGGTGCAGCAGCTCTCTAGGGTCTCTCTTACAAGGGCACTAATCCCGTTCATGAGGGCTCCACTCTCATGACCTAATCACCTCCTAAAGGGTCCACCTTCTAATAACATCACATTAGGATGTTATGTTATCACATTCATATGTTCAGGATCTCAACATATGAATTTGGGGGCGACACACACAAATTCAGTCTATAGCAACAACCTTAAGTATTCTGGCCACCTGTCCCTCTTTAACCTCTTCTGTTATATCTCTCCCCTTCACTCACTCTGTGCCAGTCACATCAGCCCCCTTGCTGTCCCTCAAACACTCCAGGAAGGCTCCCACCTTAGAGCCTAGTATTCCTTCTGCCTGGACACTCTTCTCCCAGATGCCTACTTGGTGAACTTTCTCCTCCTTCAAGTCTTTGCTCAAATTTCACCTTTTCACTTTCCCTGGCACCCCCACCAAATATTGCAACCTGCTCCCACCTCCACACCCACTACCTCGGACCCCCCTCAGCCTGCTCTAGTTCTTTTTTCCATATGACTTATCACCTCCTGACATACTATATAATTTTCTATTGTTATGTTAATTATTTATTGCTGGTCTTCCCAGCCAGAAGGACAGGAATCTTTGTCTGTTTTGTTCACTGGTATTTCCCCAGTGCCCAGCACGGTACCTGGTTCACAGCAAGCACTCAATAACTAGTGAAATGGATGAATACATTAAATAGTGCCAGAGAAAACCATATAATTATGAGGGCTGATACTACCAAAATCATGGTCAGGCTAAGTACATGCACCTGACTCTCTTACCTTGCAAGGTTCCATTGAAGTGAAAAAGAGGAGGTTTTTTTAAAAAGATTTTAAAAAGCAGTCTTGAAAAACAAGAAAGGGAGTCTGCAGCCAAGCAGAGAGTTTAAGGAAACTCTGAAAGATAAACTGCAGGTGGGACTAGGCTGACAGTTACACAAAGCAGGTTGTCAACAGACACGTCTCCAGCACCCTCCAGGATCAGGCACTGTCCTAAGTACTGGGCAGTCAGTGAATGTCCAGCTCTCAGGGAGTGTGGGTAAAGCAGGCAGAAAGTGACCACGACACAAACAAGTATGGTTGTATAGAGATAAGGGCTGTAAAGAGAATAACACCTGCTAATTTGATGGAATACTTAGGAGGTTGGATCCCAGTAACAAGAGAAAAAGGAGGAGGAAATGAGATGTGCAAGGTAGACAAGGGCTGCATCCTATCTGAAACCCCGTAAGAAGGTTGGATTGTATACTAGTTGCAGTGGAAACCCATTGGATGGATAAAAACAGAGAAGTGACATGATTAGATATAGATTTTTAAAAAGATCTCTCTGGTTTCTGAGTGAAGGATGATTTGTGGGGGCAGAAGGCAAGAGTGAGGCAGGGAGATGAGTTAAGAGACAGTTACAGTAATCCAGGCAAAGGAAGACAGTGGCTAAGACAGTGAAGATGTGAGAAGTACTTTGCATTTTGAATATGTGTGGAGGTACCACCAACAGGAATTGCTGTATGTTGGATGCCAAGTGTGGGGTAAAGAGAGGAACCAGTGGTGAATAGTTTGGGGTCTGACCCACCAATGGATGGTGATACAATTTACTGAAATACAAAACACTTGGGTGGGCTCAAACGCACATACCAACTGGCCTGACAAAATGTGTAGGTGCTCTCCACAACAGTTCTTTCCAGACTCTGATAGATGAGGTTTATAAACTGGCAAGTCTCTCTGCCAGTAAGAACCACTGATGTAAAGCAAGCTATTCTAGAATCTACAGTTAGCTAGGAAGGAAAATCACAGGCCAGTATCCTTCATGAGCATAGGTGCAAAAGACCTAAACAAATATGAGTAAATCAAATTCATTGATAAATTCCAGCTTCTGGTTCTGCACATCAAGAGCTTGGAAGTGGCCACTCCATCCCAACAGCAAGTAAAAAGCTGAATAGAATGAACACACAACAACTCTCCTGGGATCCATAAGAGAGGGGAGAACCCAGGGCAAACCTCTGCCCCCAAGACTGGAGACACAGACAGGTAAATACAGTGGGGCATGACTTACCAGAGCAGAGACTCAGAGCAGAAACTATGGAGGGAACCAGTGCTGGGGTAGGAAAACCTGAACCATAATTGACAAATTGCTGGAGGCTCCATGTGGACAAGTCTGAAGTTGAAAATTCCAGGGGGACCCAGTCCCAAAATATTGTCAGATTTACTTCCAGGAGCTCTACCACATTCCCAAAGTAAATATCAGAGGAAAAAAAAAATCCCCTCAGGATTCCAGCAGAGGAAGGGAAAAAGGAACCATGTTGATAAATGCCAGAGCACTCTGTCCATCCCTGTCCTCAGGGAAAACTGGTTAACAAGAGCTTAACCTGCTGGGGTTTCATCAGAGCCTAACTGAGTTGGGGAAGGGAAATTCCCAACTCCACTCCAGCCAGCCTGTCCCACCTAAGGGAGGAGGAAAAAACTGAGAAGCGCACAGCACAGAGGCACAGGCTTACTAGAACCTGAGACCTAATCATAGGACAGTGGAACACATCCCCTCCCCCCACCTCACCACCACATTACTAAAGGCCTATTTACAGCAATTCCTTTTACCCAGTACATCATGTCCAATTTAAAAGTATAAGGCATACTAAAAGGCAAAAAACACAATTTGAAGAGAGAGAGCAAACATCAGAACAAGACGTGGCAGGGAGGTTGGAATTATCAAACTGGGAATTTAAAGCTACTCTGATTAATATGCCAAGGGTTCTAATGCATAAAGTAGAGGGCATGCAAGAACAGATGGGCAATGTAAGCAGAGAGATGGAAATCCTAAGAAAGAACCAAAAAGAAATGCTAGAGATTAAAACCACTGTAACAGAAGTGAAGAATGCCTTAGATGAGCTTATTCATAGACTGGACACAGCGGAGGAAAGAGTCTCTGAGCTAGAAGATATATCAGTAGAATCCTCAAAACTGGAAAGCAAAGAGAAGACAGTATCAACAACAGCTGGACAACTACAAAAGGTGTAACATATGTGTAATGGGAACACCAGAAGGAGAAGAAAGGAAGGAACAGAAGAAACGTTTGAAACAATAATGACTGTGAATTTCCCCCCAATAAATATCAGGCCCTAAACCACAGATCCAAGAAGCTTAGGGAACACCAAGCAGGGTAAATGCCCCCAAACCTGCACTTAATCATCTCATCTTCACACTACAGAAAAGCCAATATAAAGAAAACATCCTGCAAGAAACCAGAGGCGGGGTGGGGGGTGGGGGGAACCTTACCTGTAGAGACACAAAGATAAGAATTACATCCAACTTCTCCTCAGAAACCATGCAAGCAAGAAGAGGGTGGAGTGAAATATTTAAAATCTTGAGAGAAAAAGACCACCAACCTATTTGGGTTGGCCAAAAAGTTCCTTCAGTTTTTAAGTAAAACTAAAAGACACATTTTTTATTTTCGCCAAGAACTTTATTGAACAACATATTCACCCTTTTGTTCCACTACCTTCTGCCATTTTTCAGGCAACTTCATAATTCCATCTTCCCAAAAGTTTTTATCTTTTTGAGCAAAGAACTGTTCCAGGTGCCTTTTACAGTCTTCCAGGGAATTGCAATTTTTTCCATTAAAAGAATTTTGTAAAGACCAAAATAAATGGAAATCCAAAGGTGCAACGTCTGGTGAATACAGCAGAAGAATCGAACTTCCCAGCCAAGCTGTAAAAGTTTTTGCCTGGTCATCCAAGAAACGTGCAGTCTTGCGTTATCCTGATGGAAGATTATGCATTTTCTGTTGACTAATTCTAGACGCTTTTCGTCAAGTGCTGCTTTTAGGGAACAGTACCTATTGGAATTAATTGTTTGGTTTTCTGGAAGGAGCTCATAATAGAGGACTCCCTTCCAATCCCACCATATACACAACATCACCTTTGGATGAAGACCAGCCTTTGGTGTGGTTGGTGTGGTTCATTTCTCTTGCCCCACGATCTCTTCCATTCCACATTACTGTACAGTATCCACTTTTCATCGCCCGTCACAATTTGTTTTAAAAATGGAATGTTTTTGTTAGGTTTAAGTAGTGAATCACATGCGGAAATATGGTCAAGAAGGTTTTTTTCGCTTAACTTATGTGGAACCCAAACATCAAAGCAATTAACATAACCAAGCTTGTGTAAATGATTTTCAATGCTTGATTTGGATATTTTGAGTATGTCGGCTGTCTCCCGCGTGGTATAACGTTGATTGTTCTCAATTAATGTCTCGATTTGATCGCTAGCAACTTCAACTGTTCGACCCAACCGTGGAGCATTGTGCAGCAAGAAATATCCAGCACGAAACTTCGCAAACCACTTTTGACGCATTCGATCAGTCACAGCACCTTCTCCATACACTGCACAAAGCTTTTTTGGGGTTTCAGTTGTGTTTTTACCTTTCTTGTAATAATAAAGCATACTATGCCAAAAATGTTGCTTTTTTCTTCCATCTTCAATATTAAAATGGCTACACAAAAATTCACCAATTTTGATAAGTTTTTAAAAATACACGCTGATATGACAGCTGTCACAATACAGTGTAACAGAATTGTTTTGAATTAAGCTAAAGACAACTAAGTGCTACTAGAGCCATCTTATGGAAAAAAACGACCAAACTTTTTGGCCAACCCAAGTAAAATTCTGTGCCCTGTAAGATTATCCCTTAAATGTGAAGAAGAAATAAAGACTTCAGACAAACAAAAGTCAAGGGAATTTGTTACAGTAGTCCTGCCTTGCAAAAACTGTTAAAGTATTTCTTTAGAGAGAAGAAAAAGTATATAGGTCGGAAACTTGGATCTACATAAGGAAAGGAAGAGCAGCAAAGAAGGAATAAGTGAAGGTTAAATAAAGACTTTTATTTTTCTTATTCTTAATTGATCCAACAAATAAGAGTTTGTTCAAAATAATAGCACAATGTATTCAATTATGTATGCTTATGTATGTTCATATGTATGTATAATCATATATGTAATGTATGTTTACATACAAATGAAATGAATGACAGCAGCGATACAAGGGCTAGGAAACAGAAATTAGGGTTATTTTGTTATTATAAGGTACTCACACAACCTGTGAAGCGATATAGTGTTATTTGAAAGTGGATTGGATTATGTGTAAGTATATACTGCAAACTCTAGGGCAACCACTAAAAAATGTGGGGAAAAAAGTATAACTGATATACTAAGAAAGCAGAAAAAAATGGAAATTTATTAAAATGCTCAATTAAAACAACAAAAGGCAGAACAAGAGTAGAAGACAAACATAGGAACAAAGAATATATATATATATATATATATATATATATATATATATATATATAATGGAACACTACTCAGCCATAAAAAATAAAGAAATTTTGCCATTTGCAACAACATAGATGGACTTAACAGGAATTATGCTAAGTGAAATAAGTCAGACATAGAAAGATAAATTCTGTGTGGTATCACTTATATGTGGAATCTAAAAAAGACAACAGATTAGTGAATATATGAAGAAAGAAGCAGACTCATGGACATAGAGAACAAACTAGTGGTTACCAGTAGGGAGGAGGGGCAATATAGGGTGGAGGAGTGGTAAGCACAAAATATTGGGTGTAAGATAGGCTCCAGGATGTATTGTACAACACAGGGAATAGAGCCAATATTTTGTAATAACTAAATGGAAAGTAACCTTTAAAAATTTTAGAAAAAACATTTTTTAATTTTTTAAAATAAAATGCTTGAATGCTCAGGAAAAACAAAGGTTAAAAGTCACAAAAAATAGGAACAGAGAATAAGGGCAAGAAATGGAAACTTAGAAATCATTAATGTTTAGTGGTAGATATTAATCCAACTATATCAAATTCAACGATAGACTAAAAGGATAATACGTCATTAAGTAGCATTTATTCTAAGAATGCAAAGTTGTTTAACATTCTAAATTCAATCAAAATAATGCACCACATTGTCAAATTATATAATCATCTCAATAGATTCAGAAAAAGCATTTAATAAAATTCAATATCCATTCATAACAAAAATGATAGTAGGAAACTTCTTTAAACTGAGAAAGAGTACCCCCCAAAAGAACTAGACCAAACATCATAATTTAACGGTGAAATATTGAAATCTTTCCCCCCTTGAGACTAGGAATGAGACAAGATTGCCCACTATTACTTTTGATAATTATTTTTTTTAATCTCTGTATTGGAGTATAATTGCTTTACAATGTTGTATTAGTTTCTGCTGTACAACAAAGTGAATCAGCTATATGTATATACTTTTTTTCAACATTGTACTAGAAGTCTTCACCAGTGCAATAAGGCAAGGAAAAAAGTTTAAGGATAGAGAAAGAAAATATAAAACTGCCATTATTCATAGACATGTTCAAATCTTAGAAATGTAAAAGATGATACAACTAAGTGAATTTAAGGTCACTGGGTATAAGGTCAAGATACAGGAATCAGTGGTAACAGCAACAAACACATAGTAAATTAAATTCAAAAGTGATATCATTTACAACAGCATCAGAAAACAGAATATCTAGGAATAAGTTTAACAAAAAGATGTTACAAAATCTCTACATACAACAAAAGGCAAACAGTATCAGTGGAAATGAAAGAAGACTTAAAGGAAGGGAGAGAGTGAGGAAGACCACATTCATGAATTTGACAAGTCAATATTATAAAGATATAAAATCTTCCCAAATTGAGTTTTAGACTCAATGCAATCCCAATAAAAATTCAGAAAATGTTTTAAATGTGTATCCAAACTGACAAGTTGATTCTAAAATTTATGAGGAAATGATAAAAGTCAAGTATAACCAAGACAATCTTGAAGAAGAGCAAAGGCAGAAGATTGCACTCCCAGGTATCAAGATTTATTGCCAAGCTGCAGCACTGAAGGCAGTGTGGTATTGGCAAATAGAGCAGTGGAGCCGAACACAGGATCCAGAAAGCGATACACACATGTACAATCACTATACTTATGACAGAGGAGACACATCAGTGTAACAGAAGAAGATGATCCTTTCAATGGATGAAGCTGAGTCAACTGAATATCCATGTAGGGAAAATGAATCATAACCACCACCTCACATCATTAGCAAAATCAATTTCAGGTTAATTGAAGATCAACTTGAGAAAAGGCAGGCAAAAAAGCTTTTAGAAAAAAATAGGAGAATATCTTCATGGCCATACAGTAGGCAGAGATTTCTTAAGCATAACATTGAGCACTAACCTTGAAGGAAAAAAATTTTTAATTTAAAAATTAAGTTAGACCACTAAAAATTAAGAACTTCTGGTCAAAAAAAAATGACCATTAAGAGGATAAAAAAGGCAACCTGTGAGGAGGTGACAAGGGAGTCATTTCCAAAATATATAAAGAAGTCCTATGAACCAATAAGAAAAAGACACAATTGAAAAGAAAACTGGGCAGGAGACTTGAGCAGACACTTCACAAAAAGAAGCTACCCACATGGCCCATAAACATAGGGTAATTTTCCAAACACATTAGTCATGAGGGATATGCAGATTAAAACCACATGAATACTAACACGTATCCACCAGAATGACATAAATTTAACAGACGAGTACTACCAAGTGCTGGTGAGGGTGTGGAACTCTCATACACTGCTGGTGGGAATGTGATAGTATCAGCTGTGGCTGAACATTCTATGACTCAGCAACCTATTCTTGCTTAACGGTAATGTACCCAACGTGTTCCCTAAAACATGTGCAAGAATATTTATAGTAGTACTATTTTTATTTTTTATTTACTTTATTGAAGTATAGTTGATTTACAATTTACAATGTTGTAATTTCTGCTGTACAACAAAGTGATTCAGTTATATATATATATATATATATATATATATATATATACACATATATATATATATATACTTTTTTAATATTATAAAAGTATATATATATACTTAATATATATACTTAATATTATAAAGTATATATATATACTTAATATATATACTTAATATTATTAAGTATATATATACTTATTATAAAGTATATATATATATATATACTTTTTTAATATTCTTTTCCTGTATGGTTTATTACAGGATATTGAATATAGTTCCCTGTGCTATACAGTAGGACTTTGTTGTTTATCCATTCTATATATAATAGTTTGCATCTGCTAATCCCAAACTCCCAATCCATCCCTCTCCCACTCCCCCTCCCCCTTGGCACCCACAAGTTCTTTATACCCGGCAGTGCTATTTTTAATAGCCCAAAATTGGAAACAACTTTGGCAGAATTGTTAAATAAGTTGTGATATAGCCATATAATGGAATAATATTTAGAAATGCAAATGAACAATTGATTGCTATACACGCAACATGAATTTCACCAACATAATATTGAGCGAAAGGAACCAGACAGAAAAAGATACATACCAAATGGTTCTATTTATATAAAGTTCAAAACCTGGTTAGAAATCAGAAGAGTAGTTACCTTTTGGTGGGAAGTCTATATGGGAGTACAGAGGGGGCTTTTGGGTGCTCCCAATTTTATTTTTCTTTACCTTTTGGTTGGTTAAATGGATATATTCACTTTGTGAAAATTTATTGAGTTTTACACTTTGTGTTCTATTTTGTACTTGTATGAATAGCTTACTTAAAACAAAAATGAATATTAAGCCCATAACAAAATAGCTGATCCATCTGATAATAGCATACCAGAGAAATAAAGTTCTTAGAAATTAAAAATACTATTATCGAAAAATTCAGTGGACCACCTGAGCAGTAGAATGAGCATGGCTAAAACCTGAGTTGATATTCTCAAACAGGAATCAGCAAACTTTCTCTGTAAAGGGCCAGATAGTTAATATTTTAGGCACTGCAAGCCATGCAGTCTCTGTCACAGCTGCTTAACTCTGCCCTTGTAGCCCAACAGCAGCCAAGGACAATATGTAAATGAGTGGACAAGGCAGTGCATCAATAAAACTTTATTTATAAAGAGTGAAATTTGAATTTTGTTTATTTTCCCCTGCCTTGAAATATTATTATTCTTTTTTTTTTTCTCTACCATTTAAAAATATAAAATCCTTACTTAGCTCAAGAGCCATACAAAAACAGGCAGTGGACCAGATTTGCCCTGTAAGTTGTAGTTCTCTGACTCCTGGCCTAGAAGGTCAGCCAAGGAAATAGATAATTTACAGCAGACACAAGCAGCTAGAATATTAGAAAAGGAGTGTATCTGCTAATGCCAAATTCCTAATTTGTCCCTCCCCCTCCCTTTCCTCTTTGCCTTTTGGTAACCGTAAGTTTGTTTTCTCTGTGAGTCTGTTTCTGTTTTGTAAATAAGTTGATTTGTATTACTTTTTCAGATTCCACATATAAGTAATATCATATTATATTTGCCTTTCTCTGTCTGACTTACTTCACTTAGTATGATAATCTCTAGGTTCATCCATGTGGCTGCAAATGGCGTTAGTTCATTCTTTTTTATGGCTGAGTAATTTTCCATTGTGTGGAGATATATATATATATATATATATATATATATATATATACCACATCTTTATTCATTCATCTGTTGATGGACATTTAGGTTGCTTCCATGTCTAGGTTACAGCGAATAGTGCTGCTATGAACACTGGGGTGCCTGTATCTTTTCAAATTAGAGTTTTCATCTTCCAGACATATGCCCAAGAGGGAGATTTCCAGATCATACAGTAGCTCTATTTTTACTTTTGAAGGAACCTCCATACTGTTCTCCATAGTGACTGCACCAATTTACATTCCCACCAACAGTGTAGGAGGGTTCCCTTTTCTCCACACCCTCTCCAGCATTTATTATTTGTAGGCTTTTTGATGATGGCCATTCTGACCAGTGTGAGGTGATACCTCATTGTGGTTTTGATTTGCATTTCTCTAATAGTTAGCGATGAGGAGCATCTTTTCATGTGCAGTTTAGTTATATTCTTAAGTGCACTGCTCTGATCAAGACATTTTGAGGCAATGATTAGTTGCTTGCCCTACAACCATGTCTCCCCACTCACTTTGCTAACCCCAATTTTCTTTGCTATGAGATGGCATTGTACTTCAGGCAGGCAGCTCAGAAGGGTAAATATGAGTTTAAATCATTCATGATAAATACATTCTCTTTGCCAATGATCACTTAGGGGTGGGGGTATAAAGAAATTCTGGCCTATGAGATATCAAGGGAAATTTCTAGGAAGCTCCAGAGCAAGATCTGACAAAAGGAATGATAAAAGGTGATAAAAAAGGAAACCCACAAGAGAAGGCTCTTCCTCTGCTGCTCACGTTGTGTGTCTGCCCAAGGAGCTGGGCACTGGGGCACCTACTTGTAACATTAGGGAACAAGCCTTAGAACAACAGGCAACAGGAGGGTTATGACAGAATGGAAAGTAGAAAGAACTTGGGCCTCTGATAATATCTGAGCTGCTTAATGAACCCATCCTGAACCAGTCTACCTCCAGAATTCTTGGTACATGAGATAATAAATATTCTTTTGCTTAAGTCACTCCTAGTTGGGTTTTCTGTTATTTCCAACCAAGGGTCTCCGTGTATATAAGCAACGAAATAAGACTGGACAGCATTTACCCATCTACATACTTGTAAAACCGTGACCTAGACTAGGCTACCTGTGGAAGGGCCACAGAAGTGATGCTGGAGCCGCTGAGGAGATCAGGCTGCAAGCTGTGGGCCTCTTTGGTCTAGAAAAGCAAAATCTGAGTAAACATGATCAAAATCCATTAAGGAAAAAGCATCATTGATAAGGTCAGGTGGACTTGGATGCCAGATCCTGAAATGTTGGGGCAGCTAAAGCATGAGTGTGAACACAAGCCTTGCAAGAGTGGACTGAGGGTGAGCTGGCTACCTGAGCTCTGGGGAAACGGTCTCTCTGAATCCCTGAGACCTGCCAGGACTTATGGGCATTTCCATCCAGCCAGGTCTTAGAAGAGCAACAAGCTTCCCTGCACACTGTCCTATAAGAACCTGGATGGCATCCATCCACCTTCTAGGAGCTGTGCATTCTTAGACACTGCAGAACTGGGAGAGGAGTGTCAGCTCCTTGTCATTAGGCCATGACTCTGGGCCCTTCAGGATCCAGTGTGACCGTAGGCTTGTGGATCAACCTCAAAGCCATTTCCTCAAGGGTCTTCTAGTGACAACTGAAGCCACTAGAAGCATTTGCTTTTTTTCTTTTTTATCTTTATTGGAGTATAATTGCTTTACAATGTTGTGTTAGTTTCTGCTATATAATAAAGTGAGTCAGCTATGTGTTTACATATATCCCCATATCCCCTCCGTTTTGAGCCTCCCTCCCACCCTCCCTATCCCACCCCTCTAGGTGGTCATAAAGCACTGAGCTGATCTCCCTGTGCTATGCAGCTGCTAGAAGCATTTTCTTAACAGGTGAGCTTTGATTTTTCAGTGATGCCCCTTGAGGACTCACCAAAAGGCATGACTCATCCCTCGCCATGAAGTCAATTTGTGTTGTACACCAACCAGAGCTGTGATTCTCAACCTTGGGGGCAGATTAGAATCACAGGGAAATTTTAATTTGTCTAGAGTGGGGCCTAAGCAAAGCTCATCTGGTGGTATTGATGTGTTTCACAAAAGAAAATCCCTTTGATGGGAAATAGGCCATGGGAGTTAAGTGTGTGGGCCCGGGTCACTGAGGGTCAGTTGCTGGGAAGGCTGGGTCCTTTGGATTCCGATAGTTGTTTGGGTGGGAGTGGAGATGGGATCCTAGGTCTGCTTGGTTGTGGAGCCCATGGGCTCAACAGGTGGGATACACTTTGTCCTTGCATCCTCCTCAAATTCTCTATTTTGTCATTGTTGTTGCTGTCATTGCTATTTTACTTGGATTTGGAAATAATCCAAAAGAGTCAGGCATAGCTGAGAAATAAAAGCAGTCCCCATCTTAGGAACAGCTATTTTCCAATATTTTATTTTTAAGTTGGTCATTTGTTGTGTACAAAGGGTCAGCTCTTGGAAAACTGCTCTTTTGATTTGTTTGTTGCTCACTTTTTCTGCTAGTCACAACTCGACGATGGAGCAGGCCACCCACACTTACTTTATCCTTCATTACTTCTTGTCCGGTTCACACAAGGGTGTGCTGAGTATGGCTTGTACCAGCTCACAGGAGCTAATTGTGTGCATCTCTTCCCAACTCTGCACTCAGTGACATTACATGAGGTTTCTGAAATTGGCCATGGTGGCAGTATTTACACCACAGACATCAGCAAATGCTACAAATCAGGGCTTGCTCCACAGAAAGCCAGTTGTTCAACATTTCCCAACACACCACCAAATTCACATCTTCATTTTTCAAGGAGGACATAAAGCAAATGAAGAGGATACTTGCTATTCACAATGAAGAATTGACTATATGCACTTATCTTTCCTCTCTCCTGTCACTACATCTACATCATGGTAAACAACACCAAACGAAAAGGTGTAGGTCAAGGATGACAAAGAGAATGAGAGGCAGACCATCAGCTAGAGTTGTGCGTGGGCACCTCTCAGGCACCCTAGTTCCAGCCACACCTGCACCAACCAGGGCTGGGAGGGTTTAGACCAACTTCCTGCAGACGGCACCTGACCACATCTTGCCTCTGCCTCAGTCTTCCCTATTGATGCTGAGGCATGGGATACTGAAGGACCCGTCAGGCACTCACACCCAGGCAACCCAGAAGTGTGAGGCTGTTAATGTCTCATGGGATAAATTGTTGGCCAACAGAAGATGGGAGCCATCAGACCCCTAACAGGATGGTCCTGGGGGACCAGGCAATGCACGTCCTCCTCCCCTCTGTCACCCTCCCTGTACCTGGGATTGCACTTTCTAATAAAAGGGTAGCTCATTAGCCTTTACCTCTGCTTAGCCTTAAACTAGAACAAAATTGATGGAGGGAGAGAACAGATGGCGAGGTGGTGACTGCTGGGGCCCAGCTAAGAGAACTACAGCAAAGAACACAGCACCAAGAGGTGAGAGCCCTGGAGGTGGAAGGGCTGGCCCACCTCTAAGGACCCTGGATGCTCAAGAACAAGAAACGTGTGCATGATGGAAGGTGGGACAGAGAAATAGGCACAAAAAATTAGAGAATTTAGTGCAGTCTGTAGCTTTGATTCATGGTCAGTACTTCGCTCCAGGCAACTCTGAAGATAAATATATAGTCAAATGAGACCAGGGAGGATTTACTCAGGCCATACAGAGACATTCAACTAGACAGCTAGCTAGGACTCTTCCAAAGATCAGTATCATGGGAAAAAGCTAGACTTAAAGAACCCGAAAAGGAATGACAGTACAATGCAATGCGTATAACTTTATTGGATCCTGGCTCAAAAACAGAAAAACAATGAACATGTATATGACATTGGGACAACTAAGAAAACTGAATATGGAATGGATATTAGATGACATTATGAAATTTGTGTTAATTTTCTTAGGTGTGTTAATAGTCTTGTGGTTATATTGGGAAAATGACCTTACTTTTAGGAGATACATACTGAGGTATTTAGGGATAAAGTATCATGCCTGCAGCTTACCTTCAGATAGTTCAGAAAATGGTGAATACTGGTACACACATTATACACACACGCCCACACACTTATAGATGAATATATCAACCTGTTATCAATGGTTGAATCTAGGTAAAGAGTGTCCAGGTGTTTATTGTACTATTATTTCAATTTTTCTATACATTTTTTAAAATTTATTATAAAATGGGGGAAGGGGTAGACAATAGGTCAGTGGCTTCAAGATTCTGCCGGAAATGTTTTCTTTGTAAAACAAAGAGTATGTATGAATATATTCACATACGTAATTTCATGTAAATGCATAAATATGCTCATATCATCAGTGCTTTTTAAATTGTCTTATTTTTTGTTTACCTTTCTTGTTTGATTCAATTTTCTCCCTCTCCTTTTCCTTCCCACCTCTTATCCACCCTCCAACACCAGCACAAGTAACCTACGTGCACAATCTCAAATGAAGCCTTTCTTAATCCTCCATGATCATACAATCATATGCAGATGTAAATATGCCCTTGTATGTACACATTTAC
Source organism: Eschrichtius robustus (assembly GCF_028021215.1). Lineage (NCBI taxonomy): Eukaryota > Metazoa > Chordata > Mammalia > Artiodactyla > Eschrichtiidae > Eschrichtius > Eschrichtius robustus. Next base: position 132,715,002 of record NC_090830.1, on the reverse strand, counting down.
ATATATACACATACACGTGTAAAGGGGTTGACAGTTTCTTTTACATGCATTATATTATTTTAATTTTAAATATTCTGGTGGGCTTAAACAATATCATATAGTTAGTTTAATTTGTAGTTCCCTTACCACTGGTTTTCATACGTTCGCTGGCTTTTCTGATTTGCACTTTCATGAACTCCCCATTCACATTATTCATCCATTTTGCTCTTGGGTTGATTCTTTCAGCTTTTTATTGTCAATTTGTAAGAGCTCTTTGTGTGTAATATATAGAAATAACCTTTGTCATCGTTATTAAACACTTTTTCAAATCTATTGTTTGACTTTGTTTATAATATCATTCACCATACAAAGGTTTTTAATTTTTATATACTCAAATATGTCTATCTTTTCTTTTAAAGTTTTAGAATTTTCAGTCTGGTAAATGAAGTCTCCTCACTTCTAAATTATACATGGAGTCTACTAGGTTTTGCTTCTTCTATTTAATTCTATAGTACACCTGTAGTTTCTTATCAAATAAGACATAAGAATTCACTTTTATTTTCATCTAGATGTATGGTGAATCATGCCAGCAGAATTTATTAAATAATCTCTTTTCCCACCAAAGTGAACCATCACTTTTCTCATTTATTAAACTCTCTCCCAGCTCTAATTTCAGATTCACTATTCTGTTTCACTGAACAATTGTCTATTCTGATATAAATACCATATTGATTTTACTGCAGTACCTTTATTGTATGGTCTGATACCAGATAAGACAAATTTCCACTCATTAAGCTTCTCTCTCATATATTCTTGATTATGCTGTAACATTTATTCTTTTATAGAATTTTTAGGATTTTCACTATAAAAGTTCCAATGACATATTTTAAAAGACAACCCTAAAATTACATGGAATTACAAAAGACCCTGAATAGCCAAAGCATTTCTGAAAAAGAACAAAGATGGAGGCATCACACATCCTGATTTCAAACTATACTACAAACCTGTAGTAATATTAATCAAACCAGTATGGTACTGGCATAAACACAGGCACATAGACCAATGGAAGAGAAATGAGAGCCCAGAAATAAACCCTCTCATATATGATCAACTAAGATTTAACAAAGGAACCAAGAATATTCAATGGAGAAAAGACAGTCTCTTCAATAAATGATGCTGGGAAAACTAGATATTTACATGCAAAAGAATGGAACTGCACCCGTATCTTACATTACTCACAAAAATTAACTCAAAGTGGATTAACTTAAATGTAAGACCATAAAACTCCTGGAATAAAACTTAGGGAAAGAGCTCCTTGACCTTGGTCTTGGCAATGATTTTATGCATGTGACACCAAAAGCACAAGCAGTAGAAGCAAAATAAACAAGTGGAGCTGCATCAAACTAAAAAGCTTCTGCACAGCAAAGGAAACCATCAACAAAATGAAAAGGCAACCTACAGAATGGGAGAAAATATTTGTAAACCATACATCTGATAAGGGGTTAATATCCAAAGTATATAAGGAATTCATATAACTCAATAGCAAAAAAACCTAAATAATCTGATTGAAAATGGACAAAGGACATGAACAAATATTTTTCCAAAGAAAATATTCAGATGGCCAGCTATACATGAAGAGGTGCTCAACATCACGAGTCATTAGGAAAATGCAAATCAAATCCACAATGAGATATCACCTCACACCTGTTAGAATGGCTATTATCAAGAAGACAAGAGATAACAAGTACTGGCAAGGACATGGAGAAAAGGGAACCCTTGGGTGCACTGTTGGGGGGAATGTAAATTTGTGCAGCCACTATGAAAAATTATATGGCGGCTTCTCAAAAAATTAAAAATAGAGCTACCATATGATCTAGCAATCACACTTCTGGGTATATATCTGAAGGAAATAAAATCACTATCTCAGAGATACCTGCACTGCACTCCTATGTTCACTGCAGCATTATTTCCGATAGCCAAGATGTGGAAACACCTAAGGGTCCATCAACAAATGAATGGATAAGGAAAATATGCTACACAGAGAGGGAGAGAGAGAATACTACTCAGCCATAAAAAAGAAGGAAATCCTGCCATTTGTGACATCATGGATTTAAATTCTACTTCGCCTGGTTTTGATACTCCAGCTTTCCTTTTTGTTGTAATTGCTTAGTATTGCTTTACCAGCTCATTATTTTCAACCTTTTTCAATCACTTACTTTTAAATATGTTTATATTGTATTAAGCTGCATTGGTTTTTAACACCTATTATGACAACCTCTGTCTTTAGTGGTGGAATTTAGTTTGTTTATATTTAATACAATGACTGATACACTTGATTTTATTGCTCTGTCTTACTTTATTATTTAAAGTATTGTGTCTTCTTTAACACTTTTCCAATGTTGCACATACAACCACCCCAGAATAATAATATTAATACTACCACCAATATGCTTACTAAAAATATTAAATATTTTATCATACACTCTCCCATTCTCCCCCTTTATGATAGTCTTACTCTATCGCCAGAGTATATAGCCATTATGCTCTAGATGTGCCCCCTCTAACCCCTCATTTAGTCTATGGTCTATGGTTGACTGTTATTTAATGCTCACCGCCAGCCCTTTGCTGATGACTCTCTAGTCATGTGGGGTGTCTGAAGTTTTCTCTCCAGGGGGTTCCTCAGGAATGCCTCATGGGAGCAATGATACAGTTTGTCCATGATCCTCATGCCTGAAAGTTAGTTTTGCTCAATATAAAACCCTTGGCTCACATTTTCTTCTCTTGTGTTGCAGTTTTGATCTGTTTCTTGAGTGTGCCTTTCTCACAGGTGTCTGTAGGGCTGTTATTCTGCTCTCCTTTTTAAATAATGATAATAATTTTGGCCATGATACTTTTCTGTTACTCATTTTTTATGGGAAATTAGTTCTCCTGAACTTTTAGAATGAGGAAGGGTCCAAAGAAAGCTTTCCTAACTTCACAGAGCTCCCTCTTCTGTTGTTTGTCTGTGGTGCCCAAAATATTGTGGCTTGTTTTCTGGGCTTTCCTGCCTCTGTGCCTCTACCCCCTTTTGACCTGGATTTTTCTTTCCCCCATTTCTCTTGTCCATATCCTGCTCAATTTTCATTATATTCCCAGCGTTTTCTCCCTCATGAGGGACCCCTTTAGTTCGTACCACAGCCCCTTGCAGTTGATTCTTACTGAGAGAGGGCAGAACCACCGCCCCCAGTCCAGCTGCTACTGCCTACTTTCCCCTCCTTCTTTCCCATGAGTCCCTCCTGGTATTTGGGGTCTCCTGTACTGAGATTCATTCAATGCCACTCCATCTCCTCCTCCACTTCCCTCCTGCACAGACACTGATAACATGCAAGTCTTATGGCTCTCGGTGTTTCTCCCACCCACCTGTATTTTGAGGTGAATAGAGACAATCTAGTGTTACCTAGTTGTGTCATAAATGTCCATGGGTTTGGGATTTTGCTATATAGTTTCTCTCACTATGTTTACATAGATTTAGGGAGATTGAAAAATCCATGTTGTATTCATGAATCCATACTAATAAAAATGAAGGATTGAATAAATAAATGGAGGAGAATAGACAAAGTTCCCGTGCAGAAATATTCCAGACAATGTATGTATATGTTCCACTTTGAATGATGTAGAGCCTGACTCCTACTAGTGAAGTGTGGGCTGCCCATGATGACTTCTTTCCAAAGAGGACCGAAAGGGAGGTGGGAAAGTCGCTTTACAGCAGAGAAACCTGATGACACGACCACAGCCAGGTGCTCAAGGTGAACATCGACAGTGATAGGTCATATTGATGGTCTGTACCCTCGATATGATGTAATCATCATGGCACTTTACATCTGTGATCTTCCTCCCGAAAGCCCATAACCCCAATCTAATCATGAGAAAAACATCAGACAAATTCCAATAGAGAGGCACCCTACAAAATACCTGACCAGTCCTCCTTGAAGCTGTCAAGATCATCAGAACAAGGAAGGTCTGAGAAACTGTCACAGCCAAGAGGAACCTGAAGAGGCATATGACTAAATGTACTATGGTTCCAGGAATCAGAAAAAGGACATTACATTAAAACTTAGGAAATCTGAATAAAGGATGGACTTTAGTTAATAATGACATAGCAATATCGGTTCATTAATAGAGACAAATGTACTATACTAATGTACAAGGTTGATAATAGCAGAGACTGAGTGTGGGATGTATAAGAACTCTCTGTACTATCTTCAAGATTGTTCTGTAAATCTAAAGCTATTCTAAAATAGAAAGTTTTTTTTTAATCCAGGGGCAGGGGAGGGATTCAAAGGTAAAAGCGAAGCATTGCTCAAATATGAAGAAAAGTAAAGTGTGACATTATTTTAATGAATTGATGGAATGCAAAAATGCAGAATCCATTTGGATATTCCCTTTTGAGTGGTCCAGGAAAAAGGACACTGGAACCATTGAGAAAGAAATGCAGTCATAGTGTAAGTTCTTTTCTGAAAAATATTTGCATAATCATGCTAATGTAAATGCTTGTTATTGACTTTAATTCTATAGAGTTTATTCATAGATAGAATAAAATGCTGGCATTCCCTGCAGAACCAAAGTAAATATACAACTTGGAGAAGTTGGAAAGTGGAAGAGAAGAGGTGAGGGGTAAGGAAATGGAGCAACAACAGTCCCAACTTACAAAAGAGAAAGTAGAGAGCACTGTTTCTACGTGATGGAACAAGAAATAAAGAAATATATCATTTTTTTATATTTTAACAGCTTTCTTGAGGTATAATTTACATACCATAAAATTCACTCCTTCAGTGTACAATTCAATGCTTATTAAAAAATTCACGAAAGAAAAAAAAAGAAAAAAAATTCACGGGGCTGTGCAACATTTCTATTGCCTCAGGAAGAGACTTTGCACCCATTTGCAATTACTCCCTCTTCCCACCTACAGCTCCTGGCAACCACTAACATTCCTGTCTGTATAGATTTGCCCTTTCTGGACATTTTGCACATATGGAATCATACAATATGTGGTCTTTTGTGTCTGGCTTCTTTCACGTAGCTTAATGTTTTTAAAGCTCATCCATGTTGTAGCACGTGCCAGTACTTCATTCCTTTTTATTGGTGAATAGTATTTTTGTATGGCTATAGCACATCTTATTTATCCATTCATACATTGGTCTACATTTGGGTTGTTTCCACCATTTGGCTATTATGAATAGTGCTGCTATGGACATTCTCACGCAAGTCTTTGTGTGGACATACGTGTTTGTTTCTCTTGGGTAAATACCTAGGCATGAATCATTACTAGGACACATGGTAAATTTATGTTTAACTTTTTAAGAAACTGCCAAACTGTAGATAATTAAGTATAGGTACAAACTATAAAAAACTAAATGATTATAGTTAAATGGGAAGGGAAAAGTGGGAATATAAAGTTAATAAATGATGATTGAATGGTTTAAGTGATTACCTCCGAGGACCAGGAGTGGGAGGGGAACAGTGGGGCAAGAGACCCCTTATAAGTCCCTCCATATAGCTTTCTTTTGTAACCATACACAAGTGTTACTTTGATTTGAATTTTTTTTTAATAAAAAATCAGCGACTTGGCCCAAGAGGGAGGCCATGGGAACTATACAAAAGCAAGATGATGGGTTGGATGCTCATGGAGGAAATTGAAAGGGGGCAAATTCTAGGTATCTTTAGGGGGATATTTGAAAAAAACTGGGAAATGCAGAGTGTCAGTCCCTGCCAATTACGTTGGAAGCACACACAGCCATTGTAATTGCTTACAGTCAGTAGGTAATGCCAACACTGAGAAACCTTTCGGCTGAAGATTCAACTTTCTAATGGCCTGGCTTAATGAGAATTCTCCAGAATGAGACAAATCCTCTGGTATGGTACCATGTGGAATGAGACTTTTCAGTAGACTTCCTTTGTTATTGTTGTTTTTTAATCACAGTATCACTTAGCGTATTTCAACCCAGGCTTGTATATTCAAGTAAAGTGGCTTAGATAGGGGGCTTATTTTTCTCAAATCCCAAAGAGTGTAGGGAAACAGCCCTAGCAGTTTCTAGGGCTGACCAGTGGCTCTGCGGCATCAGTGCTCTGGAACCACGCCCTGGAGATTTTCCTGGCCTGCCCCAGAGGGTCTGAAGGTGGCTGCAGCAGCTCCAGGCTTCACGTCCTCACACAATAACATTCAAAAGCAAGAAGAGAGGGGTGAAGGGTTCTCCTCACATCTCTCTCTCTCTCTCCCTCTCTCTCTCTCTCTCTCCCTCCCCCCCCCCCCTTATCAGGAGGAAAGTCTCATCCAGAAGCTTCCAGGACACTTCCCTTTATCTCTCATTAGCTAAGATGGGCCACATACTCATGCCTGAGCTGCAAGGGAGGCCAGGCTTGCCTGATGGGTGGATATATTAACATGCTAGGGCTGCCATAACAAAGTGTCACAACCTGGGTGGCTTAAGCAACAGAAATTTATTTTCTCACAGTTCTGGGAGCTGGAAAGCCAAGATTAAGGTGCCAGCAGACTTGGTTTCTGATGAGGACTCTCCCAGGCTCGCAGACGGTCACCTCCTCTCAGTGTCTTCGCGCAGCCTTTTCTCTGTGTGTGCACATTCCTGGTGTCTCTTCCTCTTCTTATAAGGTCACCAATCATACTGGATTAGGGCCCACCCTTTTGACCTTATTTAACCTTAATTACTTGCTTAAAGGCCCCATCTCCAAATATAATAATATTGGGGGTTAGGACTTGAACATGTGAATTTGTAGGGACACAGTTCAGTCCATAACCATAGACAACTAGGATCACCTGCCCACAATCACCAGATGATTCTGACTACTCTTCCTCTCTGAAATATCCAGAACTTGTGCTGTTCTTTATTTTAATTTTATAACAATAAAGATCTTAGTACAACATTTCCTAGAGAACCAAGGGTAAGCAGTGCTTCCAGCTTTCACCACCAGAGCTATGAACTCTTCCCACTGTCTTCTCTATCCCAGAAAACACCCTCTGCCTATCACTTAAGATTGCTTACAAGGGTCTTGACTTTTAAGCAAGACAACATTCAGAGTGCACTTAAATGCCATCCATTACCATCAAATGGTGACATTTTCTTCATTTGTAATTCAGAAAAAGAGAACACATCTCTAAATACAGCAAAGAGACACTCATATCAAAGATATTGGACCAAAACAATTGTCGTCCCTTGTATTTCAAGTTTGGAGAACAGAGCTAATAAAAGATTAAAGAGAAGGCCCAGGAGCCGTAGGAACAAGTTTGAGCAATCACTTGTCACTTGAGGTTAGCACAGAAGTTATTTTAACAAGATATTACTTGCAGAATTTCCACCATAAATCTTTTATTAAGTCCAAGAATCTCAGTCAAGACATTTCCCATGCAGGATTGTCAGAAATAATGTTCGTTCATCGCTTCCTTTAAAACCTGAGGTTGAGGGACACTAAGTGCTAAACCGACTGACCTTCACATAAACCTAATATTATTATTGATTTTCTTCTATTCAAAGAGGCGAAATATATTTTTTGGAAGCAACCATTAACGAGCCTCTGTAGATAAGCCTGGAAAAAGCCAATGAGTATTTATTTTGCACTCCTATTTGCTCAGAGAGGAAGCCCCTGGTTGGGTATAATAAGCCTCAACACATTTTGATTGTTCTGCATCACCCCTGGGCACAATGAAGAAAGAGCAGCAGAGGCAGCCTAGTCAGAGGGTGAAAAATGCTGTAGAATCCCAGCAACCTTAGCAGGCCATGCTGACCTTCCTAATTAGGCAGGATTTCTTATTCTTAGAGTTTTCAGGAAAGACATCCTCGCTCCCCTCGGTAGCCCTGCTCTGGCATGTCATCCAACATTTCCACCTCCCAGCATCAAATAAGCTGGTTGTATCCACTGCAGATGTCTAGATTCTTTTTTTGTTTTTTTGTGTGCATGTGGATGTCCAGTTGCTCCAGCACCATTTGTTGAAAAGACTATCTTTTCTCCATTGTTTGCCTTTGCTCCTTTGTCAAAGACCAGTTGACTCTATTTATGTGGGTCTGTTTCTCTATTTCTTCCTCTACTCTGTTGATCTAGTTGTCTATTCTTTCTCCAGAACCACACTGTTTATAGCTTTATAATAAGCCTTGAAGTCAGGTAGTGTCTTCTGACTTTTTTCAATGTTGCATTGGCTACTCTGGGCCTTTTGTCTCTCCATATAAACTTTACAATTAGTTTGTTGCCATCCACAAAATAACTTGCTGGGATTTTGACATCCATTGCAAGAGTTTTTTTCCTTTTACTTGCATCCTTTAACATGTTTTTAAAAAGGCACTCTTGGGACTTCCCTGGTGGTCCAATGGGTAAGACTCTGTGCTCCCAATGCAGGGGGCCAGGGTTCAATCACTGGGCGGGGAACTAGATCCCACATGCATGCCGCAACTAAGAGTTCACATGCCCCAACTAAGGGTTCACATGCCACAACTAAGAAGCCTGCATGCCGCAACTAAGAAGTCCACATGCTGCAACTAAAAAGATCCCGCGTGCCACAACTAAAGATCCTGCATGCTGCAACAAAGACCTGAGTGCCATAACTAAGACCCGGCGCAGCCAAAATAAATAAATAAATAAATACTTTAAAATATAAAAAGTAAAAAAATAAAAAGGCACTTTTGAAGAAAGTGCCAGACTCTTCCCATGTCTTACCAAAGCAAGAACTTTCATTGGCCTCGATTTGGTACAACGAGCCTGGGGCCGAAGTTGAGTCTCCAGAGGCCATTGTGTGGCTATCAGCTTCACTCTGACAGAACTGGGCTCATGGTTTACCATTGGTCAATGCCACATCTTATACATTAAGATCACTCTCCTGGAATTTAAGACTAATTAAAATAAAAATCCATCAGTTTAGACAATGAGGATGTTTGAAATGGAGCAGAAACAAACACTTAAAGAAATCATATCTGTAATGTACACGTGATAAATTTATCCTCTAGACCTTTGGTTTTAAAAAAATACTGCTAAATATACTGTTAATGTTCTGACACGTGACAATTTTTTTAGGTCTTCCCAAACCCTCTAAGTTGGATAATTAAAAAATATACGGTATATTAAGCAAGGCAATTATAAGAGGGGGAAAGATTTTTTAAATAAACTAACAGAGACTGAGTGGGTTATAAGATGCTTATGTTATGCCACATAAAGTGATTTTAAAATACCTTAAAATTTTAGCCATGCAGATACTTATTGTGGACTCAAGCCCAACAAGAACAAAAGTCATTATCATCTGTAATAGTTACCTAAAATATGCCCTGTCTTCTGCCTGTTAAAACTCACCAATTCTAAAAGCAGATACACATGATTCTTACAGGTCTCTGCAATTCCTGGAACTCAAAAAATATGTAAAGAAAATCCATCGAGAGAAGACTTAAGATTTGCATACTTTCTTACTACATATATGTAACATTACAATAAAGATGGAAAAGAAATGGGAGCTAGTGGTATGCTAGGAAATGTTTAGCAACCAACTCTCTACAGAAAAAATTTCCACCCTGATTTCTAGTCTAGTGTTTTACATATTTCTGCACCCAAGTAATCATCACCCTGATCAAGAAATAGAATGGATATAACACTGTAGAACAGGGGTCCCCAACCCCAGGGCGATGGACTGGTACCAGTCTGCAGCCTGTTAGGAACCGGGCTGCACAGCAGGAGGTGAGCAGCAGGCAAGTGAGTGATGCTTCATCTGCCTCTCCCCATCGCTCCCCATTGCTCGCATTACTGCCTGAACCATACCCACCCAGCCATCTGTGGAAAAATTGTCTTCCACGAAACTGGTCCCTGGTGCCACAAAGGTTGGGCACCGCTGCCCTAGAACACTCTCACATTCTCCTTTACTAGTCACACCACACACAAGTGTGAACACACACACACACAATCACTATTTTGACCTCTTCCTTTATAGGTTTGTTCTGCCTGTTCTTAAACGTCTTATAAATGGTTACATTGTATATACTCTTCTTTGTCTGGCTTTTTTTCATTCTTCCTTATGTCTGTGAGAGTCATCCATGTTGTTGCCTATAGCAATATTTATTCTTTTTCCTTTCTGTGTAGTAGTCCATTGTATATCTACTCTTGATGAACATTGGGTTGTTTCCAGTTTTAAAATAAAGCTGGTATGAACACTTCTGTACATTCTTTTGGGGGATATGTGCACTTACATCTTTTGAGTATTTACCTAAGACTCTAATTTCTAGGTCATAGAATATATGCTTGCACAGCTTTACTAGATTCTGCCAAACAGTTTTCCAAAGAGATGGGACAAATTAACTCTCCCACTAGCAAAGGGTGAGAGTTCTAATTGCTCCACATCCTCACCAACACTTAGTATTAACAGTCTTATCAGTTTTAGCCATTCTGGAGAATGTACAGTGATGTCTCATTATGATTTAAATTTGCATTTCCTGATGAGTAATGTCAAACAATTTTCACATGCTTATTTGCCATTTGAATATCCTTTTTGTGAAGTGCCTGTTCAAGTCTTTTGCCCATTTATTTATTTATTTTTGACTGCATTGGGTCTTTGTTGCTGCATTGCAGGCTCTCTCTAGTTGCAACGAGTGGGGGCTACTCTTCGTTGCGGTGCGCGGGCTTCTCATTGCGGTGGCTTCTCTTGTTGTGGAGCACAGGCTCTAGGCACGCGAGCTTCAATAGTTGTGGCACGCGGGCTCAGTAGTTGTGGCTCACAGGCTCTAGAGCACAGGCTCAGTAGTTGTGGCACACGGGCTTAGTTACTCCGTGGCATGTGGGATCTTCCCAGACCAGGGCTTGAACCTGTGTCCTCTGCATTGGCAGGCGGATTCTTAACCACTGAGCCACCAGGGAATTCCTTTTGCCCATTTTTGTTAGGTCATCTCTTATCGACTTGTAGGACCTCTTTATATATTTTGGATACAAGTCCTTTGTTAGTTACATGTGTAGCAGGTATCTTCTTGGGTCTTCGATATGCCTTTTCACTCCCTTAACTCCCTTTACTCCCTAGTGTTTTGATGAGCAAAAGTTCTTAATTTTAATGAAGTCAAATTTTGGCAATCTTCTTTTGTGGATAGCATTTGTGGGAGTGTGTGGATCCTATTTAAGATACCTTTGCCTAAGCCACGATCATGAAGATAGTCTCCTCTGCTTTCCATTAGATAATACGTTGCTTCTGCTTTCAACTGTTTCCACATTTTGTCGAATATAAGTCAGACATAAACACATAAAATTCACAAGTTCTAAAACTATCATAAATCAGCATTATCATAGCACAAATGTAACCGTCAACCTGACAGATTTTGCATTATGGGAACATGTGCCAGGCAGATGCATTTGAATTTGCCTAGCCTTTAACTGGACACAACATATGGGTTCTGAGATTAGGTGTACACACCTAAATTCAGAAAAAGACCAGGGTAGAGCCACAGTCTCCCTCACAGCAACACATTTATTGAAAGTTCAGACCTGTGCACAGGGATAACCCCAGAAGCCTTTATTCCAAGGGCAGTCCATATGACTGGACTGGTGGCCCCACCTGGTTAAAATTGGACTCTAACACATTTGAATGGACATGAATTTTTTTTAAATTACAGTCCTAAAAAACTTGTCACTAAAGTATTCCAAAGGTAAAATTTGAGTCAGATATTTCATGTACCTCTGGTGATTCTGATTTGAAAACCACAGTCCTGATATTTAAATAATTTTATAAAGTTCAGAAGAAATCTGCTGCAGTCACCCTTGGAAGCCCCTTGACTGGCCTGGAAACCCCTAATGATGACAAGGCAGATGATAGACTCCACTCTCCATGACCAATAGAAATCGTGACCCGCCTTCAAATCATGGGGAGATCTGTCCTTCTTCATTGAGATGATGTACAGAAATTCATAATGTTCTATAAAACATGCAGCAGCAATCAATACAGATTTACAGCTGCATCCTCAATGAGTCTTTAAATATTTATGCCATTGCTTTACTTGTTACTCACTGAATTATATTGTATGCGATCCTTATACATTCAACAAAACGTTGATTAAATATCCCCTACTCTGTTTAGGGTTAGGAAATTACATTCTTTGAGACAGCAAACAGTCAGCAAGCAAACCCACTCCAGCGAAGGCAAGATAAACTGATTTACTTCTCAGTGTCCACACACATGCAGGAGGGGCACAGAGCTGTAGATAGGAGAGGAAGTAAAGTAAGATGTATCAACCTATTGTGTGCTATTTGTCATTTATTATTCACCCAACCTTATGAGGATGACGCTTTACTCCCGAGGAGACAGAGACTTTGGGGTGTTTGAGTAGCTTCTGCAAGATCACACGCGGTCCCTGTGTGTGGGGAGCTGGGGTCGGGAACTGTGCCCAGGCCTCCCTCATCAAAAATCTTCTATTTGTGCCTGGTGGCCACAGGCTAGGAGAAGGAAGTGAAGCTAGGGCTGCCTGGAACAGCTTGCTTTTTGTCAGCTGTTTCGAGGTGGATTTAAGTCTGCATATACCTAGGGAGCCTTTGTTTGTGTGTCGGGATCCATAGATTTCTCTCTTGCTGAGTTTTACAGCTGAGGCCAGTATTTCTGCTGATAAATGTGCATGGACAAGCTCCTCAATTGCCTTTTCATTCCTGGAGATATTATTTAGTACATTTCTTTGATGGCTGGTGACGCACAAATCGGTTTTAATATCAGTAATGTACCATTTGGAAAACATTCAATTTCTAGGCCCGCCAAAAAAATATCCCTCCGTGTCAGGATTTATTGAAGCCAATCCTAGGAGGCTACAGGAGAGTGGAGTTCCTTAAGCAGAAGTGTAAACAGATGGTCTTTGCAAAGTGCTTGCGTTCTTAAGCACCGAATTAGTTTTGGACAGAATGGAGTCACATATGCCAATGCTCGTTGGCCAGCGGAGTGGTGGCAGAGAGGCATCAAAACCATCATGACATTCTTCAATCCTTTGGGCTTGATTTGGGCCCCAGTGATCGGAGAGAAATGGTTACAAATTGCCAGGTGCCCCCTGGGTTGGATAACGTAGGGAGAGAACACACAATTGGGAGACAGTAATGAGTAACCCCGAAGGATTTCAACACAGCTGGGACCATTTGATGTTCAGCATATCCTTCAGGACCACCTCCTCCCTAGTCAGAAATCAGTGAAGCTGTGATTGCCAGCTACTGGCCTCATCCAAAATAGCAACCCACGAAGGGAACCCACTGGCTCCATGTGAGCTGAGTTCAGAAGGCCCTGGTTGCCACTCATTCAAGGCACCCTCCCCCCAACTCCGAATCAGCCCTTCCCCCACTGGCTCCTTCCCACTCTCCTCTTTTTGAGGTCTTTTCTCCTCTGTCTCCAGGGATTCTCTCAATCCACCATCTTAGCACAAACATTCTCACTTGGCCCTGCAGCCCCGTCCAGGGCCGCCATGCCTGGTCTCCAGTCCCTCTGGTCTGCTGCTCCCATCCGCACCTGAAGTACCTAAGACCTGGCTTCCCTCCCCAGCCCTCCACGAAAGCCGCTTCCTCAGAAAGTGCTGAAATCCCGTAACCGGCCCGGAACTGGCATATCTCAGGAGCGCAGTAAAGATGTGGGTAATTAAACCAAGTGACCTTGTGGACAGCTTCTCTTTCTTCAACTGCTCTACCATGCTGAGCGCTGCTGGCCGCCAGCTGCCCACTCACACCTCCCTCCCCAGCTCCTGGGGCCATGAACCTTGAGCTTCCCCTTCTACTGCTCTGGCCACATCTGTGCTTCCCATTCTGGCTCCCCTGCCACCTCCAAGCCCCTGGTCACTTCTCTTCTCAATGCTCTCTTGATGGGAGCCATTGTCCCCAGGCCAGGATTCCCAGACTCCACCTTCTTTTTAATTTATTTTTAAATGCTTCGGGAGGGCTTATTAGTATTGGTGTGGAGCATGAATACAGGGGCCAAGTCTCATGGGGAGCCCACCAAGTACAGTAGGCCAGCATTCCCCGTTGTATAGGCTCCTTATCAACTCGATAAGTGTTTGACTTCTTTTTTTAATCTGAAACAATTTGACAAAATGTTAACACTGAACATAGAGGATGATAGGCACCAGGGTACTTACTCTAGTCTCTAGAGTTTCTGCATGCTCAAAATACATCACAGTAATAATTTTTTAAAGAAACCAAACTATAACCCAAAAAAAGGGTGGTTATGTAAGTCTGAGACACACTGGACTGAACAAAGTTAAACTGAGTTATTTACAGCAATCCTTCTCAGGGCCTCTGGTATTCAAATGTGGGCTATGAATTTCCAAAAGCTGAATGTCGTAGGCAGCGATGCTCCAACTGATTTGGCCACAGAAACCTTCATCCAGATCCTAATACTGATCAGCCTGGACCATTGTTCTGCTTTCTCAAGGCTTTACCAATATCTGCGGATATTGAGATTTTAGGCACATTCTTGTCCTCAAGAATCTTAGTCCATGGGGGAGTGGGGAGTGGAGGTGTGGGGGAGACTTACTAACAAATATTGAAAATCCAGAGTCTATCCGAATCCAGTAAACGTGTGGCTTACCTGGGAGCAGGATAATTACTTGCCCTCCTTCAAAGCAACACATTTAAAATATTTGTGTAACGGAAGGGCAGAAGAAATTCTTTTCCTATTAAGAAGACTAGCGTAGCTTTTTTATGATTGAAATAAGCAATTTATTGCATGTAATCAACATAATGTTACAGCTTATTTGGCACAGCCTTTCCTTCAGCCAAGTTTTGAGACCCCCAGGCTGGAAGGCATCAGTCCCTCACGTGTGCTAAGGAGATGGCAACAAAGGCTGGCCTCAAATGCATTTGAAAGTTCTCATCCAGGCTTTGCTGCCAGCGGGGAGGGCATTTCTCTTTTTGTTCTTTTCTTTTTTTAACATCTTTATTGGAGTATAATTGCTTTACAATGGTGTGTTAGTTTCTGCTGTATAACAAAGTGAATCAGCTATACATATACATATATCCCCATATCTCTTCCCTCTTACGTCTCCCTCCCACCCTCCTTATCCCACCCCTCTAGGTGGTCACAAAGCACCAAGCTGATCTCTCTGTGCTATATGGATGCTTTCCACTAGCTATCTGTTTTACATTTGGTTGTGTATATGTGTCAATGCCACTCTCTCACTTCGTCCCAGCTTACCCTTCCCCCTCCCCACGTCCTCAAGTCCATTCTCTGTGTCTGCGTCTTTATTCCTGTCCTGCCCCTAGGTTCTTCAGGACCATTTTTTTTTAAGATTCCATATATATGTGTTAGCATACAGTATTTGTTTTTCTCTTTCTGACTTACTTCACTCTGTATGACAGACTCTAGGTCTATCCATCTCACTGCAAATAACTCCGTTTCATTTCTTTTTATGGCTGAATAATATTCCATGGTATATATGTGCCACATCTTCTTTATCCATTCAACTGTCAGTGGACACTTAGGTTGCTTCCGTGTCCTGGCTATTGTAAATAGAGCTGCAATGAACATTGTGGTACATGACTCTTTTTGAGTTATGGTTTTCTCAGGTTACATGCCCAGTAGTGGGATTGCTGGGTCATATGATAGTTCTATTTTTAGTTTTATAAGGAACCTCCATACTGTTCTCCATAGTGGCTGTATCAATTTACATTCCCACCAACAGTGCAAGAGGGTTCCCTTTTCTCCACACCCTCTCCAACATTTATTGTTTGTAGATTTTTTGATGATGGCCATTGTGACCGGTGTGAGGTGATACCTCATTGAACTTTTGATTTGCATTTCTCTAATGATTAGTGATGTTAAGCATCCTTTCACGTGTTTGTTGGCAATCTGTATATCTTTGGAGAAATGTCTATTTAGGTCTTCTGCCCATTTTTGGATTGGGTTCTTTGTTTTTTTGATATTGACCTGCATGAGCTGCTTGTAAATTTTGGAAATTAATCCTTTGTCAGTTGCTTCGTTTGCGAATATTTTCTCCCATTCTGAGGGTTGTCTTTTCGTCTTGTTTATGGTTTCCTTTGCTGCACAAAAGCTTTTAAGTTTCATTAGGTCCCATTTGTTTATTTTTGGTTTTATTTCCATTTCTCTAGCAGGTGGGTCCAAAAGGATCTTGCTGTGATTTATGTCATAGAGTGTTCTGCTTATGTTTTCCTCTGAGAGTTTTATAGTGTCTGGCCTTACATTTAGGTCTTTAATCCATTTGGAGTTTATTTTTGTGTATGGTGTTAGGGAGTGTTCTAATTTCATTCTTTTCCATGTAGCTGTCCAGTTTTCCCAGCACCACTTATTGAAGAGGCTGTCTTTTCTCCATTGTATATTCTTGCCTCCTTTATCAAAGATAAGGTGACCATATGTGCATGGGTTTATCTCTGGGCTTCCTATCCTGTTCCATTGATCCATATTTCTGTTTTTGTGCCAGTACCATACTGTCTTGATTACTGTAACTTTGTAGTATAGTCTGAAGTCAGGAAGCCTGATTCCTCCAGCTCCATTTTTCTTTCTCAAGATTGCTTTATCTATTCGGAGTCTTCTGTGTTTCCATACAAATCGTGAAATTTTTAGTTCTAGTTCTGTGAAAAATGCCAATGGTAGTTTGATAGGGATTGCACTGAATCTGTAGATTGCTTTGGGTAGTATAGTCATTTTCACAATGTTGATTCTTCCAATCCAAGAACATGGTATGTCTCTCCGTCTGTGTGTATCACCTTTAGTTTCTTTCATCAGTGTCTTACAGTTTTCTGCATACAGGTCTTTTGTCTCCTTAGGTAGGTTTATTCCTAGGTAATTTATTGTTTTTGTTGCAGTGGTAAATGGGAGTGTTTCCTTAATTTCTTTTTCATATTTTTCATCATTAGTGTATAGGAATGCAAATGCATTAATTTTGTATCCTGCTACTTTACCAAATTCATTGATTAGCTCTAGTAGTTTTCTGGTAGCATCTTTAGGATTCTCTACGTATAGTATCATGTCATCTGCAAACAGTGACAGTTTTACTTCTCCTTTTCCAATTTGGGTTCCTTTTATTTCTTTTTTCTTCTCTGATTGCTGTGGCTAAAACTTCCAAAACTATGTTGAATAATAGTGGTGAGAGTGGACAACCTTGTCTTGTTCCTGATCTTAGAGGAAATGGTTTCAGTTTTTCACCATTGAGAACGATGTTGGCTGTGGGTTTGTCATATATGGCCTTTATTATGTTGAGGTAAGTTCCCTCTATACACACTTTCTGGAGGATTTTACCATAAATGGGCATTGAATTTTGTCAAAAGCCTTTTCTGCATCTATTGAGATGATCATATGGTTTTTATCCTTCAGTTTGTTAATATGGTGTATCACATTGATTGATTTGCCTATATTGAAGAATCCTTGCATTCCTGGGATAAACCCCACTTGATCATGATGTATGATCCTTTTAATGTGCTGTTGGATTCTGTTTGCTAGTATTTTGTTGAGGATTTTTGCATCTGTGTTCATCAGTGATGTTGGCCTGTAGTTTTCTTTCTTTGTGACATCTTTGTCTGGTTTTGGTATCAGGGTGATGGTGGCCTCGTAGAATGAGTTTGGGAGTGTTCCTCCCTCTGGTATATTTTGGAAGAGTTTGAGAAGGATAAGTGTTACCTCTTCTCTAAATGTTTGATAGAATTCGCCCTTGAAGCCATCTGGTCCTGGACTTTTGTTTGTTGGAAGATTTTTAATCACAGTTTCAATTTCAGTGCTTGTGATTGGTCTGTTTATATTTTCTATTTCTTCCTGGCTCAGTCTCAGAAGGTTGTGCTTTTCTAAGAATTTGTCCATTTCTCCCAGGTTGTCCATTTTATTAGCATAGAGTTGCTTGTAGTAATCTCTCATGATCCTTTGTACTTCTGCAGTATCAGTTGTTACTTCTCCTTTTTCATTTCTAATTCTGTTGATTTGAATCTTCTCCCTTTTTTTCTTAATGAGTCTGGCTAATGGTTTATCAATTTTGTTTATCTTCTCAAAGAACCAGCTTTTAGTTTTATTGATCTTTGCTATTGTTTCCTTCATTTCTTTTTCATTTATTTCTGATCTGATCTTTATGATTTCTTTTCTTCTGCTAACTTTGGGATTTTTTTGTTCTTCTTTCTCTAATTGCTTTAGCTGTAAGGTTAGGTTGTTTATTTGAGATGTTTCTTGTTTCTTGAGGTAAGATTGTATTGCTATAAATTCCCCTCTTAGAACTGCTTTTGCTGCATCCCATAGGTTTTGGGTCGTCGTGTTTTCATTGTCATTTGTTTCTAGGTATGTTTTGATTTCCTCTTTGATTTCTTCTGTGATCTCTTGGTTATTTAATAGCATATTGTTTAACCTCCATGTGCTTGTATTTTTTACAGTTTTTTCCCTGTAATTGATATCTAGTCTCATAGTGTTGTGTTTGGAACAGATACTTGATACTATTTAAATTATCTTAAATTTACCAAGGCTTGATTTGTGACCTAAGATATGATCTATCCTGGAGACTGTTCCATGAACACTTGAGAAGTAAGTGTATTCTGTGGTTTTTGGATGGAATGTCCTGTAAATATCAATTAAATCCATCTTGTTTAATGTGTCGTTTAAAGCTTGTGTTTCCTTATTTATTTTCATTTTGGTTGATCTGTCCATTGGTGAAATTGGGGTGCTAAAGTTCCCTACTATTATTGTGTTACTGTCAATTTCCCCTTTTATGGCTGTTAGCATTTGCCTTATGCATTGAGGTGCTCCTATGTTGGGTGCATAAATATTTACAATTGTTATATCTTCTTCTTAGACTGATCCCTGGATCATTATGTAGTGTCCTTCTTTGTCTCTTGTAATAGTCTTTATTTTAAAGTCTATTTTGTCTGATATGAGAATTGCTACTCCAGCTCTCTTTTGATTTCCATTTGCCTGGACTACCTTTTTCCATCCCCTCACTTTCAGTCTGTATGTGTCCCTAGTTCTGAAGTGGTCTCTTCTAGACAGCATATATACGGGTCTCGTTTTTGTATCCATTCAGCCAGTCTGTGTCTTTTGGTTGGAGCATTTAATTCATTTACATTTAAGGTAATTATTGATATGTATGTTCCTATTACCATTTTCTTAATTGTTTTGAGTTTGTTATTGTACGTCTTTTCCTTCTCTTGTATCTCCTGCCTGGAGAAGTTCCTTTAGCATTTGTTGTAAAGCTGGTTTGGTGGTGCTGAATTCTCTTAGCTTTTGTTTGTCTGTAAAGCTTTTGATTTCTCTGTCGAATCTAATGAGATCCTTGCTGGGTAGAGTAATCTTGGTTGTAGGTTTTTCCCTTTCATCACTTTAAATATGTCCTGCCACTCCCTTCTGGCTTGCAGAGTTTCTGCTGAAAGATCAGCTGTTAACCTTATGGGGATTCCCTTGTATGTTATTTGTTGCTTTTCCCTTGCTGCTTTCAATATTTTTTCTTTGTATTTAATTTTTGATAGTTTGATTAATATGTGTCTTGGCGTGTTTCTCCTTGGATTTATCCTATAGGGGATTCTCTGTGCTTCCTGGACTTGATTGACTATATCCTTTCCCATATTAGGGAAGTTTTGAACTATAATCTCTTCAAATATTTTCTCAGTCCCTTTCTTTTTCTCTTCTTCTCCTGGGACTCCATAATTTGAATATTGGTGTGTTTAATGTAGTCCGAGAGGTCTCTGAGACTGTCCTCAATTCTCTTCATTACTTTTTCTTTATTCTGCTCTGCAGTAGTTATTTCCATTATTTTATCTTCCAGGTCACTTATCTGTTCTTCTGCCTCAGTTATTCTGCTATTGATTCCTTCTAGAGAATTTTAAATTTCATTTATTCTGTTGTTCACCATTGTTTGTTTGCTCTTTAGTTCTTCTAGGTCCTTGTTAAACGTTTCTTGTATTCTCTCTGTTCTACTTCCAGGATTTTGGATCATCTTTACTATCATTACTCTGAATTCTTTTTCAGGTAAACTGCCTATTTCCTCTTCATTTTGGTCTGATGGGTTTTTATCTTGCTCCTTCATCTGCTGCATATTTCTCTGTCTTCTCATTTTGCTTAACTTACTGTGTTTGGGGTCTCCTTTTTGCAGGCTGCAGGTTCGTAGTTCCCATTGTTTTTGGTGTCTGCCCCCAGTGGGTAAGGTTGGTTCAGTGGGTTATGTAGGCTTCCTGGTGGAGGGGCCTGGTGCCTGTGTTCTGGTGGATGAGGCTGGGCCTTGTCTTTTTGGTGGGCAGGACCGCGTCCAGTGGTGTGTTTTGGGGTGTCTGTAAACTTACGATTTTAGGCAGCCTCTCTGCTAATGGGTGGGTTTGTGTTCCTGTCTTGCTAGTTGTTTGGCATAAGGTGTCCAGCACTGGAGCTTGCTGGTCATCGAGTGGAACTGGGTCTTAGCATTGAGATGGAGATCTCTGGGAGAGCTCTCGCCAATTGATATTACATGGGGCCGGGAGGTCTCTGGTGGTCCAATGTCCTGAACTCGCCTCTCCCACCTCAGAGGCTCAGGCCTGACAGCCAGCCGGAGCACCAAAACCCTGTCAGCCCCACAGATTTTGGGAAGTCTGAGGTCTTCTGCCAGCATTCAGTAGGTGTTCTGTAGGAGTTGTTCCACAGGTAGATGTATTTTTGATGTATTTGTGAGGTGGAAGGTGATCTCCATGTCTTAGTCCTCCACCATCTTGAAGGTCCTCTCTCTTCACACTATTCAGTTTTGAAGGGTTCCATACCCACAGATCAATCAAGGAAAATCTTGAGGGCAGATATAGGGAAATCTTCCATTACTCCTGTTGCTAAAGGTTCCACATTTCATCTGGAAAGGACATAAATCTGGCAATCTCACTTCAGGCCTAGTCCATCCACTATTTTTCCCTTTGTGCTTAGTCTGTTTCACTTGCTCATAGCAGGCCCCATGCAGAGGCCTTGCCCCCGGCCCTTCAGACCAGAGTTCCTCGTGAAACGGCTGAGCTAACCCCTCAGCTCGGGACATGTGCTGAGGCTCCTCACAGGACACTCAACTCAAGTTGTTTGTATTCACTTTTGTCTTTTAAAATTAATCAATAGACAGCACACATGCCTGGCACTTTTTTCCTAGGGTACCGCATGCAGTGGTCTTCTTCCCGGCAATTCAGACAAGAGTTCCTAGCGTGAAGTGGCTGCACCTGATTCTTGAGCTTGGCAGACCGTGTGCAGAAACTCTGCACATGCCACCTTGGCTCAGCATGGCTGTGTCGGAGAGGACATTTCTTATACTGCTGTCATGTACGTTCTGTACGTTCTGAGATTTACCAAACCAGGCAAATATCATTGGGGGAATGGGGTCATATTTAACCTAGAGGGTGTGGCCTGAGCTTGCTCTGTGCCTTGCTTGAGCCCGCTGCACAATTGCTCAGTGGGTTGACACTAGCAAGGAGTTTTCCATTACACTAGCTTCTTTCTCCTTTAGTGGGAATGGAACCAGGTTACATTTCACCTGTTGGGTAAGGAGTCATGTGGAAACATGCATTACCCAGCACCGATCTGTGATTGATGCCAGTGATGTTCTGAAGAAACTGCAAGTTGCCCCTATGCCTAATCCCTCCTCCTTTCACTGTAATCAAACTTTTAGCTGGACTCACAAACACTGAGAATATGAAGACTACATTTCCCAGACTCCTGTGCAGCTAGCTAAGGTTATTTAATTCAGTTCTAACCAATAGGATGTGAGCCAAAGTAAGGGTGTATCTTAAAGGGAAGGGACAAGCTCTCCTCTTTCCCTTTGCCCGCTCCTGCTAGTCAAAGTGAGGACTTGGTGGTCAGCCGTCTTGGACCATGCAGGCAAGGGCAACACGTGAGGGATTGTGGAGCCACAGGAGAGAAGGAGCTTGTACCCTGACGACTTCATGGAGCAGAACCACGTTCCTGCTCAGACTTCCACATAAGTGAGAAATAGATACCTGTCTCCGTTAAGCCACTGGTATCAGATCTTTTTCACACACTGAAACCATTCCTAATAATGCTGATCCCTTAGAAGCTGCCTGGCTGGTCCCCCCTTAATCAATGCACAATGGAGGCATCTTCCTGGGAGTCGGGAAGATGACATTTGAACTGGGTCTCGGAGGATATGGAGCTCAGACCAGCCAAATAGGGGAAAGGAGGAAATTGGGAGACACAGGAAGGAGAAGGGACAATTCATTCATCAGTTTTCTCTAACAGTTCTGAGCACACACACAAGTCCCCAGAGAATGCAGAAGGGATGGTGGAGGAATTCATGAGAAGCAGGAGAGCACCTACTCAGGTTAAACAAGGGGGAAAAAGTAGGGCGTGGCATCCATTCGGAGGCTTTTGGTTGCAAGAAACAAAACCCCTGCACAAACTAGAAGTCACAGGCTCACAGGACACCAAACTCGAGGTAGATGGGATGCCAGGCAGCGTTGACGGGGCAGCCAACAGTATCACCCAAATCCGGGGTCTCCCATCTTCATCATCAACTTTATCCTCCAGGGGTTCTGGGACAGCTGACTGTGGCATTCAGAGCATTCTTTGTTCACCTTCAGAGGGAAAAAGAAATGCTGGCTCCCTCACAAGTAGGGAAGAACTTTCGCAGAAGCTGCCAGGAAAAAACTCTAGTCTCATTGGCCAGAATTGAGTCCTCGTTCACCGACAAGGGGAAAGTTTCACCCCTCACCCATCTTGCCTTGATCTGGGCCAGTTCCCCACACTGCTTGTTGCTGCACCGTGTGAGGGGGTGGAGCGGGTGTGCTGCACCATGTGAGAGGGAGTCACCACAGTGCACCCCTAACGTCCGCCTAAAGGACATGGGGCCAGAATTTTGAAATATCCAGTCAAATAGCTCAGGTCCTCTGAAACGGGAGAGAAAGTCTTCAGCTCAGAATCAAGACACAGAGAAGCTTAAAGATTTACCTACCATTTTCTCCCTTCTTCCATTTCAGCTGAAAATGTCAGCTTGGGGTGGGGCGGGGGGAGGGCTGAGAATTAAATGAATAAACAAGGAAGCCCTTTCCAGCAGCCCAAGGAAGAGCAGGTATTCGCCTGGAGGTAATGTCGAAGGTTAAATACAGAAAAAATAACACAGTACACAATTATAGTTGTTCATTCTTCCGCTTAAAATGGGAAGTAAAGGTCACAAATCAAATCGCCGCATTAAGTCCAGGAGTCGCCTGCCTCCAATCACCTCAGTCCCTTTGTTAGGGAGCCACAGAGGCATCCCTGTCCCGGTTAATTAGAAGGCCAGGGCCCTCTGGAGGG
Source organism: Eschrichtius robustus (assembly GCF_028021215.1). Classification (NCBI taxonomy): domain Eukaryota; kingdom Metazoa; phylum Chordata; class Mammalia; order Artiodactyla; family Eschrichtiidae; genus Eschrichtius; species Eschrichtius robustus. Next base: position 132,691,832 of record NC_090830.1, on the reverse strand, counting down.
CGGCCACACGGCTAACAGGTGAGCGTCGCTGGGCCCTGGGGTTAATTTGCCCCATTGAAGCCACGGGCTCCGCTCCATGAAGTTTGCGATGGTTTGAACAAAATGAGAAAAGTAAAGAAGACATGCGTTCCTACCAAACTAAACATATTCCATAAAGAACTGTCCTCCGTTCTGGGGGCTGGTCCTTCCTACTTTCATGATGGTGGAAAGTCCCCAGTTTTCTAAGATGATGGTAAGTGGAGAAGGTGAATTGGGATTTTTAAATGTCTTCCTGACTCAAAGAAAGGAAGAGTTGGCAACTCAAGGTCAGTGCCCAGAATTTTGTGTTCTTGATCAGGCTAGACTGTGAAATCCATGTACCTGGAGCCACTACCCTCGATGAGGGAGAAGCTTCACCTGTGTCCCTCTGTCCCCTGATGGCAGGGACTCTGAAATGGTTACCCTTATTCTCTGCATCTAAATGGGCCTGGCTCACATATTGGCCTATCCGACCAAACCCCACACTCACCTCTTCTCCAGACTAAATCATTCCATTCCCAGGACCATGGATCCAGGTTCTTATTTTCCAGCCCTTCCTCCAGGTTCATCCTTTGCTCCCGAGGGAGCTGGAACGCCCACCGAGCTGAGCCAGTGCAGGCGTCCTGGGGTAGCACCACCGTGGGCCCCAGGCTGGCTAGTTTTGCTCCCAGGAAATGCTCCTTCCTACGCCCTCCGTTGCCCTCACCATCACCCCCCAGCTCCTTCTCTGCCTCATTCTAACGCAGCCTCACAAACGCTTCCTCCTCGGCACTGCCTGAGCAGCCCTGACCCCCTGACCCATGTGCCATCAGTTTGTTCCTCTCTCCCCCTAATATTCCCAGCCATCCTGGCTGTAAGGAGAAGACCTCTTAAGTGTAACTCTGCTCTCCTCAGCAATTTCCTTTAACTTGTTCAAGGTGTAGGCACAGTCTCTCAATTCTAGAAACAGCCCTACGAACCCAAGAAAAGGTTGCTGTGAATGTGCATGTGTTCCCAGTGAGAATCCAGTTTACACCAAGGTGAGATGCACGTGGATCCTGGACTCACTGCTCCTCATCTTACACCAGTCACCTGTCAGTCACCCACTGCTCTGGTGCCACCGTAAATCACACTTCTTTCATGAATCTTAATTCCATTCCACATCTGGCAACCAAAAGCTTTTCTATGGCTCATATCTGCAAAACTCAGGATGGAAGGGAGAGGGATTATTCAGTTAACTTGCTCAGAATAGACGTCTACTGAGAGTAACTGAAATCAGAACCAGTGCATGACTCAAGTCTAACGTTTGGGGCAGCGTCTTCTGGAGTGACCAGCTGAGCTGATCAGACTCCCTGGAAAATGGCCAAGGGTCTGCTTCTTTTTAAGCAACAGCCTTGTGTTTGAGTTTGGTTTTGGATAAATCAATGCTGGGTTGATAGAGTAAGAGATGAGATGAAAGAAGTATTAGAAAGCATTCTAAACCCTCTTACCCTCTGAAGTTTATGAAAGTTGATGCAGAGACGTTGCTGTGAACCTGCATTCATGTTACAGACAATGTACTCTGGCAGGTGCTAGAGCCTGTCCCCCAGCCCTGGACCCCCCCAGAAAAGACGCTTGATTTCAATACAGCTTGTGAGGGTGTTGATATCCTGGCCCAACATAAGAAATAACCTTTTATTTTAGAAAATGCCAAAGCTATTTTTTAAAAACAATTGCAATAGTACAGTGATAAGTGCTCATATACATTTACCTATACAACTGTGTTCATCGATTATTAATATTTAGCCACATTTGTGTGCTCTCTCTTCCTCCATCCCTCCCTTTCCCCCCTCCTCCCTCATACATAATGAATTTTTTTTTTTTGCTGAACTAATTGAGAATAAGGTGCAGAACCATGACCTGCAACCTTTAAATATTTCAGCATAGATTCATAAGAACAAAGGCAATCTCTCGTGTAATCACAGTCTAACTATCAAATTTGGGAAATGTAACCTTGACACAATGCTACTGTCATAGAGTCCATACCCAAATTCTCAATTGTTCCAAGAATGTCTTGTGAAGCAGCATTTTTCTGACTCAGGATCCACTCTCTGGACGCGTGGTGCATTAACTCTCATGGCCCTGGTGTCCATGGCTAACCTGGACCAAATCTGCAGCCTGTCTGCCTCCCTGACACTGACAGCTTTGAAGGGAACAGCCAGTTGTTTTGAAGTGTGGCCCTCAATTGGAGTTTGTTGGGTTAGTCATTAAATTCGGGCCACGCACATTGGGCAGAACCATGACACGTGACAACGGGTCCCAAGTACCCATGTTAGCTCAGCCCTCCATGGGTGATGTTGGCACTGACCACTTAGGTAAGGCACTACCTGCCAGATTTCTCCACAGTAAAGGTACTTCTTTTTTAAAATTATGATCTATAAATAATGTGTAGCAAAATGCTTTGAGACGTCATTCAGAGTTCTCAGCTAAATAGTGGAAGGGATAATCACGAAGCTAAATGGGTCACAATCTCTGCCATCAAGGAGTTCAGTCTGGCAGAAGACACAAATAGACAAACACTACATATGATGCAGCCTCCAATCCTTTGAGAAAGGAAGCAGGAAGTAAACAGATTCATCAACTTCCCACATACAAAACCAAACAAAATAAATGCTATGGTCGAGGTCCAAGCTAAGTGCAGTTACCAAAGGACCGAACACCTAATTCCATATGTAATGACTGAGAAAGGTTTCCCAGGGACGTACCAAAAATAGGGAGAGTCTATGGGCAAAGCACCTGCAATTATAACAAGCCAAGTCACAGAAGAAAAGGTGCAAGTAAACAATAAACATGAAAATATGCTCAACCTCATCAGTAGTCAGGGAAATGCATGTTAGCATAATGTTCTTAACCCATCATAGAGTGAAAATTTAAAAGTGTTGGTAATATCCAGTGCTGACGAGGGTACAGAGAAGTTGGTGAGAGTGTGAACTGCTACCTCTTTGGAAAGAAAGCTTGCAGATCTACTAAAATTTTAAACATCAACGGATTTTGACCCAGGTCTCTATTTGAATCACTCCCTGAGATCAAGAAAGGCATAGATGGTAGAATTTTAGTCCATAGCAACAAAAACTCAGTAAATGTCATCATCTTTCTCTTTCTGAGTTAAATTGAATCTTGTCAGAGCCCCATGGACTGAGTTAGCTGGCGATTCAATTTCAGTCATTTGGGGAGTTCTGATCCCCTTCCTAGAGTCACCAAGGCCCTAGAGGTCTCGCATTATCAGAACATTCCTGGAAGAGCCATCTGGTCTCCAGACCATGTTGGCCTCCATGGTGCAGTTCATGGGCCCGGAAAGGAGAGCTTGGGCACAAAGGGCTCTGTATGACCCCCACAGGCACACCCATACCCCTGTCCACCCTAAGGGCCTGCCACTCCCCAGGAAGTCTGAGGGAATGGAGTCCAGGTCCCGGCACAAAACCCTTCCTAGTATCAGAGGAAACTCCCAAATGCTTCCACCCCCAGGAAGTTTGCTTCCCATATCCCCACACACCCTCCCAACCAAGCCTGGGTGGGGGCCCCAAGGTTGCCACTTGGTTACTAGGCCACACCAAGGATGCCAACAATCCTTCTTTGTGTGAGTGATGGAGACAACCTCCACTGTGAACTCCCTGAGGGTGGAGCATGTGTCCTTTATCAAGTGTGGCACCAACCGAGTATGGGGTCTGGCAAGTTGTAAATCCCAGTCAGTGTTTTTGAAGTGAATGAAGAAACAAAAAGGACAGTTGGGTGGATGCATGCATGGATACAAGAATGGATGCATGGATGGGTGAATAGATGGATAGGTGGGTGAGTAAACAGCTGGATGGGTGGATAAGTGTTCATGTGGGTGGATAGATGGATGATGGATGGGTGAGTGGATGAGTGAATAGATGTTTAGGTGGATGAGTAGATAGATGGGCAGGTAGATGGGTTGATGGATGGGTGGGTGGGTGGATGGATAGATGGGTAGATGGGTGGATAAGTAGGTAAATGAATGGTCAGATTTGTGGGTGGATAGATAGATGGAGGGATGGGTAGGTAGATGAATGGGTGGTTGGGTGGGTGGGTTGATGGATGGATAGACCAGTGGGGGGAAAAATGTGATTTGAAAGATTCCTCAGGGCACAGTGTTTTCAGGAAGGCCAGAAAAAAGGACTTCCTTCTTTCCCTGCAATCCCTTTAGAGTAAGCAGTGATCCACTTAAAAGCCCCCTTGGCACTGACCGATCTATTGTGTTGCTTGCTTCCCGAAGGCTTACGCCATTCGCCTTGGACTCTGAAGGATTCTCAGCATGGCTGGGGCCCCGTGCGCTGAGCAGCTCACAGGCCAGCACAACAGACGTCACGCAGCACATGCCTCACCCAGGATACACCCCCGCTGACAAAAGCTGCTCCATGGAGTAAGACAGGTAAGATGCATTTGCTGGATGAATGAAGGAACCTATCAACCAAAATGTAAATAATCACCCCTATTTCTGCCATCCAGAAACAGAGCAATAGTTACCAATTTTGTATATATTTTTCCATTACTTTTAATTAGCACACGTGTATTTCAGTACAAAATGGATCACACTGTGATATACCACTCTATAATCAGCCTATTTCATATAATAATATATTTTGAATAATTTCCATTTTATTCAATATCCTGCAAAAGCATAAGATGCCATTACGTGAATGTAGCATAATTTATTTAACCAGCCTCCTTTTGTTGTTTCCAATTGTTCATTACTTTAAGCTTTGCTATGATGGACAACCTTACCACTCTACTTTTAAAAACATCCAGGATTATTTCCTTAGAAGAAATCCCTATTTGTAGAATTGTTCCATCAACAGATATGCAGAATCACAAGGCTTTTCTTGAGTGTTTCCAGATTGTCCTCTAGAAAGACTGTGCTAATTCACACACAACCTGGCAGAGTGACAGAATCCACATGTCCGGCACATTCACCTGCTCTTGTTTTTAAAACAAACATAGAAGTAAGTTGCAGTGCTCTCAAATATGTCTGCACAACTAAGCCCAGGGAGTTGAGGCAGCTCTTGGGAGAAAACTGTCAGCACTCCTGGTGGTTTTACTAAACACAGGATAGCCTACACCCGTTTCTTATTTCTAACAAATGATTGTCATCATAAAAGTAGTAATTTTCACATTAAAGAAAATTGTGGACGTGGGAAGAATCGGAGTGTGGGTACTTACCTATAGTTTCACTTCCAGGAACAACCAGTGTCTAACATTTCATAGCATTTCCTTCCAGGATTTTTTTTCTGGGCTGGATTATTTCTTTTATGTGATTGTGATAATACAGTAATGCAGCAGTGTGTCCTGATTTCTTTTTATTTACCAACATTCTATAAGCATTTTTCTGTCCTATTACAGACTCCCAGTAAGCCTAATTTTAACAAATGTATAATATTCCTTCAAGTGAATGGGACCTGGCTTAACCTTTCCCCGCAGGACACCTAAGTTACATTCAAGGTTGTTAAAAGCCACGTGGCACAAACGTTGGCATGTGTCTATATTATCTCCTTGCTTTAAACACACATGACAATAATTAAGAAATTCAGTTAGGGGGAAAAGGCACAAGTAGAGATGCTGACCCCTTGGCAGATAATCAAGTGAGGCTATAAACTGGTCACCTGTCACTTTTCTCAACACACCAGTGGATGCGATCTTGAGCATTTTTTCAGCAGGATATTGACAAAAATCACAGGGCCCAGAGCTGCAGGCCAACAGGCTAAAGTGTCCCCCGGAGACTCCTACCTGAGATCCCAGAAGCATTCCTGTCTCTGCACACAGAGCGTTGGGGACTGGGCTTTCATGAACCCCGTGCTTGCTATGGATGTGATTAGAGGGAAAAACAAACACTCCTCCTGGTTTTGTAGCGATTCCACATTTTGCTTATTAATTTCTGTGGCAACTTTGACTTTCCGGATAACCAGCATTGTACTTTTGATGGCAATCACTGGGTCCAGGGATTTTACATAGCCCCATTTTACAGCCACTGTTTCCTCTACAAGTATGCTAACGGGTGGGCAAAAGTACATAAGGAAGTAGGAATTGTTATGAAAAGTTGCCCCTACACACTCAGCATTGCTTTCAATGTGAAAAAATTTTAATGCATGGGCTGAAGAACATAAGATAAATATAAACGACTAATAAACATAAGAAAAATTGGCCAGTCTTACCAATAATCAGAACAAAGAAAAATAAAACTGTAATACCTTTATGTCTCACATCAAATTAGCAAACAGTAAAAATGTATACTGTGTAGTGAAATGGATACTTTTCTTAGACTAGACGTAGGCTAGTTTAACCTTTCTTTTTTCTCAGTCAAATATTTTTATTGCTTTATCAACAACTACTTAGATATAAATGAATCTAATGGCAATTAATATGAAAACTGAGTAGCAGGCATAGACCTCACTGTGTACTGGAAGGGCAATATTCTCACTGTTATGGGAAGGCTCCCAAGAGATGATAAGATGAACAAGTCTCTGGGTTCAGATTCCCTGAACCCAGAATCTGGTCTGGCTCCAGATTCCGAGAATTATTGAGTCCCTTTTGTGATGTCAGTGAAAGAGGCCATGAGTAATTCGTGGAAGTTGGTCTCACCCCAGTCGGGGTATTAGGCAGGGTGTGGGTGTGGGCACATACTGGGGATCCAGCAGGAGTAGGTCTGGGGGGGTGGGCTGTTTTCTGCCCCTGAGGTCACCATGACTTACCCCTAGCCATCAAGGAGAGGTCAAAACATGACACCTCTGTGAAATGCAATGAGTATCCTGAGCTGATGCAGGCAGCAGGGATGGTCCAAGATGCCAAACACAGGAAAGGTCCATTGGGCATCATCAGGTTTACAAGGATGAGAATCAACAAATATAGGATATCCGTACAATGAAATATTATTCAACAGAGAAAAGGATTGAAGTCCATATGCCATGATGTGGTGAAACTTCTACTAACAATATGCTAAATGAAGTAAGCCAGACACAGAAGGACAAATGTTGCATGAATCCACTTATATGAGGTACCTAGAATAGTCAGTTTCATATAAAGTAGAATGGAGGTTACCAGGGACAGGGGGAGGAGAGAATAGGGGGTTATTGCTTAATGGGTACAAATTTTCTGTTTGGAGTGATGGCAAATTTTGGAAATAGATAGTATTGAGGGTTGCACCACTTTGTGAATGTAATCAGTGCCTCTGAAATTGTACACTTAAAATGGTTAAAATGGCAAATTTTATGTTGTGTATATTGTCACAATTTAAAAAATATTTTTAGTGCAGAAAATAAAAAGATAGTGAAAGAGCAGAAGTCATCTTGGTGGTGACAACCTTGCACCCTTGTCTCAACTTACACTGCTTTGCTCTGTTGCCCTCCATGTTTCGTTCTCAGCTGGGGCCCTTCTCCATCATTTGGGGTGCTCCTTTGCCTCTCTCCTTGGTACTTCTCCAGTTTTTTGTCTCCCAATCTTCCTTTATGTTAACTTTGTTATTTTGGTAAAATATAAACTGCAGCAGCTTCCTGAGAAAGGGGCATATGGGATGTAAAGTTTTTAAGACTTTGCAAGTCTGAAAATAAGTTTACTGTACTCTCAGATTTGATTGATAGTTAGGCTGAGTAGAATTTGGGGTTGGAAATCATTTTCTTGCCATATTTTGAAGGCATTGCTTGTTATCTTTTAGATTCCAGATTGCTTCCAGGCTGAGAAGTCCAAAGCCAGTCTGACACCTGTCCCTGTGAATGTGACTTGTTTTCTTATAATGGGTTTATTTTATTTCTTTTCTCTGTGACAGCTCATAGCTTGTTGGTCCTCAATTCCTTGAAATTTCATGATTTGGCTCTATTTTGATTCATGGTAAATACATGAGTTCTTTCGATCTGAAACCTGTGTCCTTTTTTGTGGGAAATTTTTCTTGAATTAGTTCGCTTATTATTTTCTCCTTTCTATTTTCTCTCTTCCTACTTTCTGAACTGGTCCACTCATCTTCTTTTTAATTTTTCATCCATTGGTTTTTTGCTCTATTTTTCTGAGATTCCTCAACTTTATTTTCCAGTCGTTATTTCCAGAAGGCATTTAATCTCCAAGCAATTTTTTAATTGGTTTTTAATTATTGATTTGTAGGAGCTCTTTGTGTAAACTGGATAGAAGCCCTTTGTCTAATGCATGAATTGCAAATATCTAGTCCCACTCTGTGACTTACCTTTTCATTCTCTAACTGGTGTCTTCTGAAATGCAGAAATTCTAAATTTTAGTGAACTCCAATTAATTTATTTTTTATTTTATAATTAGAGCTTTTTTTGTATCCTTTTTAAGAAACTTTTGCCTACCTCAAGGTCATGACAATATTCTCCTGTTTTCTTCTGGAAGCTTTATCATTGTACCTTTCATATTTAGATCTATGATTCATCTGAAACTGATTTTTGTGTGTGGTGTGAGGTAGGGGTCAATGTTTCTGATAGTTTGCTTTGGCCTCTTTCTTTAGATGTCTGGTAATCCTTGGTCACCTTCGCATGATTAAACAGGAGGAACTAAAACATCTGTTTAGAAACTCTGAGTGTGTAACTAGGGAACGTCAAACATGAACTTCCCTATAAGTTCATCTAAAATATCTGTGCATTAGCGTCTTTACAGTCTTTCCCCTTGTGCTGGACAAACTCCCTAGAGAAAATTCCTTCAGTCTCCATCCTGGAGGTCCTAGCCTGGCTGTCAGTGTTCCAGGAGTTGGGGGAGGTGAGATCTGGGGGTCCCTGCAGCCACCGCGTGTAGGTTCACTTAGCCCATCAGCACTCCCATCCTAGCCCACGTTGGGTCTGATGGCCCAGCACAGAGTTGCTCAGCTTTACCTTCTGCAGAGAATAATGTCCAAGCTTCTGCAAGGTAGAGGGGTGGAGGGGATTCATTCCACACCCAGCCAACAGAGTAGGGGGGAGATCTAGGGATCCAACTGCTCTGGAACAACTTTCACCTTCCCAGAGAATCACTTGTGCCACCTACTCCTGCGTGTTTTGAGGATTTGGCTACTTACATTGAGTTGGTTTTCTGTTTTTTCCACCGCCGGCTGGGGAGTCAGTCTTCTCAAATCTGCTAAAGCAGTTACCACTCGTCCATCTGTTTCCCAGATTCCCAGATTATGCTGCTGTTCTCCTTTCATGTTCTTGCAAGTTTATGCCTTTTTTTAAAAAATCCCCTTTCTGTAGTTGGGGAGAGGGGGCAAAATTAGTATGTTCAATCTGCCATCTTTACCTGGAAGTTGGTGTGAGTTTTTTTTTAAAGAAAGCAATTAATGATGTGGATCAAGAACCTTAGAAATAGTCATACCCTTTAATTCCACTTCTAGACTTCTAGGAATTTATCCTGAAGAAATCACCAGAAACATGGACAAAAGTTCTTATTTTCGTGTTCATTACAGTGTTGTTTATAAGGCAAAAACTGAAAACAAACTAAATGTTCCACAATAGAGAAATGGTTTCAAAAATGATGGTACATCCCTATGATGAGATATTAAATATTTAATGACAAGGGAAATGTCCATAACATAATCAGTAAGTGATAAAAGAGTATAAAACTATATGTTCAATTTTATCCCAATTCTGGAGCAAGAGAGATAGAGAGAGAAATGACTAGAAGGAAACACAGCCATAGAAGAAGGAGGAGGGGGAGAAGAGGGAAGATGCGAAGAAGGAGAATATACAGGAACACCAAAAATTTAACCATAGTTATCTTTATATATTTATTATTACAACAATCAGAAAAACATAATAGCTTTAAAATTAAAAATAGGGTCTTGCCTTGTTCCAGCCACCCTGTCATCCTTATTTCTCCCTAAACTTGCAATTTGCTTGCATGCCTCCACGTCATGACTCATGAAGCCCCCTACCTGGAACAGACTTCTGTTCTGGCCAACTCCTATATACCCTTGAGTTCCCAGCTCAAGCATCATCGTCTCTTAGATTCCTGTCCACTCCAAGCTGGCTTGGGAGTCCATTCTCTAACTCCTAAGCCCCATGTGCATGTCTTTATTAGAATGCCTTCCACACTATTATAACCAATGGCTTTATTTTCTATGAACTTCTGGAGGGAGAAGCACATCCCGTTCACCTTACGTCCTCAGCCCCAGGCTGGGCACCGGGTGCAGAGCTGAGCTTCACTAAGGGTCATCATATGTTTGAATGGAACAGAGTTGAAGGGATCAATAGGAGGAATGAATAACATTTTCATGGACCATCACTGGGGGCTTGGTTGTGTGCTAATCTCTGCTCTCCTAGTTCTCCATGACTATGAAAAGTCCAAACTGTTGGACCTATTGTGCCAAGCTCAAGAAATCCATGTTCATCTGGTGACACCTACCCAAATTATAGTGATGAAGGTTAAGAGGAAATAATCTGCAAACATCTGTAGACCGGCCTTACAAACCAATCTCGGAGAGAAATGGCAAACCCCACAGGCCACAGCTGCCACTGACAAGAGTAGCTCAAAGCACAAGGCTCTGTAATAATTATCATTATTTAACATCATTCCACAAGGAACCATCAGAGGAACAAGGCTTGAAATTAGAGTCAAATGATTCCCCTTTCTCTTCAGTCTACACATACAAGAGCCCAGCAGCACAGCGAGAGGGGTGGGAAAGCTGTGCTCGGTTATACTGTAATTATTTCTAACTCTATCCCCAACCCCAAAATACCGTCTTGTCACATGGCTTGTCATTTTTGCATGGCTCAGTCTATCAGAACGTGTCACATCTTCCCAGCTTTTATTTCAGTATTCCTGGTAGAGTAATAGCTTACGCTAGAAAAGTTTTTTTAAGCTGCTGAAACGTTGTCCTGCCTTTGCTCCTGCAAAGGCTTGGGAACAGTTGTCTCCTGTTTGACGTGGGTCTGCTGCAGCTAGGATGTGCACACTCTGCAGTGTGAGGGCACTGGAACCGTCTGGCCCAGAGCGCCAGGCCACCAGCCCGTGTGGGGCACATGGTACTCGGGGTCACCAGGGCAAAGGACAGCCTGTCCTTGCTGCAGTACTCTGGGAACCAGGTATGGGCCACAGCCTCTCCAACCAAGTGTCCAGCTATGCTGGACTCTGGAGCAGCTCAAGGCCACCCATCTCTTCCCCTCTGTGATAACGTTCCAGTCTCCTCAAGGGAACGCACTTCACTTGTGGGATTGGAGACAGGGCTCTCCTTCCCCAAGCCAAGGGGCAGACCTGTAGCTCATGCGAGGCTCTGAGACTGAGCCTTTGCTGAGCAAAAATCTTGAGCAGGGAGACAAGTTAGCCAGGAATGATGGAGATCGCAGCGTTCCTGCCACAAGGCTATTCCCACTGTTCCGATTCCATCCTCCCACCCAGCCCCAGCAAGCTTCCTTGGTTTCTGCCTACTTCTGAGCCAGGTCTCCGGTCTTCCCATTGAGTCTGATCACTTTTACAATAAATTCCCTCTTGCTTAGGTCTAGAGTCAGTTTCTGTTGCTTACAGCCTGAGCACCCTGGCCGCCCGTTTGTCGCTCCCCCTTTCCGGGGGTCCTCAGAGGCTGCTGAGAAATCCTTGAGCCTGGGAATGGCTGTGATCAATCCTTTTCCTCCTGGATCAGAACTGCAGGTCCCTTCCCCTAGATGAGCACCTCCTCGGGAACGCCCCCGCCCCCGCCAGGTCTCCAGTCTTTACCAACCTCTCTTCCTCCTCTCCAATCTCATCACTGCCCACTCTCTCTACTGGCTGACGGTCACTCCACTTGGCCAGTGAATCTTGCTCAGGCTGCTTCTGCTAATAGAATGACCACCCCGATGCTGCAGGACCACCTGCCCCATAGAGCCGTTCCCTTAGACCCCGGAGGAAAATGCCCATGCCCCCACCAGCACTTCACATGCCCCTTTTGGGGTACTTAGCACGTTTGACTTCTGTTACAGCTATTTCCCCAGATGTCCCTTAAACTTCCCGATGGGAGTGATGTGTCAGCGGACTGTCGGAGAAGCCAGAATCTCCCCGCATTGTCCTGCTGCCTGCCAGCCATTGCTGGTGTGCAGCAATTCAGCTGCATCTATAGATAGACTTAGCCAGGCACGGACAAAGTCCCTGAAGCAGAAGCCAGACCTGTCCACCCCCGTTACAGGATCATCTCTGTAATAACGTGTGCTTGTCTTGCTCACCTTCTCTTGCAGACCTGGTCTCTGTTTTCCATTAAATGTCAAGTCTAGTGGTCCACCTTGATCGGAAAGGGCAGGCTTTCACTGCCATTAAAAACATCTTATTAAAAAGATGGACAGATTCGATAACAGAGAGTTAAAAGGTGGTTTAGGTTCACAGTCTGCACCTGCGAGATAGGACCGCTTTCTGCAGAATAAATCTCAAAGGGCTTGGCCGAGCTTTCCTCCTCCTCCGCCCCCCACCAGTGCACACACACACACTCACATGCATATGCACACACACACCCGTGCAAACACCCACGCACACACACACAGCTAGCACCCAGCGACGGCCCAGCAGGACCGCTGCTCCTCTCACACACCCCCACACGCCTGCCCTCTGCCACTGCTTCCACTCCGTCCGAACTACCCTCTTCCTTCTCCACCCAGCAACGTTCTTTTGGTCTCTCACGGCCCCCTGTGAAAACCCACCACCGCCAAGAAGCCTTCCCACCACCCCTAAGCTAGGTGAATCCTAACCCCCATTCTCCCAGTACCTTTTGTAGCCCTCTGATGGGCTTACCAGCCCGCTCCTATTTACAGGAACTGGTGTACGTCAGTGCCTCCCACCAGATCATAATTCCCAAGGGAAAAGAGAAAGAACACCTCACCTTTAGCTTCCTCATGCGCAAAATGGGTAGAATCACAGCCACAGGATTGCTGTGAGAATTAAACGTGGTAATCTATACAAAGCACTTAAGCACCTGACACGTAGCAGTGCTTTATGGGTTACTGGGGGCCTGAGCCGTATGCCTTACCTGTCTGCTCCTGGTCAGTTCTCCCAACCTTTAGAGGATGAGGAAACTGAGGCACACACAGAGGTTAAGTGCTTGTCCCCAAGTCACAGAGCTGCTGAGTGGAGTCAGGGGACTCACACCCAGGTCTGGCCGGCTCTGAAGTCCGCCTTCTCCCCATCCCACCGCACCACCAAGCCTAAAACCACCTCTGACTCATCCAGGGTCAGGCCCTCGAGCGTCGCCCTTTTGGATTTTGGGGGAGGAAATGACCATGCCAATCCACCTCTTTCTTAAAAGAAATCCTCGCAATTTAGAAGTGCAGCTTAGCTGCTTGTTGGCCTGATCTAATACCACCTTTGTGATCCCACAGCTGACTACAGGCAGATTCTGGCGCAAGATGGGGCCGAGGGGGGTCAGGCAGGAGGCAAAGACCAGTTTGGTTAATTGAAAGCACTGTGGTACTTTCTGGAGCAGGATGGGAGGGGGATGTTGCTCTGCAAAAGGAAGGCCTTCTGGGCTTCCCTGGTGGCGCAGTGGTTAAGAATCCACCTGCCAGTGCAGGGGACGTGGGTTCGAGCCCTGGGCCGGGAAGATTGCACATGCCGCGGAGCAACTAAGCCCGTGCGCCACAACTACTGAGCCTGAGCTCTAGAGACTGCGACTCACAACTACTGAGCCCGCGCGCCAGAACTACTGAAGCCCATGCGCCTAGAGCCCGTGCTCCACAACAAGAGAAGCCACCGCAGTGAGAAGCCCGTGCACCGCAAGGAGGAGTAGCCCCAGCTCGCCACAACTAGAGCAGCAACAAAGACCCAACGCAGCAAAAAAAAAAAAAAAAACCCTCTGCTTTATTTAAAAAAAAAAAAAAAAGGAAGGCCTTCTCCAGGAACTGGTCTCAGGAATTCCCAGAACACCAATGCTGAGTCTCTCGGTCCAGGAGATGTCCCCCCTCAGCACCCACTGCCAGAGACTCCCCGGTCTCTGTAGCACCCAAAACTGCAGGGACCCGCTATTCAGCAGCCTTCTCACGCGCCTCTGTAGTGGCAGCACGCCGGGACGGGTCTGACTCGGGAAAGCAGCAGTGATGGGAGCCCAGCCAGGGTTCAGCGCCCACGGAGGGGGAGGGCTCAGTGAGTGCACGTGTCTCTCTGGGCTTTCCCTGTACTGTCCTGGAGTGCTGACGGAATGCACGCGCAGGTCCATGCAAACCCACACCCACACCCAGACCACCCGGCAGTTCCACCGCTGGAACAACACAGCCATCAGGATCTGTCTGGTTGACGTGCCCCCACGCTGGGAATTCAAGGGCAAGAGCACCAAGAGGGGTACTGTTCTTTCCCACTTCATTCATTCAGCAAGCGTTTACTGAGCGATGGCCTGCTGAGGATGGAATGCGTCCTCTGCCAGCACCTCCCCTGTTTTATCCCTGATTCACACCCCCACTTGTTCCATAGGAAACTGAGGATGGGAAATGTGACCCAACGTGCCTGATGTCACACCTTAAGTGTGTCCAGGTCTGTTTGATTCCTGCATGTTAAATCAGTGTCCCCCAGGCCTCTTCTAGGTTTTTCATTGTGTTTTGTTCAAGAAAATCGTGTGCTTCTGTCTCTCCAAGTATATCTAGATGGAGGTTTCAAACTAGGAGAAAGCTCCTTCCTTTCAGTCATTCAGTTAGCAAGCAGTTCCTGAGTGCCAACTTTGTATCAGGTCTCGGGAATAACCTGACAAGAATACCTCCAGACACGAGCGAGACCTGTCCCCTCCCCACGCAGCTGGCAGTCCAGTGGGGATCAGTGCAAACAATAGTGACCACTTCCTAAGCATGGCTCATGAGCCACAGTTCTGGCCCCTGGACTTTTCCCTCTAACCTATCTGCAAGGTTAGAATAAAAATAATAAGTGGGTAATCATCAAACCCACATGCCACACACACACACAAGGAAACATATCCCGTTGCAATGAGCATCTCACTTGCATACCTCTGTTTTCGTTTTGCTCATCACAGGCTAGGGTTTTCCTGTTGTCTTTCTTTTTCCCTCTCCTTTCCTTTCCTTATTTCCCTGATATGCCAACCCTGTTTGAAGAGCATTGGAAAATCAGGCTGGATGAGAGAGCTATCACTAGAAGCGCATTGATACTATTTAAGACAGGGCTCATTAAAACCAAATAATAAAGATCCAGATGATAGCAGGGAAAGCAGGTTGTCTGGGTGCCACGGCACAAAATACTTCATTAGTGTTCCTAATTAATACTAACAACTGTCATGGAATAAAAATATCACACATTTTAAGATCAGCCTGCCTATCAGGCTCTGTCCTAGCTGAAAAGCCCCCATGTCTGTTTCACTGTGATCCCTTTCTGAAATAATTGGTGTGGTTTGATTGATAATGTGGATTCCTCTTTAAAAGAAAACACATTATTTTTCATAATCAGAGCCGGAATGCGTAATGAGCAGGCGGGTGCTGCCTTCAGCATCAGGTCTGTCAAAGCATGCAGTTATTTCCATATTGATGCAAACTAAGATATTACACTCCCTCATTACGTTGACGTGGCACATCTTTCAACAGTCAGCTCCGAATCATACATTCCTTGCAAACAAAATTACCTTCATTTTCTCGTTTGGTTCGACAGAGTTAGTAGTTAAAATGTGCCCTAACAAGCTAATCAACTAATTTTTAGAATATGTTGGAATCGTTTAATATTCTAAAAGAAAACAAGAAAAAGTTGCTAATGGGTCTGCAAGCATAAACAGAAATAAATAGACAACTGGTTCATTGAGCATTAGCATACTTAAGTTTGAGCCAGTCACGGTGAAATTCATTTTGCAAGTCAAAAAAGCAGTATCTATTTGTATCCATAAGCCAAACAACCTCATTTACTCAGTACATACTTGAGTAGATAACCTTGGCGTGAAGGTAACAAGGAGAAAGGATTCTTTTAAAGAGTGGTGTGTTCTCTGGGGGAAAAGTAGCCCAGGGGTGGAGCTGAGCTTTGCAGCCTGGGGTTGGCTTCCTAGCTTTGCCATGAGGAAACACTCAGCTTTATCTGGGGGAGTGGGGTCCAAGAACTCAGAGAAACTCCGAAGCCAAGTGCATCCCAAGGAAGAGGATGAACAGCTCTTTCTATGGTAGGCATTGGTGAAGGAGCATGGGGAACACTTGTTGAGGGGCTGCACCTGGGGTGGCCCCAGATTGGTTGAGAGGAGTCATCAGGCCCAGACAAACCTGGTGTATTAGTCAGCTCAGGCTGCTGTAACAAAAGACCGCAGACTGGAGGGCTTAAACAACACACATTTATTTCTCCCAGTTCTGGAGGCTGGAAAGTCCAAGATCAAGCTGTAGCCAATTAGGCAGCTGGCAAGAGCTTTCTTCCTGGCTGCCTTCTCACTGTGTCCTCATATGCTGGAGCGACAGCAACCTCTTGCTCTTCCTCTTCCTCTAAAGCCACTAATTCCATCATGGGGGCCCCACCCTCATGAACCCGTCTAACCCTAATTACCTCCCAAAGGCCCCATCTCCAAACACCAACATGTGGGGTGTTAGGGCTTCAACATATGAATTTGGGAGGGACAATTCAGTCCATAGCACCTGAGTTTAAATCTCAGTCACTGGGGTTTCACCAGCTGTTTGCCCTTGGGCAGGTGCCTCAGTGTTCTCATTGTCATGTGGGGAAAAGGCGGGTGAATGGCTCCCCTCATAGGGCTAGAGCAAGACTTTTGTGTAGTAATGGATACAAAGGGCTTAGCACACAGTATGCCCCACTTGGGTGTTAGCCATTATCTCCCACTCCTCCTTTAGAGAGCCCCTTGTACCTTGTTCTCCAGGAAAACCCAACTCCCCTCCAGTCTCCAAACATGCACATGGGGTCCCACCTTCCTGCCTTCGCTCACGCCTGCCTTCCTCCCGGACTGTCCTCCTTCCTCCCGTCGTCATCGCCCACCCACCTGAATCCTGCCCATCCTCATCTTTCCAGGCCCTTCTCCTGGACTCCCCCAAATCCTTCTCTGGTCCCCACTTCAAATCCTTCTCTGGTCCCCACTTAACACCCTCGCCAACAGGCACAGCCTCCACTGACTTTAAGCTCTGACGTCACTTTCATCAAGTTCACGTGAGTAACTGTCTCCGTCCACTGTGCTGTGAGGTCTGGAGGATGAGGACAGAGTCTTTGTCTTTTTGGTGTCAACTTTCGATGTGGTGCTTGGCACATAGTAGACACTCAGCCCATGTTTGCAGGACGGACAGATGAACGGATGAACAGGCAGAGGTTTATGGATGAAGGGACAGTACTTTGCATTTTTATTAGTATGCTTCCCGTCTTCTGGTTGACTGACAGACAGTGGCGTATGTATTTTCATCCCTTTCATTACGATGTCCTTAGGAGGCCCCTCCCACCCTGCCCCGTCCACACCTGCTGTCCCCTGGGTCTAGCACGCCTCCCTTTTCCACTGGGTACCTGACACTAATAGAACATGGGCATTACCTACATGCAGGGTGATATTCAACATCTTTAACAACACATATGGCCCCCACCTGGACACATGGGACAGATGCTGGCAGATATGCCAGGTGGAGGTGGACTGGCTACATGCCAGCCCTGCTTCTGTGTCTCCCCCAGAAGCCCAGCCAGGCCCAGGGTCAGGCTTACCTGTTCCCAGCACTGTGCCCGGCACAAAGTACGTGACACTCAGTGGAGGCTGGATGGAGCCAAGCTGCTCCAGGCTGACCAGGCCACACAGTGCCACTCCCCCTGCCCCTCCCCTGGGTACAGTGCCCGCGGCCACCCTCGGACCACATAGCAAGCACTTCTTGTCCTCAACCAGCCCAACTTCACTAGACAGCAAAGATCAAGGACTGGAAATTTTCATTCGGTTACTGATCCCAAATGGCACTTTTTAAAAAAAATCTAAAATGAAATATAATCTGCTAATCATCACTTTCCCCAAAGACCTTAACTATGGCTCTTGGCTTAGGACTCGGTTATCTGAGAGTAATTAATGCCTCCCCTTGGCATGGCATTTTGCCATTGATTCCATCACGCTTCACATCAGACCTGGTACTCTGATCCCACTTTTCAGATGGGAGACGCGGATGCTCCTTGATGTTGAGCAGTTTACCCGAGAACTTTACTACGAAGAGCTGGGGTCAGTGGTTGAGCCCAGTTCTTGGACAGCTGAGCAGATTTACTTGTCTGTGTCCCATGTGCTTCTCTGGAGTCTGTGAAATCCACTCATCCCTTAGCAAAAAGTTCTGCTCAATGGCAACCCCTGTTCTGAGAACGGAGGGGGCAGAAAGAGCCCCTAAGACAGAAAGGAGCCTACGTGTTCAAAGAGGGAAGGGGGGCTCAGGCCGCCGGAGAAGGGGCCAAAGAGAGATGGGAGGTGAGTAATGGGTAAGAAACCAGGTTGACTATAAGATCAGAGGACTTTTAGGAGGTTTGCATAATTTATTTCCTTTTGAAAACTGCCATCTAAATGTGTAAGTATAGCCATGAATTTTCCTCTTTTGAAGAAAACCAATAGGCAGAAATTGCTAGCCCAATAATCCGCAGTCAAGGAGAAGTAGGAACATCACGCACTAGCTTGAAAAGGAAATTTTCAGAGCTGATCACGCAACCACAATTTAAGAAAGTGCTTGTTTTACATAGATACCCTTTTAAAGCTATACGGTATCATTTTTTTGACAATCAAATTGGCAAAGATGAAAGAGTGAGAACATGCCATGGGCAAGTAGTTGTGAAGCTGGTGGGGTGGGGCAGGGGGCAGGGTTGATATGAGGTAAAAGGGAAACTGAGTCTTCCTTCAGCAACAGCAGGGAGCCCTGCTTCCTCACAGCTCCTCGTGGTGATAGGTACTCACTGGGAAAACCCAGAAACGTTATATAGAAGGTAGAATTCTATTCCCTTTATTCATATCACTAAGGCAGGGGGGTCTCATCCTATTTTCACTTCTCTGATTCCTTTTTTAGAAAATGTAAAAACTAAAAGATACTTAAAGGACCAAGTTTCAGTTTTCTAGAAAGGGAGATATAAGAAATGCTATAAATAGGCCCTCTAAAACTGCACTCAGAGGCCAGAAGACAGCTGAAGTTGCTTTAGCTGGAGTACCAGCCGATAACACTTTCAGATGTTATGGCAACAAAACTGTGTGATGTTACAGATGCAGGAAACATACATGTCAGTGTTTCGGGCTTGCTCCATCCTTTGTGCAGCCATGACCTGAAATATCCACTTGTAAAGGGGTTGTCATGGAAACCTCACCCTCTGAACCCGTGAGACAAAATGGCCCCAGGCACCTGAGTGACCAGCTGAGTGGGTGAGGATGAGGAGAGGCAGAAGCTGGGCAGGGACAATGTGACCCACAGCCCCCACCAGGACGCATCCTTCCTGGGTCCCTGTGTGAGGCGCTGGAGCTGAGGTGACCAAGAAGGAGACTGGGGCTCAGCCCTCAGGAGGCTCTAGGTCCAGAAAGAACCACTGGAGTGAGTGTGAATCACCCCGCTCAAGGGGGCATGAGCAGTGCCAGGACAGGTGTGGAGCAGAATGTAGGGGGGCGGGCGCAGCGGAGGGAGCAATGATGTCTGCGAGTTCAGGGAAGCCTTTCTCAAGGACGTGGACCCTCAGCTGGGTGCTGAGGGCAGGATGGGACCCTGCATAAGGACAGTCCAGACAGAGGGACCCATGTTCAGAATTTTGTTTCACTGCAGTGGAGTGTGTGCCAGGCGGACAAGTGAAAGCCACATCTGGAGAGGCAGATGTGCGGCTCAACATCAATAAATAGCTTCAGTACAAAAACTGTATGGATTTTTGTACAGCTAAGATTCTTGTAGAGAAAATACTTTTCTTAAAAATGCAGGTTGTAACGTTTTGAGGGGTTACTACAAAGTTAGATTATAAAAATTCTGACATTGAATGTTTCTAAATAGTTTAATGGTTCCTTTAATTTCCTGACTTGGGTACGGTAGCACAGCAAACTCTTGGAAATTATCATCCACAGTAAATTTGGAGAGTTTTAGGATGCTGCATTTGGGCGGGTTTTGATTTATTGTGTAATCAAGTTATGTGCATTTTTATAATCCAGATGGAATGGGGACAGGGTATCATTCTAAGAATCATTAGTTCGTTATGAAAGGAGGAGCCCTCGGGATTTCCCTGTCTGTCCAGTGGTTAGGACTCCGTGCTTTCACGGCCAAGGGCACAGGTTCAATCCCTGGTCAGGGAACTAGGTTCCTGCAAGCTGCGCGACGCGGCCAAAAAAAAAAAAAAAGAAAGGAGGAGCCCTAGACTGGGTCATCACAGGGAGGCTCGAGCCCCTCCCGCCACGTCCTAGCTGTGGGACCATCAGCCATCTGTCTCCTGCCTGGTTACAGAGATGCTCAGAGTGACCCTCATGTGTAGCCTCTAAAGCCACGCATCTGTCTTTTCCAGGCAACTGGAAGATATTTGAGCTTGATCCAAATGGCATGTCAGAAATAACGGGACTGGATGCCAAGTAAATTGAGGTGAAAAGAAACAGGTCTGCTCTCAGCTGAGCCCTCCTGGGGGCCTGGTCAGGTTAAGCTGCACCATTTGTGAGTTTCAGGCTGGGAGTTGCATGGTTAGGGGGCAATCTGGAGCTGGTCTTTGGGACCATTTAGAACCTCCAAACTTTCGCTGCAGGAGGTGAAAAAAGTATGCTCTGGCAGTCTGGGCAGACAGATGTAGGGGTCCCATCTGGGGTACAGTGGAGAGAATCACTGAACGTGCCCAGTGGTGGGCAGGGCATCCTCCCTCCTGATTCCCAAAGCTTGTCAAGTAGCCATTGGACCAGACCCACCCGGAGCACCTGCAAACTCGCCGAGGTCTCCTGCCCTGAAGCACTGTGGCTGCTTTGCTCAAAATATACTTATTAACCATTCTGTCTTGTATATTAATTAGTTAATATTTTCAAAATGCTTTGATGATGAAAAGAGCTGCTTAGGAGCTAAGTTTCTGTGGTTATTCTACTGTTATGGATAAAATGCTGCACAGAAAATTCTCTGCAGCCCTGTGGATGATGGTGAGCTTTAAACAAAGAACGAAGTCCTGCCCCAGCAGTGTTGGAAGATTCCAGCACAATAGCAAAAACAAACCAAAACAGAACACCAGCAATGGAGTGCAGATGAATGAGACCCTTCTGAGCATGGTGGCTGGAAATCTGCAGGCATCTGGGGAATTACAGAGCCTCGGGCCATGCAGGAGTGGACGTGAGGAGCAGTCATTCCCTGGACTCCAAGGCATGAGAAGCATCTGAAACAAGAAGCCCTTTGGTTGCTATCGAGGCTGCTCCCCTTAGACCCCACGAAGGGCCTCACATACCAGAGTTCTTGTTCCCACAGCTTCACCTGAGTTGCTCCCATTCTTATGGATGGGAAAGCTGAGGTGAGCCCCAACCAGAGCTCTCCTTTCCTAGCCTCGTCTCCCCCCTAATAGAATGATCTTGATACTCATCCAGTTTAACGAGGCAGAGAAAATATTCTCTGGCAGCTAGCATGTGAATTTCTCTCAGGGAGACGCCCACCTTTGTTGGGAAAAGGCTGAAGGCTTTCAAAAGAAATCTGAAGGCTGCAAACCCACTGGAACAGAAGCAAAGTTTCCAGGAGCCTGAAGGGCTGGAGCTGCCCCATGAGGGTGAGAGCTGATGGAGCAGGGAAAGAAGAGGCAGGACACTGGTGGTCAGGCAGTGAGACGGCAGAGGCTGTACAAAGCGCAATGTGGCATCTTAGTCACCTCGAAAGCCGCCATGCTCGCGAAAAGCTTGGTGTAAATGAATCTTATATGGAAACCAATGAAAGAGGTTAAACTTGTGTACAGGTGATGGGGAAAGAACTGAAATGCAATGTGGAGATTCGGACGGGGACATGATGAAGGAAACGGGGTGTGGGAGACTCCAGATTCTCGCAGGCATGGTCTTAGGGATTCCAGCCAGGTTTACCTAAATCCCTGCTTGACAGAGGAGCCCATCCCTCATAGGGTGACACCAGAATCTGAGCTCCAAGAAAGCAGGGACCACATCTGCAAGGGAGGATTTGCCAAGAAGCCAACAAATTTTAAACTTGAGGGCTCCTCACTTGCATGGGCACCTTCTGAGGCAGTGGGACCGCTCTAGCAATCTTGTATTTGTGAGTTTGTATTCTTTTGAAGAGGGCCCCCCAAATTGGATAAGCTTCAGGTCACATAAACCTGGGCCACCCCTGCTCAACTGCCTTGTCCACCACTGTATCCCCAAAGCCTACTCGCACTGTGCCTGACACACAGTTTGTGAATTAAATCTGTATACTAGAGGGGTGGATGAATGAGAGGAAGGAAATATGAATGGATAGACAGTTGGAGAGAGGAAAGGAGGGAGGGAGGAAACACGGATGAATGCATGGTTGGATGGAGGAAGAGAGGGAGGGATGGATAGAGGAGGGATGGACAGATGGATGGATAAATGGAGAGTTGATTGAAAGGAGGGAGAGAAGCAGGGTAGGAAGGAGGAAGGGAAGTGGGGAGGGATGGTAGGAGAAAACATGGCTGTATGGACAGTTGGATGTATTGATGGGTGGGTGGGTAGATGGATGAATGGGTGGATGAGTGGATGGGTGGGTGGGTGGATGGATGAGTGGGTGGGTGGATGGCTGGATGGACGGATGGATGGATGGGTGGGCAGGTGGATGGATGAATGGGTGGATGGATCGAAGGGAGAAGGGGTGTAGGTGAAACAGTGATAGCCAATTTAGAACTGAAGAGAAATTGAAAGCTTTTGACTAAAGGGGAGGAGTTCCATTTTAATTTAATTGGTACAATGTCAAAAAATATCTTAGCTGAACAGGAACTCAAAACTCAGGCAGCTCAAATTCCTCCATTTCTACACATAAAAATCCTGAGCTCTTCATGTAGTAGAGAATTTCCAATAAAGAACCACCCACAAAGAGAGAAATGCTTACAGAGAGTCCTCCACAGCCACAGATAAAAACGTCAACTGATATTCAAAGAAGGAAAAACAAACTACAAGTTCTGTTTATGTTCCCAGTTTCAAGGTTAACTATTTATTCTCAAAGTTTCCATCTTGATGTGTTCATTGACCACCATCAGCAAATTTAGAAGTGCTTGAATTTCAAGAAGAGTGTTTTCTCTCTCCAGCTTACAGTGGCATAGCAAGGCCTTGGGAGTCCCTCCTGTTGACATTTCTAGTAGAGCTGTAACTAACAGCGAAGAGGTCCTTGCTCACACCTGCAGCTCCATGAAGAGGTGAACCAAAAGCAGGACCTAGGATGCTTAAATATTCTTCTCTGATCATTTTGCCCATTGCCCCTTGGTTTTGAGAAGAAATCTGAAGGCTGCAAGAGGGAGGAAAGACCCCCACTTGGCAAGAGTTGGATTTAATGAAGTTTTAATGGTGATCAGCCATCCAGGTTAACTTTCAAAAGCTCCACATGGGAAAATTATACTTTAGTGGGTTGAATTGTGCCCCCCAAAAGTATGTCCACCAGAACTTGAAATGTGACCATACTTGGAATAAGGGTCTTTGCAGGTATAATTAATGTAAGGCTCTCAAGATGAGATCATCCTGGATGAGTATCCTTAGAAGAGACAGAAAAGAAGACACAGAGGGACTTCCCTGGTGGTCCAGTGGTTAAGAATCCGCCTTCCAATGCAGGGGACATGGGTTCAATCCCTAGTCAGGGAACTAAGATCTCACCTGCTGCAGGGCTACTAAGCCTGTGCACTGCAACTACTGAGCCCATGCACCACAACTAGAGAGCCCGTGTGCCCCAAATACCGAGCCCGCCCCCCAAACTACTGAGCCCGCGCACAGCAACAAAAGATCCCACGTGCCGCAACTAAGACCCGACGCAACCAAAAATAAATAAAGATTTTTTAAAGAAAAGAAAAGAAGACACAGAGACACAGGGATGAAAGCCATGTGTAGACAGAGGCAGAGATTGGAGTGATGCGGCCACAAGCCCAGGAAAGCCTGGGGCCACCAGAAGCTGGAAGAGGAAAAGAAGGATGCTTCCTCTTTGGAGGCAGTGCAACCCGGCCAACACTGTGATTTCGGACTTCCGGCCTCCACAACTGTGAAAGAATACATTTCTGTTGTTTTAAGCCACCCAGTTTGTGGTATTGATTGCAGCAGCCCTAGAAAACTAATATAGATACTTTCTCTTAGTTGACCCAAAAGAAAACCCTCTTTCCTCCTCCCAGAATTTCTCCTTTGGTGATAAAATACCTGTCTAAAGGGAATGGAAATTATCCAAATAGAGTGCTAATTGTGATTAAATTTCTTCTTCCTCCAAGAAATAGAATCCCCATTAGCTAGACAGATGTAAACGTTTGGGAAAAGTGGCTCTGTCCCTATCTTTGCTGAATGTTTCTATGTGGCCTTGGTCCCATTTTCATATCCATGTAATCAAGCTGATAACTGTTTGAAATGTGCATTCATATTATTGTATCTCATAAAACATATTCTTAGAGAGTAGTTGCATACCACAAGGTACCTTCTACATGATCATTGTTCAATAATTCTTTATTCTACCAGGTGTGGTTCAAGTGATATTCAGTTCAAAGATGATACCTGCCCCATCACTTTATTTACCAGGAAAATAGAGAATCTAAAATTTTAATTTAAAACTGAGGGAAAATATTTATTCCTTTGGAGGAAGACGATCTTATTTTACCAGACCCATGAGTTCCAAGTTAGAACTTTAATACTTTGATTTGGCAAAAAATAAAAAGGAAAGAAATCTGGGGATAATTTCTAAGTCATTACGCATTGGGTATATTTAGCAACAACATTAGGCTTGAAAGCAACTGTTAGAAGATTGTGATAGCAATAACAACAGTAAGCCAGTCTTGACTGAGTAGCAGTAATAGCTGCTATTTTAACTGAGTGTGGACTCTGCAAAGTACAAAGCCAGATGCTCTACCTACATAAGTGGTTCACAACCAGGGGCGACTTTGTCCTCCAGGGAATATTTGGCAATGTCTAAAGAAATTTTTGCATGTCACAACTGCAGGGTCAGGAGCGGGGGCAGTGCTAGTGGGCAAAGGCCAGGGATGCTGCTAGACATTCTGCAATGCACAGGGCAGCCCTTGTCTCCACCAAAGAGAATTATCCGACCCTGAATGTCGATAGTGTAATGGTGAGAAACCCTGGTTTACCTGCTCTCATTTAACCTCACCAATAATGCCCAGCAGATCCAGCCTACAGATAAGGAGACTGAGTTTCAGGAATAATAAATAATGTGCCCACATTCCCATGGCAAATTTGAAAATCCTTAGTTTCCTCTATAGGGATAGATAACAAAATAGCAATCATTTACCAATAATAGGAACCTGGAAATGGGTTAAAGAAAGAACTTACAAATACTATTGGCGTCCGACAGCAGGTTAAAGCAATGCAATAATTTTCGTGGCTGTGCACGTTTCTGGGTGTTGACCGTGAGTAGATCACGGGGGGAAACATGTTCTTTATAACCTGCCGACCCATGTTTGCCTCTTCTCAATTTTTTTTCTCTGCTTTATCATCCATAATTGGATAACTTTTCTCCAATTTTCTCCTTGGAACAGTGAAGATAAGGTTTCTGTTTAATCATCCTCCTCTAAGCACTTGCAATCAGGCAGGATATTGCTGCTTTTAAAATAAGACAATGACATTTAATGACTTTCATTTCTTCCTATACAAAAGATTAATTTATATGCTGGAGTCATCGTTTCATTGGAAAACTCAGCCTATTCTTTATGAAATGCTGCAATATGATTAACAGCTCATTTTTTTTTTGAATTTTATTTTATTTATTTTTTTATACAGCAGGTTCTTATTAGTCATCAATTCTATACACATCAGTGTATACATATCAATCCCAATCACCCAATTCATCACACCACCACCCCCCACCCCCCTGCCGCTTTACCCACTTGGTGTCCATACGTTTGTTCTCTACATCTGTGTCTCAATGTCTGCCCTGCAAACTGGTTCATCTGTACCATTTTTTCTAGGTTCCACATATATGCGTTAATATACGATATTTGTTTCTCTCTTTCTGACTTACTTCACTCGTATGACAGTCTCTAGATGCATCCACGTCTCAACAAATGACCCAATTTCATTCCTTTTTATGGCTGAGTAATATTCCATTGTATATATGTACCACAACTTCTTTATCCATTCGTCTGTCGATGGGCATTTAGGTTGCTTCCATGACCTGGCTATTGTAAATAGTGCTGCAGTGAACATTGGGGTGCATGTGTCTTTTTGAATAATGGTTTTCTCTGGGTATATGCCCAGTAGAGGGATTGCTGGGTCATATGGTAATTCTATTTTTAGTTTTTTAAGGAACCTCCGTACTGTTCTCCATAGTGGCTGTATTAATTTACATTCCCACCAACAGTGCAAGAGGGTTCCCTTTTCTCCACACCCTCTCCAGCATTTGTTGTTTGTAGATTTTCTGATGATGCCCATTCTAACTGGTGTGAGGTGATACCTCATTGTAGTTTTGATTTGCATTTCTCTAATAATTAGTGATGTTGAGCAGCTTTTCATGTGCTTCTTGGCCATCTGTATGTCTTCTTTGGAGAAATGTCTGTTTATGTCTTCTGCCTATTTTTGGATTGGGTTGTTTGTTTTTTTAATACTGAGCTGCATGAGCTGTTTATATATTTTGGAGATTAATCCTTTGTCCATTGATTCGTTTGCAAATATTTTCTCTCATCCTGAGGGTTGTCTTTTCCTCTTGTTTATGGTTTCCTTTGCTGTGCAAAAGCTTTGAAGTTTCATTAGGTCCCATTTCTTTATTTTTGTTTTTATTTGCATTACTCTAGGAGGTGGATCAAAAACTATCTTGCTGTGATTTATGTCAAAGAGTGTTCTTCCTACGTTTTCCTCTAAGAGTTTTATAGTACCCGGTCTTACATTTAGGTCTGTAATCCATTTTGAGTTTATTTTTGTGTATGGTGTTAGGGGGTGTTCTAATTTCATTCTTTTACATGTAGCTGTCCAGTTTTCCCAGCACCACTTATTGAAGAGACTGTCTTTTCTCCATTGTATATCCTTGCCTCCTTTGTCATAGATTAGTTGACCGTAGGTGTGTGGGTTTATCTCTGGGCTTTCTATGCTGTTCCATTGATCTATATTTCTGTTTTTGTGCCAGTACCATATTGTCTTGATTACTGTAGCTTTGTAGTATAGTCTGAAGTCAGGGAGTCTGATTCCTCCAGCTCCGTTTTTTTCCCTCAAGACTGCTTTGGCTATTCGGGGTCTTTTGTGTCTCCATACAAATTTTAAGATTTTTTGTTCTAGTTCTGTAAAAAATGCCACTGGTAATTTGATAAGGATTGCATTGAATCTGTAGATTGCTTTGGGTAGTGTAGTCATTTTCACAATATTGATTCTTCCAATCCAAGAACATGGTATATCTCTCCATCTGTTGGTATCATCTTTCATTTCTTTCATCAGTGTCTTATAGTTTTCTGCATACAGGTCTTTTGTCTCCCTCGGTAGGTTTACTCCTAGGTTATTCTTTTTGTTGCAGTGGTAAATGGGAGTGTTTCCTTAATTTCGCTTTCAGATTTTTCATCATTATTATATAGGAATGCAAGAGATTTCTGTGTGCTAATTTTGTATCCTGCAACTTTACCAAATTCATTGATTAGCTCTAGTAGTTTTCTGGTGGCATCTTTAGGATTCTCTATGTATAGTATCATGTCATCTGCAAACAGTGACAGTTTTACTTCTTTTTTTCCAATTTGTATTGCTTTTATTTCTTTTTCTTCTCTGATTGCCGTGGCTAGGACTTCCAAAACTATGTTGAATAATAATGATGAGAGTGGACATCCTTGTCTTGTTCCTGGTCTTAGAGGAAATGGTTTCAGTTCTTCACCATTGAGAATGATGTTTGCTGTGGGTTTGTCGTATATGGCCTTTATTATGTTGAGGTAGGTTCTCTCTATGCCCACTTTCTGGAGAGTTTTTATCATAAATGGGTGTTGAATTTTGTCAAAAGCTTTTTCTGCATCTACTGAGATAATCATATGGTTTTTATTCTTCAATTTGTTAATATGGTATATCACATTGATTGATTTGCATATACTGAAGAATCCTTTCATCCCTGGGATAAATCCCACTTGATCATGGTGTATGATCCTTTTACTGTGTTGTTGGATTCTGTTTGCTAGTATTTTGTTGAGGATTTTTGCATCTATATTCATCAGTGATATTGGTCTGTAATTTTCTTTTTTTGTAGTATCTTTGTCTGGTTTTGGTATCAGGGTGATGGTGGCCTCATAGAATGAGTTTGGGAGTGTTCCTTCCTCCACAATTTTTTGGAAGAGTTTGTGAAGGATGGGTGTTAGCTCTTCTCTGAATGCTTGATAGAATTCACCTGTGAAGCCATCTGGTCCTGCACTTTTGTTTGTTGGAAGATTTTTAATCACATTTTCAATTTCATTACTTGTGATTGGTCTGTTCATATTTTCTGTTTCTTCCTGGTTCAGTCTTGGAAGTTTATACCTTTCTAAGAATTTGTCCATTTCTTCCAGGTTGTCCATTTTATTGGCATAGAGTTGCTTGTAGTAGCCTCTTAAGATGCTTTGTATTTCTGCGGTGTCTGTTGTAACTTCTCCTTTTTCATTTCTAATTTTATTGATTTGAGTCCTCTTCCTCTTTTTCTTGATGAGTCTGGCTAATGGTTTATCAATTTTGTTTATCTTCTCAAAGAACCAGCTTTTAGTTTTATTGATCTTTGCTATTGTTTTCTTTGTTTCTATTTCATTTATTTCTGCTCTGACCTTTATGATTTCTTTCCTTCTGCTAACTTTGGGTTTTGTTTGTTCTTCTTTCTCTAGTTCCTTTAAGTGTAAGGTTAGATTGTTTATTTGAGATTTTTCTTGTTTCTTGAGGTAGGCTTGTATAGCTATAAACTTCCCTCTTAGAAATGCTGCAGTATGATTAACAGCTCAATCCCTCCCTTATATTTTTAATTTTGTAGCTTTCTCTGTGTATATTTACCTTCAGTCTAATTTAGCCTTTGCTTTAGCATTAGGATAAAATTGACCAGTGGAGCAGAGGGGTGATACCATGGCCTCTCAGAGGGGCCCCCGGTTCCACCTTCCTCATCTCCAGATACTGCTGGAGCATTAACAAGACAGGACCGTCATGGTGATAAACTAGAGTATTTGGGGCCTCGCTGGAAATGCCTGCCTAGCCCGACAAACTGAGGTCTCCTGTGAGTTGACCTTAACTTTCTCACCTCTTGTTGCGTTGTCCCACATAATGTCATCTCTGGCCACACAAGACAGCTCCTTTTCCCCAAAATATCCAGTGTATCCTCGCATTTCCACATCTCTTCTCAAGACTTTTCCTTCTGCCTGAATGCCCTCTCTCTGTCTCTTCCTTCAAAACCCTATTTATCCTTCAAAGTTCATATCAAAAGTCTTGTCCCTGAAGTCTTCGCCAACTCCCCTGTAGAATGACTCCCTCCTTCCTGGACCCGCACAGCCCTTGCTATTGAAGCCCTGGTTTCATTCTGCTTTTTAGGATGATGATAACAGCCTCCACTTGCTGAGTGCTCTTGGTGGCCAAGCACATGTGTTATCATGACAGCTCTGAGCTGCCAAGCATCTGTATCATTTTATAGACGAGGAAGTCGAGATTCAGAGAATTTGAGTGATGTGCTCAAGTTCACACAGTTATTAAGAGGGCTTAGTGAGCTGTGGGTTCAAACACTTGGAAACTTTTTCCTCCTTATAAAACCCAACGGGGGGACTTCCCTGGTGGCGCAGCGGTTAAGAATCCGCCTGCCAATGCAGGGGACATAGGTTCTATCCCTGGTCCGGGAAGATCCCACATGCCGCGGAGCAACTGAGCCCATGCGCCAGAGCTACTGGCCCTGCACTCTAGAGCCCACGAGCCACAACTACTGAAGCCCACGCACCTAGAGCCCGTGCTCCATAACAAGAGAAGCCACTACAACGAGAAGCCCACGCACCGCAACGAAGAGTAGCCGCCACTCACCGCAACTAGAGAAAGCCCACATGCAGCAACGAAGACCCAACGCCGCCAAAAATAAATAAATAAATAATAAATTTATTTGAAAAAGCAATGGAAAACGCTTTGCAGTGCTGAGACAGAGAAGGGTCTGAAGTTCCCCAACAGAGGAGGGTCACCATGGCTGCAGCCTCCATGGGCAGTGTGGGCCACCTCTCCCATTCACTGCACAAAGTGGGCTGGACCTCTCCCCAGCCCCCTGTGGACCTGTTCTCATTCAGACATTACCACATTAAACATGCAAATGTGAAGCCTTCTAAAGGTTCTAAAATGGTACCATAAATCAATATTAATAAAATGTGTTTATCCATCACTTACAACAAGATACCTCCCTCACCAAAAAAAAATAATAATAATCATGTCGCTTCATGTCTCAAGCAAAGGGAAAGTGTTCCGCAGATCCTCCGGCTAAGTTCTGGTCCCAGCAACTTGCTTCTAATTCTTCCTGCTGTTAAGAGCAAGTGTGACATGTTTTCCAAGAGAAAAGACGACCTTTTGGGAATGGAGTCTTACAGTTCCTATTGTCCCTGGTGCTCACGAATGACGTGATTCATTGTGACAACCCCTCGGTGCCCCCGAAACGATACATTACAGAAACTAGGAATTCTTACTGCAAAGGGTTTTGTAGATGCTGTCAGGAAAAAAGAAATCATAGTCATAACAGTCTTGCGCAAGAAGACGGACTGCCTCATCTCTGGCACAGAAAGCCCTCACCCACCTCTCCGTGC